>NC_087284.1:11175049-11481460 GCF_015220805.1 Pogoniulus pusillus
AATAAATAGCATATTCCCTTTTCTTGTTCTTTTTGCAAGTGATGTTTCCCTGTTCTTTTGGTGGTTGTCGTTTGGTTTGGGTTTATGTGTTTTTTTGTTTGTGTGCTTGCTTTTGGGGGGTGTGTATGTGTGTGGATGTTTTTTTTCCCTCCAGAATGCTTCCAGTTCTCACTCTCTATGGATATTGCTTCTCTACCATTCTGCCTGCTAATGCAAATATAACTAACAGCCTAGTGGGCATCTGGGAAGCAGGTCGATTCATGATATCGTCTGACTTCTCTTATTGCTCTTGTTCTTAAGCTTCACAAAGCTTTGCTATTGCTAACATCTTCCACGCTTCAGTGTGCTCCCTAAGCAAAGTTTTAGGTATAAAGAGATTGCTAGTGAAGCAACCCAGAGCTTACATGATGAGGACTTAAGAAATACAGTTCCCCAAGTGTGTACAGTTCCCCAAGTATGTTCTTCAGGAATAACATCTTCACAGTGCTTTTGGAAAGCAATACAAGAAACTGTCTCAACAGAATATTAGGAATCAAGGTTCAGAGGTTTGAAGAATGTGATACCTGTCTGTAACACACTCAGGAAGCAATACCATGGAATGGATTTTGGTGTACTTGAAAGATGACTTCATTATTTTAGGCAGTATTTCTGTGAACAGTGTCTCCAAGATGAAATAGCAAGTGTGCATGTGGTTCCATTTCTCATAGGTCTGTACAAACATGTTCAGGACTGTTTGAAAGTGAAAAAAAAAATGGATATTAAAATATTTCCCTACCTTTTACAGTAGGTTTTGTACTTTCTTTTTTGGTTTGTTTTTTTAGTCTTTTGTTTGGTAAAAGTCCTTGATGTCCCCATTTTGCAGGAGATTCACATTCTAGCAACTTTTGTTTTGAATGCTTAACCTCAGTAAAATGCTGACCATGTTTGCACCTCTAATCTCTTATTTACTATCATGGGCTGTCAAAGGGAGCTTCAGTAGAGAGAGGGTGTGATGAGCAGGCTGGTGTGCCCCATGTGCCTTGCAGCCTCCTCTACTGTCTGTAGCATCAAGAGTAAAAGACAGATTGAACTTGTTGAGCTCTTTTCTCGTGAACCTGTGGTCAGGCTTAGAAAAAAAGCTTATAAATGCAGCTTGGGAGCTTCTGATTTTCAGTTTGGCAGGGAAATCACAGTCTGCACAGCATGGCCAGCGGCAGCCCAAGCTCACCACTGCTGGCCTTCCGTTGTTGAATGTATTAATGATAAAAAGCTATTTGAAAATACTTAGAAACAGAGAGGATTTGGAACATTAATGTCTTACTGGTGGAAAATAGTGGCCTGGAAAGGATGTAGTGGTCAGTGTTTTCCAAAGCTGAAAGTTTTTGGCTAACCACATACCTCAAGTATTGTGTTCAATTTTGGGCACCTCATTGCAAGAGGGATGTGGAGGTGCTGGAGTGAGTGCAGAGGAGGGCAACGAAGCTGGTGAAGGGCCTAGAGAATAAATCTTAGGAAGAGAGACTAAGGGAGCTGGGCATGGTTAGTTTGAAGGAGAGGAGGCTGAGGAGAGATCTCATCATTGTCTGCAACTACCTGAAAGGACATTGTGGAGAGATTGGTGCTGGTCTCTTCTCACAGATAAGTAGTGATGGAGCAAGAAGGAATGGCCTCAAGCTGTGACTGGGTAAGTTTAGGCTGGACACTAGGAAAGATTTTTTTTTTTCCTTTCCCCAGTCAGGCACTGGAATGCACTGCCCAGAGAGGAGGTGGAGTCATGAACCCTGGATGTATTTAAAGGTCATTTGGATCTGGTGCTTGGAGATATGGTTTAGGGTGAACCTTGTAGAGTAGGGATATCATTTGGACTTGGTGATCCTGAGGGTCTTTTCCAACCTGAATATTTCTGTGATTCTGCAAGGGCATTCAGAAATTTGTCAGTGCTTCAGAATGTGCTGATGTGAGGAGAAGGGACAGAGTAGACCCAGCCTGGTTTTAAGCAAACAGGAAAGGTTAATGGAGATGCACAACTATATATTGATGACTTGCAAGTTAAGTTCAGTCTCACATTTCAAGTAAACACTGATGTAAAACATGTCTCTTTAGACGATCCTATAACTGTTCAGCTTTTTATCCAAGAGTCTTTAAAATCACAGTTTTGGCAACAGTAACCAGCACTAAATTATGATCCTGCTCTGGCAGGGGAGGTTGGACTCAATCTTTGGAGGTCTCTTCCAACCCCTAACATCCTGTGATCCTGTGAAGAATAGTTGCTATTTCTTACGTTGTTCATAGTGGTTTGGTTTTGGTGTTTGGTGTGTGTTTTTGTTTTCAATAAAAGCACTGATTCTGATAACAGTTCTTAGGTACCAGACTATAGCAGTTTGCTTTACAGGCTCATTTCAGCTGCAGAGTGGAGATTTCTGGCCAAAAGAGCCTGCACATCTATCTGGGTAGCAGATCCTGGCTTCCTGAAAAACCAACTGATTCACCAGGAAGGTCAGACTGCCATGTAAGCACACCATAAAAAACGAGCATCTGACAGCTCTGTGGCTTAAAGTAGTGGCTCTGACACAGGCATATGGAAAATTCATGCAATAGGGATACTGTATCAAAACAATTTCTGTAGAGTGGCAAAACTGAATCCTCTCTCTTCCTCCCTGCTTTGCTTTCCCGTAACTCTCTTATTCATACTGCTTGCCTCTCACCTTTTGCCTTTTAAATCATTCCTTCTTAAATAGTGACAGCTCACATAAGGATGGAACAGTTCCTCAAACTATTTTCAGGCAGAAAGACTGAACTTTGAAGGGGAGTGTTCACATGAAGATAAATTGGGAAGGTGGGATGCTCTGTAAAAGCCACAGTTCCTCTTGCAGTTCTCCAAAAGAAAAGAGCATCCTGCACTCATGTGTTGGAAGGGGAATTCCTATCCAGGATAGTTTGACTTTCTTCCCTCCAAAGGAAACTCCATGTTCTTTCTGTGCCCTGCAATGACACAGACCTTTTCCTTCTTTCACCTGGTATGGTTTTGTTGCTTTAGTTTTGATATCCTCTCTAATGTTTTGTATTGATCTTCTGTTTGGGCTTGTAGAGCACAGACTCCTGCTTCCACAGAAGGGCCTCTGCTGTTGTTGCTGAACTGGCAGAGGTTTTGAGAACTGTGAAGGGACGAAAAGTAAACATGGGCAGTCAACAAATGGAATAATCACCCATCCCTCATAGCAAGCTATGATCTTGCCAGCTTATTTTGGTTTTCTTTTTCTTTTTTTTCTCTTGTTTTTTCCCCTCCTGGCTCAAATGTTTTAAAAACTGTTAGACATAAGCAGTACCAAACTGAAGGAATTCACCACTGTCAGGTTTTCTGCATAGGTAGTAGCCTGCTTGTACGCTTGTGTTTTCACTATTGCACTGGTGTTGGAATACCACACATGCAGCCACTTTTCTTCTCTCTCTGTAGAAGAAAAATGAAGAAAATAGTTGGAGCTGACTCAGACATTCATCCTGTCATTTTTCTCTGTCCTCCCTGGAGTCATCCAAAATCAAAACAAGCCAACAGAAACATTTTTCATCAACTGTCATTGGGGCTTCCATACTCTTTTCCCCCCATTTCTTCCACAGACCTTTCAAAATAAGGTATTGCTGTTCAGCTAGCACAAAGTCAAAAGGCAGAGGCACAGAAGGATTGAGAGACAGCTTAACCAAGGTGTGTAGACACCTACTTTCCTAAAGCCTGAGGAGCTATTGAGCCTAAAGACCATGTTGGGTCAGACCTTGCAACAGGATCACAGGATGTTAGGGGTTGGAAGAGACCTCCAGAAATCAAGTTCAACAGCCCCTGCCAGAACAGGACCATAATCTAGTGTAGGTCACACAGGAACACATCCAGACAGATCTTGAAAGTCTTCAGAGAAGAAGACTCCACAGCCTCTCTGGGGAGCCTCTTCTGCTGCTCTGTGACCCTTACAGTGAAGAAGTTCTTCCTCATGTTGAGGTGGAACTTTCTGTGCTGTAGTTTACATTCATTGCCCCTTGTCCTATCACAGGGTGCAAGTGAGCAGAGTCTGTCTTTTCCTTCTTGATAACCAGCCCTCAGATATTTATAAACACTGATTAGATCCCCTCTAAGCCTTCTCTTCACCAGACCAAACAGCTCCAGCTTCCTCAGCCTCTCCTCTCAAGGCAGTGCTCCAGCCCCTTCATCTTTGTAGCCCTCTGTTGGACTTTCAAGTAGATCCCTGTGCCTCCTGAACTTGGGAGCCCAAAACTGAACACAGTATTCCTGGTGAGGTCTTACCAGGGCAGAGTAGAGAGGCAGGAGAACCTCCCCTGACCTGAGTTGTTTAGGGTCACACTGAGGAAGGAAGCCAGGCCTTTCTCAATGGGTGTCATGAGTGGCAGTGGTCACCACTGATGCAATGTTTTCAACAGAACCCTTTCCTAAACATTTTGAGATGTGTGGCTGTCTTCACAAGACTCCTCCTCGTGTGCCTGGCACTTTGGATTGTAGACTGGAGAGATACAGATGTGTTTGGCCAGGGGGGCTGCGCTGTGCTAGACTGGGAGAACACAGCTCTGAACAGCATCACCAGTTCCAGGAGCTGCCCAGTCTGCTATTCCCTCCTAAAAGTTTAATCTCAGGGAGGCTCTCTGTGGTGAATGAATTACTGAAATAAAGAGCCTGAAGATACACTTAGACTTCCATTCATCCTGAGCAGTAATTAACAGCTGGGTGTCTCACCGCTGAGAATTAATTCCCTTTAGTAGTGGCCATGTCCTGTGTCCCTGCAGCTGCATTTGTGTGTCTTCAGCTAGGATGTTGCAGTAAGTATAAGCAAACGTGCTTCTGAATGTGCAGATCTATGTGTACCATGTGAAGTGGACTAGGGGCTCTTAGTCATTTCTGAAGCACTAGCCCAGCAGGTTCTGGTTCTGGAGCCTGACCCCAGTTACACACATGCTGTGGGTTTCTCATCTGGCTGCAGCCTCTGAAGCTACTGATCTCATGCCTGGGGAGCCACACTAGGCTAAGAACCACAAAACATGAATCACAGGGATTAGAGCTTCATGGTATGATAAAGGGAATAGACTTCTGGAGAAGAGGAGGCTCAGGGAAGACCTTACTTCTCTCTACAACTACCTGAAAGGAGGTTGTAACTGGCTGGGAGTTGGTCTCTTCTCCCAGGCAACCAGTGGCAGAACAAGAGGACACAGTCTCAAGCTGTGCCAGGGCAGATTTAGGCTGCATGTGAAGAAGTTCTTCACACCAAGAGTGATTGGCATTGGAATGGGCTGCCCAGGGAGGTGGTGGAGTCACCATCCCTCGAGGTGTTTAAAAGGAGGCTGGATGAGGCACTTAGATGCCACGGCTTAGTTAATGAGAAGGTGTTAGGTGATAGGTTGGACTTGATGATCTCAAAGGTCTTTTCCAAGCCAGTTGATTCTCTGATTCTGTGACTTCTGGCTGCCTAAAAGTTGGAAAAGGTTTTCTCCATCACTATTACTATCTCTGTGGCTGGGAGTGCTGAGGAGCTTGTCATGGCGGTGCATGGTAGAAGTTGACTTGGGTTTATCCTTAATGTGTGCATGCCTGAAAAAAGTGTGTTTGATAAACAAATTTCAAAGGGTTTGGTTTATTCCCTCTGTTTCCTATGTAAATCCCAACGTGGGAACTGCATCTAGGCTTACTTAGCATTCTAACAATTGTAGAAGGCTAATGGTGCTGCAGTGTGGGTGTGCTGCCTCGCTGGAGCTTTTTGTGTCCTACCAGTCATGAAGTGTGTGGAAACCATCCAGGAGGCTCCTCATGGGTGGAGGAAGGGACTGTTGCTCTCCTTTGCTGCCTTGGTGTAAAGCTCTGCCTAGTACACACATTGCTGTGCTGATTTTGGTGCTTTTGCAAGCTATGCTAAATAATCATTTTAATACCAATGCAGATTTTGAACTAAGAACTACACTGGGAAAAAAAAAACCAACCAACTCTTTTTTTTTTTCCAAGAGACAAATCTAATTTCCCCACCTGATTTTTCTCTTCAGAAACTGGAGTTCAGGAATTGCTACAGTAATGCTCGTCCAAGTCATGGTTCTTGCTTCATCTCCTTCCTAGTAACTGTGCTTCTCTGGTGGTGAGAAAGTACATACAGCAATGCTCCGAGCTCCAAATCCTCCATACAGTCACCAGAAGAAAGTATTAGCTTGCAGTTAAGTAGATAAACATATTCCCCAAGGAAAACTTTGCCCATACCTGTCTGTATCTGACACCAGTGTTAGAGCACGCAGCTGAGAGGAAGAGGGGACAAATATTCCAGCTGAGTCAGTTTTGCTTCTGCCTGATAATTTCTTTCCATTCATGTTAATGCCCATGGAAGTATTTTTTTTCCTTTAGAGGGTATTTTGCCAGCCCTTTAATACAGAAAGATTATATACAGAGTATTTTACCTTAAAAACTAAATTAAAAGAACATTCTTGTGCAGCTAAGACAAGGACTGGAGGTTAGAAAAGCGGATTTGTGGCTTTTCATCCAACATTGATTCATTTTGCATGTACTCCTGTCCTGTGTTGAGCTGAGACTTTGACTTTGCAGGAAAAGAGAAGCAGGTACTCCTGCCAAGAGCATAATTCCTAGTTATTTTCAGCAGGTGTTTAAACACATTTGTAAATTCCTTCTTAGAACTGAGCAATTCACCCTCTATACCCCCTGCATGTAAATTCAGAGTGGAGGACACAATGAGGGGTTTGAGTGCACAAATGATACCTTTTTATTGTCAGTGTGGACTTCCCATTGAGAAGCCAGGCCTAAAAATACCCAATGTTTCCACAAACAACTCCTGAGCTCTGTGTGTTGAGTAATACAGCTACAACCAGGGGCAGAGCTTCTGCTGACAATTTCCCAAGTGAACACAGGAGTCCAAGCTGAGCAGGTTTATATATAGCTTTTATTACTGGTCATAGGCTCCTACCAGAAACCCAGATGTGCTTGAATCATGCAGCAGATTAATGACACAAAATGAGTGTGGCTGCAGGACGAAGGTTTCTTTTGTGTACCCTAGAGGATATGGGAACTTCCAGTTAATGACTTCAAAATGTTTAACAGCATGCAAATGAGCAAATTAAGGCATGTAAACAAAAGTTGTCAGGCTTCTTTTCAAAGCAGCTATTGGAGTTACATGCTGCTGAAATGACTGGCTTGGTTTAAAGAAGCCATTTTTTTATCATAAGAACTATCCTCTTCCAGTGGAGCGTTTCAGTAAATAAACGTTTAAAAAACACCAACCTAAACCTCCAAACATTCTCAGAAAATGAAAGGGAAGTTCAAAAGGGAAAAGCCATAGGAAGTAGAGAAACTTTAAGAGGCAGGCAATGGCCCTTCTAAAATAGTAGAAAGTCTTATATTAGGGGACCAGTGCTTTCTTTTAGGAACATTTCAACATAACAGAAATTTTTGAGTGGCTGCTCATTAGAAATACAAAGTTCAGGATGGAAGTTAGTAAGCTTATGAGCTCAGCTATTTCTCAGTGCTCCTATCCAGAGCTGTATATGCATATTTATGCAGCATTAAAATCGTTAACTTTTTTTTTCCCCCTGATGCTGCCATACTGTACTTGGAGAAAATCCTGGTGCAGTGATTTTGGAGTTTCACATCAAAGTGTGCTCTCTCCAAATGAAATCCCTGCAGAAGCAGGTGAGTGGTGTAAGGAGTATGTCTTTTGCAGCAGCACACACAGGATCATAGGATGGTTTGGGTTGGAAAGGATCTTCAAAGGTCTTCTAGTCCAAGTCCCACTGCAGTGTGCAGGGACATCAACTATGTCAGGTTGCTCAGTGCACCTTCCAACCTGAACCAGGATGAGGCATCTGCCACCCCTCTGGCTAACCTGTGCCAGTGTTTCACCACTCTCACTGTCAAACATTTCTTCTTTGCATGTAGTCTAAATCTTCTCTCTTTTGGTTTAAAACTATGACCTCTTGTCCTGTCTCAGCAGGCCCTGCTGAAAAGGATGTCCCTATCTTTCTTACAGGCTTCCTCTAAGTACTGAAAGGTCCCAGTAAGGTCTCCCTGGAGTCTGTCCTTCAGGCTGAACAACCCCAACTCTCTCATCCTTTCTTTGTGGCAGACTTATTCAGTCCTGTGATCATTGTTGTGTCCTCTGGATCAGCTCCACCAGATCCCTGTCTTTTTTGTACTGAAGGCTCCCAATCTGAAGACAGTTCTCCAGGTGGGGTGTCACCAGAGCAAAGCAGAAGTGCAGAACCCCCTTTCTCAACCTGATGGCTGCTCTGCTTTTGGTGTAGCTCAGGATGCAATTGGTTTCTGGGTTGTGAGCTCCCATTGCTGGCTCATATCCAGCTTTTCATCCCCTTCTACGTTCCATGCCTTCTCCAAAGGCTTGTTGCTCAGGATGGCTAGAGGCAGGTCTTTTCACTCAGGCCATTTACTCATGTGGTTGGCAAAGAACTCCACTAGAGTGATGCTGTCACTTGGCTGTTTTCAGCAGTGTATTTATTTCTGTCAGAACAGTTACAAATACAACATGTACTTGGCAGTAACGTGGGAGAGCTCAGTAGCCCTTGTGTCACTGAGGACACCTCTATTTTAACACAGCTGAGACCACCCCAAAGAGTTACCGAGCGACAATGGCAGACCCATCAGCACGGCCCATGGGCACTCGAGGCACTGGCTCTGTGGCTCACAGTTCACTCAGGTCTGGTATGTCCACTCTATAACAAATCCAGTTTAAAACTGGTGTCAGGCACTACTACTACGCCAGCAGCTGTGGTAGCCCAACACATGCCCAGGAGTAGCTATATTTTTTTCAGTCTCTATATTATTTGCAGTCTGAGCTATAAGTAATGCTTTAACTCTTTCTAAGCTTATTTCCAGCTGTTGTTTTGGGGGTTTTTTTGGTGGAATATTTAGGATGTTGTCATAGACTTGGATAGGCTGCATGTTTCTGTTGTGTTGTGAAGCTTTCACTTAATAAATTTTGCTTACTTCTTTTCTTAGAAGTGGATTTCTACGGGGGGGGGGGGAGGGGGGGTGGGGACATTTGCACCAAATTCCTTTCTTCCTTTAGAAACACTGAAAAAGGTAAATATTTTTCCTGTTAGTGACTGATCTGATCTGTATTTCTGCTTGTGTGAGAATATACCCCAAATGTACAGACCCGGCTTTAATTCATGGTGCTGTTAACCTGAGGACACTTGGGTTCTTTTTTATTCCTGGCAGCAGAACTATATTCACAGTTTCTCCTATTTTGAATCTAATTTGTAAACGTTTCAGGAGCCACAATGTAATCATCTCCATGAAATGCCAAGTTGCCATTCATAATGTCAAGAAAGACATTTAGATGCTGGACCAGTCCAGAGAGGGACAGTGAAGCTGTTGAAGGGTCTGGAGAACAGGGCTTATGAGGAGGAGCTGAGGGAACTGGTGGTGTTTAGCCTGGAGAAAAGGAGGCTCAGGGAGGGGCCTTCTTGCTTTCTGTAACCATTTAAAGGAGGTTGTAGTGAGGTGGGGGTCAGTCTCTTCTCCCTAGTACTAAATGATGGGGCTAAAGGAAACACAGCCTCAAGTTGCACCAGGGAAGAAACTTCTTTACTGAAAGGGCTATCAAAAAAGGGAACAGCCTCCCCATGCAGGCAGTTGAATCCCCATCCCTGGAGGCTTTTGAAAGATGCAGATGTGGTGCAAAGGGGCATGATTTAGCACCAGACTTGGTAGATTTAGCTCATAGTTGGACTTGATGACCTTAAAGATTGTTGCCAACCAAAACAACTTTGTTGGTCTGTAAGAGACATTTTGGGAGTTTTGGGGGTGTTTTTTCAACTGATGGCTCAGATAGGCTGGGGATGAGTGAGGCTATTGGACCAGAGGCACTGGTGGCAATGCTGGGCATGATCAGGTATCTTTAAGCCTTTGATCACTGTGGTATTTAATACTACTCTGTTAAGTCCTGATAAAACTTACCGTGCATGATGTTTGTGCTTACTAGTATCACATTTTTTTCCTTCCTACAGGCAGTAAAGATGCTGATAGGCATTTCTTTGTTGCTAAGGCAGGCATAGTATTGCTACAGAAGTGGTTTCTCTTGGGGCATCAGAGTCAAGGCTGGTTTATGTTATTTCTCTGTTCATACCTATCCTTCTAGGCTCGTAATAGTCTCTGGAATTCCCAGTTTTCTGCAAACAGCTTTATTATTAGATGTGGGCTTTTTGAAGTCTCTACTCTAGGTTATCTTCAATATCATGATGATATTGAGGGCACACCTAGCATCCAGACAGTCCAGATCCTATATATAATGTGGGGAAAAGAAAACGTGGACAGGGAACAGGGACAGAACAAGAGGTTAGGGAGGAATCAGTCCTGGGTGATTTACTTACCTGCATGGGAAATATTTATGTCTACTTATGAATGAAACTTCCTTAGAGCTTTCCCCAAAATTGATTTTTTTTCTATTTGCCTGAAATAAAAATAGTGGAAAGGCATAAAACATTACCCCAGAGACTGTGGAGTAGATTCTCATAGGAGTAAAGACGATGCTGTTCTGGTGAAGATGATTTTTTAAATTACTAATGCACTTGAACAGCAGCCCTGAAGATACATAGAAGAAAAGGTAAGAATGGGCATTGATGGTTGATTTGAAAAGACCTCAAGAAATTAGGTCCAGATGAAGGAAATGGGATCTGTGTTTCTGAGCTATGGAAAGGCTGTCCCATGCTTATCTTTGTTTTTGCAGTATTTTCAGCACAGTGTGAGAAGCTCTACGTTGCATTTATGTACTGGAAGTGAAAGCAAGAATGTAGTAACAAATGTGGTGTGTTGGGCGTGTTGTAGTGTGCAGTAATTTACAGCATCACTGCTGTGCTGCCATGAAGGACAGAATATAGCCTTTGTCCCTCTCAACATTAACAGAAGCAAGAGTGATGCATGCAGTTGGCAAAGGCTTCAACAACAGAGTTCCCATTCATAACTGCAGAGTAGTTTGTTTTAGCAGTGTTACATAAGCGATTTGTGGTATAACTTGGGACATTGCACAGAATAATATCGGGCATGAATAATATCCATCTGTTGCACGAGATGTTGAGAAGGGGAAAAAATGTATTATTGCAGTCAGTTGCTGGGAAGGGCCTTCAAAAACTAGTTCAAGTGTTACAACCCATTCCCTTAGTGACATTGCATGACAAGTGCTACAAGCAGGGAGACAGATAAGAAAGATGAGGATGCTCTTGTTAGCAGGGATCAGGAATGGTGTGGCTAGCAGGACCAGGGAAGTCATTCTGTCCCCATACTCAGCACTGGTTAGGCCACATCTTGGGTACTGCATCCAGTTCTGGGGCCCTCAGTCTAAGAAAGAGGTTGAGGTGCTTAAACATGTCCAGAGAAGGGCAACAAGGCTGGTGAGGGGGCTGGAGCATAGCCCTGTGAGGAGAGGTTGAGGGAGCTGGGGTTGTTCAGCCTGAAGGAGGCTCAGGGGAAGCCTCATTGCTCTCTACAGATACCTGAGAGGATGTTGTAGCCAGGTGGGGGTTGGTCTCTTCTCCCAGGCAACCAGTAACAGAACAAGAGGACACAGTCTCAAGCTGTGCCAGGGCAGGTTTAGGTTGAATGCTAGGAAGAAATTCTTCACAGAGAGAGAGTTATTTGCATTGGAATGGGCTGCCCAGGGGTGTGGTGGAGTCACCAACCCTGGATGTGTTTAAAGGTCATTCGGATGTGGTGCTTGGAGATATGGTTTAGGGTGAACTTTCTAGAGTAGGGGTATGGGTTGCACTTGGTGACCCTGAGGGTCTTTTCCAACTGGAATATTTCTGTGATGATGTGAGTTACCAGCCTCATGCTGTGATGGTGTTTTAGTAGGGTGGAACTATAAAGCAGATGAGATTTTTGTCATTAAGCTCTGAAAAGATATGGCTATTGGGTATTGTATTTCTTGGCAGTAAACCCACCTGCCTTTTGTAATTAGCATTCTGCCCAAGGGTATGCAAAATATTACTAAGTAGAAAAATTTTACTTACAAAGGGAAAGGAAGAAAAAAAGCAAAGAAGGAAAAAGAACAATTGAAATACACCAGAAGCTGGAGATACTGAAAATACTGCCTTGCCATCCTAACTGTTGTCAGACAAAGAAATAAATGCAGTTTAAGTGATGGTTCTCTGCATTTTTTTAAGGACTTAAAGAAAAAATAGAAGTGAAAACAGGCATTTCCCAGAGTCCTGCATTGCCTTTGCCTTTGTTTTTTTCTGCCCTTTGCCAGAGAGGCACTGGATGTTGCCTGCTTGGCAAAAGATTTTGTTTTTCCTTGGCATTTGATATTTCAAGTCCTCGGTGTGACCTTGCAAAAGCAACTGGAGATGCTGGAGAAACTTCGAGCAAAACTTGTTTTATTTCAGCCAGGTGGTGGTGGGTTAGGTTCTGAGTTAGCACAAACAAAACATTTAAAGTGTAACAACAAAGTATGGAGTCAGGGACTGTTGTCATGTATCCTATTCAACCTGTTTCTCTAGGATTTTGTCCAAAGTGTTTTATAGTCACAGAAATCTGAGGATCCAATTCTGTGTGGGTGCTCTGTGCCTGTTTAATGCTCCCTAGGGATGAGCCTTGTCTGCAATTAGAGGAAGAAAATTTGAGTTCATGTTTTTGCTGTTTTTTTTTTTTTTTTTCCCAAAGCTCCTTTTTTTCCCTCCTGTTTTCTTGTGTTAGTTATGTGGCAATCAAGATGCTGGCAGTATCGTATTCTTTAAGGTTATCTGAGAATGAGTCTTGCTGATGAGGATGATGCTTAAAACTCTTGTGTTTTACTTCTTCATTATTCAGTACATCATGTACTAGAAGAGCTTTATTGCATCATGTAGCACTTTGTCTCCTGGAGCTATAACACTTTATTACCATTATGCATGACATTAATATGCGTTGTTAGGCTTACTTAGAGACCAAACCTGGCATATTAAATCGATGACAGACTTGACCTTGGGGGATGAGATTTCCAAATCGCCCTCAACTATCAGCTGCTTCTACAGTTAGTCACTTTTTGGGGCTCTGGCCATCATGGTGGTGAATTCTTGAAAATTATTTGGGAGACTGTTGTAACCACAGATAAATGTATGTGGGTGGGATCATCAGGTCCAACCATTAACTCCGCTCTACCAAGCTGACCGATAAACCATATCACTAAATGCCACATCTGAATGACCTTTAAACACAACCAGGGATGGTGATTCAACCACTTCCCTGGGCAGCCCACTCAACCACTTCCCTGGTCAAGACCAGTCTTTCAGTGAGCAGTTTTTTTCCTGATGTCTAGCCTAAACCTACCCTGGTGCAGATTGAGGCCATTCTCTCTTGTTCCATCACTATCTTGTGCTGTCTTGTTCTGTTACCTGTGAGCAGCTACCTCTCCTGTCTCTATTGTCCTTTCAGGTAGTTGTAGAGGGTGATAAGGTCTCCTCCCCTCAGCTTCCTCAGACTAAACAGTAGCAGTTACCTCACCCACTCCTCATAAGACTCCTTCTCTAGGCCCTTCAATAGCTTAGTTCTTCTCTGCACCCACTCCTGCACCTCCGTGTCTTTCTTTTTCATGGTCTGGGAGCTGTAAAAACAGAGATAACCTGCTTGAATCAATTTATTAGAAGGTAACATTCATTCCTTGTACCAAGTCTTTTCTACTTAGGCCATGGGGGGCATGAGGAGGAGGAAGAAATAAGGGGGATTTAGTTTGCATTTGGAAACTAATTTCAATTTAAAGGAGGTATAAATGTAAAATTCAGGGAATGTTCCAGCTCTGTGGACATACTCTGGGACAAAAAACAGTGCTCTTTGTCTCTTCAGCTCTCTCCACTTTTGAAATAGAGCACTTCATAGTGAATAGCTACTACTTAGACTGTGAGTGTGTGGAATTTGAGTCTTACTTGGGTTCCTAAGGAGGCATTGCCCAAGTATTATTTCAGTATCAGGTTTCAGGCTGAATATTTTCAGTCTACTTGTTTTGCAAGCACCTAAAATTACTGTAACTGAGAGAAAGGAAGAAAGTGTAGTTTGTGCTTTTGGTAACAATATGTGTGTAATCAGCACCTCCTGGTTAATGAATTAGTTGGCTGTTTCTTTCATGCAGCAATAGGAAGGAAAACTGCTGGGATAATCAGCAAGTATTGGCAGAGGGATTCGGCAACCTATATATCAGTTAATATTGCCTTTTAAATAGTTTTCAAGTAAACTAGATCAAAATTTTGAATATGTCCCCCCATGTGTCCAATTATTTTCCAGAAGCTGAGGTAAATTAAGTACTATAAACTGTGCAGTACTTAATTACTTTCTTAAACCTAGAGGAAGCACACTCAATGGCTTTATTTCCCTTTTACACTTGAACTGCAGTCTGCAGAACAAACTCCTAATTTGTATTTTAAAACACTGAACATATTTGAAGACTGTGAAACCCCCCCCCAAGAAGTTTTCAGTAATGTCACTAGAAATACTTTTCTTTCTTAAATTACAGAATTGTTTTGGATGGAAAAGACCCCTAAGATGACAGAGTCCAACCATTAAATGGTGATAAGAATCACACAGAATCACAGAATTAACCAGGTTGGAAAAGACCTTTGAGATCATAGAGTCCAACCTATCACCTAACACCTTCTCATTAACTAAACCATGGCACTAAGTGCCTCTCCTTTTAAACACCTCCAGGGATGGTGACTCCACCACCTGTCCAGACAGCCCATTCCAATGCCAATCACTCTTTCTGTGAAGAACTTCTTCCTAACATCCAGCCTAAACCTCCTCTTCTCTAGGCTGAACAACCCCAGCTCCCTCAGCCTCTGCTCACAGGGCTGTGCTGCAGCCCCCCTCACCAGCCTTGTCACCCTTCTCTGGACATGTTCAAGCACTTAAACGTCTTCCTTAAATTGAGGAGCCCAGAACTTGAAATAGAATCTGTTCTTTCTATAGATACCTACTGTGCATTGCAACATAATGGCTAAGAATGGTAAGGGTTGGAAGAGACCTATGAAGATCATCTAATCCAACACCCCCTTGCTAAAGCAGGGTCACCCAAAGCAGGTTGCCCAGGATTGCATCTAGATTGGTTTGGAATCTCTCCAGAGAAGGAGACCCCACAATGTCTCTGGGCAACTTGTACAAGTGCTTCATCACCTTCACAGGAACAAAGTTTATCTGTGTTACAGTTTAGAGCTCATCGCACAGAGCTCTCCCAGAATTCAGGTGTTAAGTAGATGTGGGTGAATTTACCTTTGGTCATGATCACTGAACCTATGCCCTCAAGTGGTACATTCCAGCACCCAGACTTGTCTTTAAACATAGTCTTTTACCAACTGAACTGAAAAACAAGCAAAAGTGGGCATGGAGCAGCTCACTTAGTGACACTGTGAGGCCAGCACATGGCTGGCCACCAAGTGATGGCCATCCCTACCACACAGCCAGAGATGGAGCAGGTTTGTGGGGAATAGGCAGTGGCTGAGAGGTTGTTCTTTTGGCCCTGCTGGGCTTCCCAGCCCCATGATTTTCTTCAGTACAGACCTGCTTGTGTGTAACCCTGCATTTTCACTCAAGGCAAGGGAGGGAAGTGCTGGTGAGGAAGGGAACAAGGCACTTGTAGGACAGGTCAACTTCAGTATCATGGGGGGAAGCAGCTCTCTGGAGGGAACCTGTGCAGGGTATGTTTGTGAGCTTCCTCTTGTTGTCCACATGTAGACAGATACTCCTGCTGATGGCAGGAGCTTCAGGCTTTCAGGTTTGTTTTTGTTTTGGTTGGCTGTTTTTATTCACAGGACCCACTGTACATTTTTGATTAAGAACTTCAAAATGTTCTATGCTTAAGCTGACATTTTTTTTCATCTTAGTTACAACATAACCAGAGAGAAAAGCAAGAAGTCACTCAGCTAGCTTGAAGCAGGTCTGTTTAAACCTGTTAGGAAGCCTCACTGCTAGCACTTTAGCTTTGTAGGGTTTGTTATTTGCTGTACATAAGTGTGAGACACAAATTCCTTGCTCAATTGTGGCAGCTGTCAAGCAAGAGCACTGGGGAATGGAGACTCCTCTGCTGGCAGTCAGGTTTGCCCAGTCAGGAAGCCAATAGTGAACTGAGAAAGAAAACAGAGATCACAAAGTGCAGAAGGTTTTGCCAGCTGTGGCTTTTGGGAGGATCCAACACCTCTGCACCAATCTGATGTGTGAAGGTAATGTAAATAATTCAGAGTTGTGGAATTGTTTTCATCTGAAGAGGTCTTTTAAAATTATTGAGTCCAACCATTAACCCAACACTGCCAGGTCCACCACTAAGCCATGTCTCTTGGCATGGCATCCACATCTAGGGTGACGAAGCTGGTGGGGGGCCTGGAACACAGCCCTATTAGGAGAGTCTGAGGGAGTTGGAGTTGTTTAGCCTGGAGAAGAGGAGGCTTGGGATGATCTCATTGCTGTCTACAACTATCTGAAGGGAGGTTGTAGCCGGGTGGGGTTTGGTCTCTTCTCCCAGGCAACCAGCAACGGAGCAATGGGTCACAGTCTCAACTTGTGCCAGGAGAGGTATAGGTTGGATATTAGGAGGAAGTTCTTCCCAGAGAGAGTGATTTGCCAATGGAATAGGAGGTGGTGGAGTCACCATTCCTGGAGGTGTTGAAGAAAAGACTGCATGAGGCACTTAGTGCCATGTTCTAGTTGATTGGACAGGGCTGGGTGCTAGGTTGGACTGGATGATCTTGGAGGTCTCTTCCAGCCTGGTTGATTCTATGATGGATATCTCTGAAGTCCACTCAAGGATGGCTTCTCCACCACTTCCTTGGGAAGCCTGTTCCAGGGCTTGACAACACTTTTGGGAAGTTTTTTCTTACTAACATTCAACCTAAGCCTCCTCTGGCACAGCTCAAGATTGTTTCCTTTTGTACTATTGCTTGTTCCTTGGGAGAAAAGATCAACCCCCACCTCTCTACAACCTCCTTTCAGGTATTTGCAGAGAGCAAGAGGGTCTCCCTGAGCCTCCTTATCTCCAGACTAAACACCCCAGTTCCCTCAGCTGCTCCTCATATGACTTATTCTCTGGGCCCTGCACCAGCTTTGTTGCCCTTCTTTGGACACACTCCAGCACCTCAATATCCTTTTGCAGTGCGGGATGCAAAAGCTGTACCTGGCATTTAAGATGCAGCCTCATCAGAGCTGAATACAGAGGAACAATGCCTTTCTTAATTTCAGTATGACTCCTGAATCTCTGCCATACTTTCTGTAGGGAGGTGGAGACCACATTTCTGTGTTGTGGTGGTCTGCCATGACCACTTTCCCCTCTCTGCTTTATTAGAATGGCAACAATAAGTCATTTAATCAGTAATTTATTTTTTTAGTTTGCCAACCATACTCTCCCTTCTGTAAGAGGTTTGGTAGTGATGTAGTGAATTGCAACAGTATTTTATCAAATGTCCATTAAAAACAAGTTTCTGGAGGCACTCAGAGTTGTGGGAAGGTGGTTTTCAAGCATTCTCTACTCCAATAGTGCCAGAGCTAGGGGAAGCCATACTGTGTGTTTGGTATTTAAAAACCAGGACTGGCTTAAGACACGAGCAGCTGTAGAAGTTGGGATCACCAAGACAAAAGATATGGCCCACACAAATGACAAAAAAATTCAAGTCTGACTGATTGTGTTTGTACTCTTCTCATGCCTGAAGGCTGCCAGATTCTAGATGCCATCTTTCCTGGGAACTAACCAATGCTCTCTGGCATGATTTTTACTTCCCCTTATGTCTGTATTTGAAAAAGCATATGCATAGCCCTGAAATGAATGTAGTGGTTAACAAGCTATGGATTGCAACCCACAAAACATATTTGCTAAAGTAAGTTTCATAATGCCTAATGACAAACAAACACCAGAGCTACAAAAACAGGAATATTGCTGTAGATTAAGATATTTTATGTATGAGAAAAGCTGACTGAAAAAATCCCCTTCTGAGTTTTCCTTGAGCATGTTCCTTCCTGTTGGATTTAAGTTACTGGAACTCTGGAGACAGAACTTGGCCCTTTTGTATATACTGGTGATTTCCCTAGTTGGATAGGACACTGCTTACTGGTAGGAGCAGCCAGCTACTGTTATTACACAAGGAGTTTTATCTTTGGTAGTCACATCTTAAGGAATTAAAGCCCACAGTGTCCTTCTGAAGTAGTGTCCAAAGAGGAGCAATGAAGCTGGTGTGACTTCCAGAACCCAGGTCTTGAGGAACTGGTGAGGATGTTTAGTCTGGAGAAAAGGCAACCAGCAATAGAACAAGGGGACACAGTCTCAAGTTGTACCAGAGGAGGTCTAGGCTGGATGTTAGGAAGAAGTTCTTGCCAGAGAGAGAGAGTGATTTGCCATTGGAATGGGCTGCCCAGGGTGGTGGTGGAGTGGCCATCTCTGGAGGTGTTGAAGAAAAGCCTGGATGAGGCACTTAGTGCCATGGTCTAGTTGATTGGCTAGGACTGGGTGCTAGGTTGGACTGGATGAGCTTGGACCTCTTCCAACCTGGTCGATTCTATGATAAGGAGGCTTAGGGGGGACCTTGCTCTCTACAGCTCCCTGGAAGGAGCTTAGAGCAAGGTGAGGCTGTCTCTTCTCTCAAGTAACAAGAGATAGGCCAAGAGGAAATCACCACAAGTTACACCAGGGGAGGTTTAGGTTGGATATTAGGAAAAACTTCTTCCCCAACAGGGTTGTAATGCCCTGGAAGAGGCTGCCTATGCAAGTGGAGTCGCCATCCCTGGAGGGATTTATAAGACATACAAATACAGGACATAATTTAGTGGTGACTTGGTAGTGTTGGGTTAATGATTGGACTTGATGATCTTAAAGGTCTCTTGCACCCAAAATGACTTTGTGATTCTAAAATGGCATTGTTCTGTACTCGGCAGCACCTCTGTTGTTCCTAAAATAAACGAGGCCAGGCCCTCTTTTTGGGCCCTCTGTGATGTGTGGCATGCAGGCGATGGAAGGTGATGCTTGAGCTGGCTGGTGAAGGATTGCAGTGTCTGGAGATAAACCCCTGCCTTACAACCAGTGAATCACCCCCAGCTGATGGCTGCTATAGGGGACAGGTGGGGAGTGGACCCCAGCAGCAAATTTTACCCTGGTTTTCAAGGGCAGATTGTTATACATACATGCAGCCCTTGCTTCCCAGCTCTGGCAGCACTGAATTCAGGAGCTAATTCAGCTAGTAATTGCTAATGGGAACACAGCACAAAATTGGAGGTTTGATTACAAAACACTAACACTTAGTAGAGTTCTTAACCTTGGGTGCTCAGCCTTGAGCCAGAGCTTCCTGCAGTTGGGTTAAGTGATTATTTGTAGTTTTTTTTTTATTTCAGTTAAATAGGAACTTGAAATGTATTTACTTGTCTTCTTTCACCTGATGCTTCATATTGCCTTCTTCCACGTGACTGCACTGCTGTGCAGGTTAGGAGCTGAAGAAGAATTTCTGTAGCCTTTTGCTTCCGCTATCAACTCCCTGAGGAAATTATCAAACACTGCCAGGGTTTATGATGTCATTAAAGACTTACTAACACCTTTTATAACTGCCTAATGCTCCGAGAAGGAGAAGAAATGAAGTTCCAGCATGTTGTGTAGCCGTGCAGACTGGCTCACATCTTCAGAAACAGAATTTAAAGTCTGGTTTTTCAAATTAGCTTTTAGGTGCCTCTGTAAGTATGCTAAGTTCTGCAAAGAGCAGTGGAAAGTGTTAGGTGGGCATCACCTCTCCTGAGTTGAACTGCACCTTGGGGATTTTTTTTTGGTTGTTGCTTTTTTTTTTCTAATTTCTTATTTTTTCCTGAATTTTGGTAATTAGTTTTTCAATAGTTTGTTGATTCTGTTGCACTTCATATTTAGGAAACAGGGCCATTATAACTACCTGGCCTTGGTAAAGCAGCTGCTGTAGCATGTACCCTTTTCCAGGAGGTTTTAGCTCATGAAGTTCTCTAGTTTGTGTTTAAGAAAACAGCTTTCTACATGCATGCACATCTAAGTATGTATTTTTTTTCATTCTCCAAAAATATTTGTTAGTTAACTGCTGTGGGAACCTTGTGTGGTTTTCTGATAACCTTTATTCAAACCAGGAAGACTTGGCCTTTCTCATTACTCTACTCTCCCCTCTACTCTGCCCTAGTGAGACCACACCTGGAATACTGTGTCCAATTTTGGGCTCCACAGTTTAAAAGAGACAGGGACCTGTTGGAAAGAGTCCAGCAGAGAACCACGAGGATGACTGGGGGACTTGAGCATCTCCCCTGTGGAGAGAGATTTGGGGCTGTTTATTCTGGAGAAGAGAAGACTGAGAGAAGATCTGATTAATGTGTACAAATATCTGAGGGGTGAGTGTCAAGTTGATGAGGCAAATCTCTTTTCAGTAGTCAGCAGCAGTAAGCCAAGGAGCAATGGTTACAAACTGGAACACAGAAGGTTTGACCTCAATATGAGGAGAAACTTCTTTACAGTGGGGGTGACAGAGCACTGGAACAGGCTGCCCAGAGGTTGTGGAGTCTCCTCTGGAGACTTTCAGAACCCTCCTGAATGCATTCCTGTATAAACTACCTTAGAGGATCCTGCCTTGGCAAGAGGTTTGGACTCGATGATCTCTGGAGGTCCTTTTCAGCCTCTAAGGTTCTGTGATTTCACAGTGAGCTGAGGCACGGTTGCGAGGTACTTTCCAAATCAGGGCAGTGTGACCTCCCCTATTGGCTGCCCCACAGGAACCTCAATCTGTCAGGCTGCTTTTTTCCTGTCAGGGATGTCTCATGAAGCCAGAGGCATGCACAAGCACAGGGTTTTGGCTGCTACAGAGAAAAGAAGGGTTGCTGTGACCAGTATGAATAAACGTATCATCAGAGATTAACTTTCTGTTTGTTTTCCTGGAGTCTGGAGTACATGTCCATGTAGAAGCTTTCCATCAAATGCCAGTATTGCAGCCATCCTGATGCACCTGCACGGAACAATGAAATGAACTTTTCAGTCAAGCACCTTTGGTCTTGGCTCTGCGACAAAATTTTAAGTGTCTGCCCACTGATGCTTCCCATAAAGAGCTTGCCAAAAGCTGCTGTAGCTAAACTCAAGAGTTGCTTTGCGTGAGATGTGACTCCAAAACAAGTTGCTGAAACTCAGTCATGCATGTGCTGTGGACAGGGCTTTGCTAAGAGTGTTTGTAATGTAATTATTGAGGTGTTCTGCTCTGCCTGGATTATTTTGTTGGAGACCTTCAGTTCTTCCAAAACTGCTTCTTTGACCAGGGCTGAGATTGGATGGTGCCCTGAGTAACCTGATCTAGTTGAAGATGTCCCTGCTCACCACAAGGAAGTTAGACTAGATAAGCTTTAAAGGTCGCCCAACCCAAAACATTCTGTGACACACTCTGTGTTACCAGTAGAAAGAGAAGCAACATGTATGGATGGATCTTCACCAGCAAATCCAAACCAGTTTTAATGGAATTGTTGACATCTGCCCATCCTGGAGAATGTGCTTCAGCCTTCTCTCATAAGCTGTATGGCAGAAGTCAGGATGAGTGCATCAGTGGAGGTCCAACCTGTGGGGCACAGCAGTCCATACACAATGGTCAGTATAAAACCCAGCAGGCTGCAGGCATCCACATCAGAACAGGGCCCCTCAAACTCCAGCAGCACTCTAGAGAAAGGACAACACAAAATGTTTTAAAGCCACCTGTGCTCATGGAGGCACAGCTGCTTCTGTCCTCTCATTTTACCTCCCTGCTGGAACAGGCTGCCCAGGGGGTTGTGGAGTCTCCCTCTATGGAGGTATTCAAAACCTGCCTGGATGCATTTCTGTGTGGTCTGGTATAGGTGATCCTGCTCTGGCAGGGGGGTTGGACTGGATTAGCTGTTGAGGTCCCTTTAAGCTTCTGTGATTCTTATGACGTTATTGCACTTTGTTCTTAAAGAGTTAAGCATTTAGCCGTTTTTTTCCCTTGCTCTAAGGACTGAAGTTAGTTTGGATAAAAATCACATGCATGCTGTAAGGTAACTGCAACAGTACCATTTCCAAGGGTGCTTCTAACTAAGGGTGCATTTAGCTACGAGGGAGGTGATTTGCCTCTGCATGCAGAATCACTGAACTAGGCTACCAAGAAACAACATAATCCTCTCACCCTAAGACAGGGTTGGCAAAGTCTTGGTTATTTGTGGCAGCTAGTAGCATCTTCATGTATAGATACATGTTCTGGTCTTATTGAAAAATGTATAAGCTGTGTCTTATATATACAGATATTTTCTCTGGAGTAAAAGAGGCTGAGAGGAGACATTCTCATTCTCTTTGAATACATGAAATGAAGTTGGATCAAGGTGGGTGCTGATCTCTTCTCCCAAGTAGCAAGTTATAGGATGAGAAGAAATAGCCTCAAGTTGCACCAGGGGAGGTTTAGATTATTAGAAGACACTTCTCTTAAAAGGGTTCTCAAATGCTGGAATAGGCTTCTTAGGAAGGTAGTTGAATTCTCACCCCTGGAGGTGTTCAAAAGACACAGAGATGTAGTGCTGAGGGACATGATTTAGCACAAAACTTGGCGGTTGAACTCAATGACCTTAAATGTCTTTGTCAACCAATGCAACTTTATGATTCAATACATGTGTATCATATAGACTCCAGTGATTTTCTTTCTGTCTGACCTCATCATATTCTTTGTGCAAAAAAAGTTCAAGTGTTTTTTTGTGTTAAGTGCTAGATAAATTCAGTTGGGTTTGTTTGTAGGTATTTTCTTGTGACAGTAGGAATTGTATAAGTCTCAAAAAGTGGTACTTTATTCTGTAGTCTCTTTATCCCACTCTTTGACTGGCAGAATTGCTTGTGCAGTGTCCGGGGTGGGTACACATGCAGAACAACACCCCTGACACACCTGGGTTATTTTAAGATGTGCTACATATGCACAGGGAGTTTTTCCTTTCTGGAAAGAGGGGAAATCCTCACTCATTGAAAAACAATTTGTCTTGAGATTGGACCGAAAAACTGTGAGTCTTTGTGGTGGGCTAAAATCCTACAAAATTTCACCACTATGTTTTTGCCAGTAATCCCAAGATTGTTTGTTCAGCTGCTTTTATTCAGTGTAGCACTTAATGTGAGTGTTTGGAAAAAAAGAGAAATGATTCAAGCATGGAACTACTTCTTGTTTCCAACTCCTTTCCCGTTCACATTGTTGGTTCTGTGTGGGTGTAAAGGAGGTTGCTGTGTGCGTGAGGGACATCCCGGGAGGGATGTCAGCAATTTGTGCTCCTGAGTCAGCAGAAGTTGCTGGAAAAGGGAAACAGAAGTGTGGTAACTGCTGCGTCGAATGCCGCGGCTCGCGTCCTGTTGTCTGATGCTGATTATGGCCTTTAAGCCCCTACTGACAGCCGCAATCCCCTTGTTTATGAATCTGCTTCTAAATGCTTTCTTTTGGAGAGTCACACAGCTATGACTGCACCCATGGTTGGTTTCAACATTTGCTTGTTAACCTTAAAGGAACTCTCTTAAAACCTGCAGCCCCATGGCTGCTTCCAGCATCAGCAGGAAAGGGAACAGCTTAACAGAGCTGGGCAAGGATGGATTTGGGAGTGGAAGGGACGGGCGCTCCATGGTGGTTGTAAAACCACTTCAGCAAATATCACAGGATCATAGAGCCGTAGAAATAAGTTGGAAGAGACCTTTTAAAGGTTTAGCACTCACCCCCCAGGGATCAGGTTGCTCAGAGCCCTGTCCAGCATGACCTAGAATGTTTCCAGGAATGGGGCATCTACCACCTCTCCCATGCCAGTGTTCCACCACCCTCACTGTAAAAACTTCATCTTTATTGTGAGGGTGGTGAAACACTGAAACAGGTTGCCCAGGGAGGTGGTGGAAGCCCCATCCCTACACTGGTATCAGCCTCTTCTCGGTGGTGCCCAATGACAGGTCAAGAGGCAATGGGTGGAAGCTGAGGCATAGGAAGTTTCATTTAAACGCGAGGAGGATTTTTTTTCCCTGTGAGGGTGACAGAGCACTGGAACAGGCTGCCCGGGGGGTTGTGGAGTCTCCCTCTCTGGAGATATTCAAAACCTGCCTGGATGTGTTCCTATGTGATTTGGTATAGGTAATCCTGCTCTGGCAGGGAGGTTGGACTGGATGAGCTTTCAAGGTCCCTTCCAGCCCCTGACATTCTGTGATTCTTTATTTTATAATGTCAGACTCAACTATTAATTAAACTGGCAAAAAAATGGGTTGGAATCATAGAGTGATCTCTGGGGCCTTTATTTCTCCATTGCTCTTTCACTTTGGGCTATTTTGAACCAAAAGTTCAAGAACAGGATAGAAATAACATTGTTTACCATAATTTTTCTACTTGTGCTGTGGTCCAGGTTAGAGGATTTTGGGTTGGTTTTCTGGGGTTTTGGTGTTTTGTTTTAAAGAAACTGCCTGTCTGAATTCTGAATCCACAAAATATTATGCTTAGTAACCCTACAATGCTTTTTTCCTTGCATGTGTGCTCTGCTGTGAAGGGACAACCAGCTGTAGAACTGACCCACACTTCATCTTTTAAGGCCTACGTGTCAGTGACTGCATAATTTGTTGTTTGGCATGTTCTGTGATCAGTGCTAAAATCTGAGTTTGCAGAAGTGCTGAGTAACTGCTGTTTCCCTCTCATTTTGTTATAAATAATTCAAAAAGATGCTTATACAAAGCTGTGGGCTCCCTGCTGCATAATTAATGCTACAAGAAAACCACAGCAGCATTGAAATAATTAGTCATAAAGGAGCTCTACCCATCTGCTACCTGGAGAGAAAATTCCATCCTGCCTTTTCATTGTCAATCCAGGTCTCCCTGCGAGCAGTCGAATTGGAGGTTAGAACAGGTAGCTCTTGCTGAAGTCCCTCTGTTGAGATTTGAGGGGTTAAAAACAGCAGGAGCAAAGAGCTTGGCAAGGGAGGAGACCACTCTGAAGGGACCAGTAGATGAAGTCTTTGCTCTCAGGATGGCGGGATCTGTGCCCGTAGGATTTAATGAAGGTACAGTGGGGATTTAGCCGCGTGTGGAGGAAGGTGCTGGTGTCACCAGGGTGAGTTACATAGCCACCATCTTTCCCTGAACTGCTTCTGAAGAACCCAGTGTGATCTCCTGATTGTGGCTGACTTGTGAACTGTTTTGATTGGTACACTAAAACCAGTTTGGATGAGACTTTGCACAAACTGATCAAGGATGTGTCCCTGCCCATGACAGGGGGGGTTGGAACTAACTAGATGATCTTCAAGGTCCCTTCTACTGAACTTAAACTATTCAGTGATTCTAGGAATACATTTGATGCAGAAGTTGGAAGTTAACAATGATTCCTTTGTGTAGCAGGAGTTTTTGAAGAGCCCTATATCTACAAGAGAACATTATGCAGAGGGATAAATTCTGCTTTTAAGTCTGTATTTTATGTGGAAATGTCTTCTGAATCTTTTAAGCACAATATATGTTAACATAAATATTTACATATGAAAAGGAAATGGGATTTTGAACTATTTGCTTGAATATTTAAGTATTCCTGTCCTTGTTTGATGTATTTTTTTCCCCCTCTTCCAAACAATCAACAGAGAAAAGTTCAAGGCTTTGGCATTTCACTCCCTTCTCACAGTAATTTCAGTCCTCCTTGGGTGCTGATACTTGGCTCTGTCTTAGCCGTTTCACATTGAAGGTTCTCAGAGAGCTTTTACATCTGTAGCCACTGCTTAGACACTGTTTGGCTGCTTCTTTAAAGTCCTTGTAATTTTTATCACGCCACTTGCTAAACCATTTCATGTCTTAGTGTTTGGGATAGAAAATGAGTGGTGCTTTCACCTCGAGCTGAAAACCCTAGTGCTGTAGCTAGCAGCCCCATGGCAGTGTTGTGACCCGGTGAGAAGCTTTGCCCCAAGCTGGTCTGAGTAATGGTGATGTTCACCTCACCTGAACCCAGCTGAGCACTGAGCACAAGGGAGCCACCCAGGCCATGCAACCGCAGCCGCCTCCAGCCCTCTGTGAGCTGCGTCGTCTCATGCCAGGCTGCTCTGTTGTTGTTATTAAAGGCATCCTCTGTGTTGGCAGCCTACCGGACTGTCTTCTTCCAGCTGAGCCTCAAGGCTTATTCCACCAAAGCTCAAGAGAGATGTGCTGATGCTGTCAGTCAGATAGGGGTGCTGTGAAGTAACATGCCGCTCTTGATCACAGTGTTATGTTCCTGATGTAAGGGTCCCAGCGGATCGTAGCTCAGGAGAGCAATGCATTGGATGACGCATTTAGAACCTCAGCCTGGTCCCAGTGAACAGAGGCACTGTTTGCTGGTTGCCCACAGTTGGACTCGTGACAGGGATACACCAAGAACTTGTCATGAATCCTATGAATCATGCCATTACTTTTTGATGTATCAGTTTCCTATTAACTTTGTGCTCAGCAGGAGGCCAAACACAGCCTCAGAGACTCCTCCCTTTTTCACTTTCACGTGTAAGACCTGTGTGGCCTGGGCAGGACACTTACTGTAGGAAAGGACTTTGATGTGGTCCACCTAAGGAGCAGGCAGCACAGAAACCCATCCTAGAGAACCAGCATTAGTTCAGGGTGAACATCCATTCTCTTGTCATCTTCCATGGAGTTGCTGGAAAGTTGTGTTATAGAATACTTGTGGCTCTGATCATCTCTGCAGGATGTGCTGCATGACAGACAGCTTTGCTCAAGGGTCTGTGTCTGAGGGATTGTGTTGAGTCTCATACTCTTGATTATTTAAATGTAAGTAATAATTGACACATGTTAAGATTTGGATGTCATTAGATGGAGGTTTTTAGACTTAGGCAAATGAATTTTGTTTTTTTTAGGTATACAACACTGTAACGTGCTTGGTAGCTTTGGCAAAAGGTTGTGGGGTTCTTTTGCCCAAGACAGGGATAACAGATGAGAATAATAAGCAAACAGAGAAGATTATGCAACAGAGGGATATTTTAATCATCTTTGCTTCGGAGAAGACAGGCCAGAGTGAGGTACCTCTTAGAAACAATCTACTTCACTGTCAATTTTCTTCAACATATTGACACCATCTCACAAAAAAAAACCCCAACCCAACACTGTTTGCTATTCCTGGTGGGGACTTCTTTCAGTCACTGCAACAGATGTTCTAGGAGACTTCTTTCAGTCACTGTAACAGATGTTCCAAGCATATTGTTACTCTGTTGGGCTTCTTTGGTAGTAAAAATACTGCAGTCTAAATATAGTTTAAATTGGCTGAGGTACCTTGTTTGCTTCAGAATTGCATTATAGCTGATTTACATCACAGTCCAACAGGACAAAACCATTAGAAAGGCAGTTTAAGATTATTTCAGACCCAGGCAGCAATTTTTATTGAATCCTATTTAAAGGAGTTCCAAAGAAGTGCTGTCTTTGTCTAACATATCATACAGTCCCAGAACAGTGGGGATTAGAGGGGACCTCTGGAGATCACCCAAATCCTGTGCTAAAACAGCATCATCCAGAGCAGATTGCCCAGGATTGTGTCCAGGCAAAATTGGAATTACCTCAGAAAAGAGACTCCACAACCTTTCTGGGCAGTCTGTTCCAGTGCTTTGTCATCTCTCATAGTAAAGAAGTTTTTCCTCATGTTGTAGTCTGGATTAGGATGAACAGTGAACACTTAGTGAACACTTCTTCCCCTGTTTATTATTTAGAATTACCTTTGGATAGAAATGGAAAAAAGTACATAAATAGTTCTTTTTTTTTTCCCTGTATGTGCAGTGTTGACTCTTGTGACAGCTGTGTATGACACATCAGGAATACACAGATCTTGTTTTCCTTGTTTTTTTTTTCCAATTGAAAGAGAGTTTAGCAAACAGAAATAGTTGAACTGGCTGAGATTAGAAAGAGAAAATCCACAGTGCACATACACAGTATACCTGGATTTCCTTTGGGGAATTTGGGAGGTGAGAAAGCTGTGACCCTTAGGACCTCCAATCCCTCTGCAGTGAGTTCCACTTCAAAGCTCTTCGTCATCTCTCTTGCTCACTTGCTCTTGGATACCACTGAGTGAGCTAACAGGATGATGCAGGCTGAGCTCTGCTAAACTGTTGGTGGCAAATAGATCCTCCTTTTTACTCCCCCACCCTGCAATTTGTACCTAAATGTCTGGTTTATGTTCATGAGACTCACTTTTGGAGACTGATGAGTTGGGAGCACAGCTGCCTGCCTGGAGCCAGGTCACAGTGTTAAGACAAAGCCTTCACAGGAGAGATCTCAATTCATGTACACTTTGTCTTGAAGTCATTTGGGCCCTGCTGTGATCTCACGTGAGGAGATACTTTCTTTTAGTTTTGCTGTACAGACTTAGTTAGGGTCACTCATACTGAACCTGACACTAGTGTGATGTTACTAGCGATGAGTAACTGTGTAACTGTTTCAAACTGAAAGCCTGAGAATGTTCATAGCCAGGTTAAATGAGACTTTGAGCAACCTGATCTAATGGAGGATGTCCTTGCCCATGACAGGCGGGTTGCAACTGGGTGATCTTTAATGTCCCTTCCAAACCAAACCATTCTGTGATTCTATGACCCTAATTGTGCTGCCATATGTCAACTGTGATTCTGGTCAGTGCCACTGATCAGAGGAACCCCCTCTTTAATTACTGGCTGGCTGAAGCTTTCTGCTTCCTCTTTTTGATGTCTGACATCAGGACATGTATGCAGATGAAGCTGATAAACTGCAGTGTCTGGGACGAGGTGCTCTTTCATTTCCAAAAATGGTGAGTAGAGCAACCCTAGGACACAGTTCAAGGTTTATTTCGTCACTTGGACTTTCACTCCAGTAGAAGAGATTGTGAATTCAGCTTTAGAGAATCTCATTTTTTGTGCCTATTGTTGCTTTGCAATCTAGTTTTGTTTCATTACCAGTTAGTTTGGTTTTTTTAGTTAGACTGTTAAAATATCCTCCAAGAAAGAAGCCTAGGGAAATACAAGTGCTGTGACCTCCAGTCACTAATGACTGAAACCTGAAGTCACTAGTGACCTCATTTGTGCCCCGTTTTGGGGGAGGAGACAGCAGTTCTTGTGGTAAGCACATGCTGCCAGGTCATTGCTGTGAATCAGGTGGCAGTAGAAGCAGCCTCTTTAATGTCCTGCTCGTGCAGGAAAGCTCACTGATAGTTGACTTGAGCATCCAATGCTGAGCCTTCACAGGAGAGAGCAGTTCACGTATGGTTTGCCTTGAAGCCCTTTGCGCCCTGCTATGATCTCACGTAAGGAGACATTTTCTTCTAGGCTTGTCTTACGAATTTAGAGTTAGGATCATTCATACTGATCTGTCTTTCTCTGGTTTCAAGCTTCTCTGTGCAGCAGCGGTGATTGTTGTTACTTAATTACTCATGTCTTCGTGTTGCTCGTGTTGATTCGCTGCCCATAGGTATTTAAGCTGTGTGAGAGGCTTTGAACATCTATTTTCTCCCCCCTTTCTGCAGCATAAACAGAAGTCTTGCAGCATTCAACTCAGAATGTGCTTTATAGAGTTCACAGGTCATTTTACTGTCCATGGACAGCTGATTTATATGTACTTTTTGCAGCATGCTTGTGGCCTTCTCTTAACTATTTTTATGAATTATATTTTTAAATGAAAGAAAATAATTAACTTACTTCTGGAGTTTGCTTTCTGGTTTGAAGAGCTGTGCAGGGCACATCAGGATAGTTGTGATACTGAGGTTTCAAACTTCATCTCTTTTGTCCAGCTCTCATCCCACAGTAGAGGACTATGGGGAGACTTTTATTTCCTCAAATGTAGATTGGTCATCTAGGGACAGATATCTGAGAGTCTTCTTTATAGCTTTGTCATTACCCATTTATAACAACAAGGTTTCCAGGAAGTTGATGATGCTTTTAGCTCAGAATTTAGCAGGGTAAATTACTGCAAGTGAGAAGAGGTGAAGTTTCTTGGAGATTAATATAGCAGAGATGTGCCTGCCTCTCCATAGCATTTGGATATAGAATCGTTTTGCTCGGGAGACCTTTGACATCATCAGGTCCAACCGTTAACCCAGCACTGCCATATGGTTAGCAAGAATGGGAAACACCCTGACCTTAACATAACCTTCTGCCCTGGGATTTTGCTGTCTGTCTCAAGACCTGCAGTAGGAGGTCTGAATGCCTCTCACAAGCCCTCCTACCAAGGCTGTCTCCCAAAAAGGGGAACAGAAGGGTTATGAAAAATTTTTTTTACTTCAAAACTGTATAAAATCCAACCAAGATCTCGACTTCAGCTCCATTAGGAGTCTAAAACTAGCCCAAACCATTTTCCAGGGTTCATTTTTCTGTGAGTACAAAGTAAATGAACCATTAGTTTCATATGTGGGGCAGAATACTTCCAGAAGAGATCAAGGAGGAAGGTTTTGGGAAAGAGCCACAATCAGCAGTTCAGTAGTTAGCGAGTTTCTTTCCCCAGCAAGAGATACAATGTCTGTGTGAGAAATGGCCACTGGATTGCTGTGTGGAGAGGTGCTCGAGGTGCTGTGAAACAGAAACTGAAGCCATTGCAGACACCATACCTCCCTGTTGAACATTAATGAACTGTAGCATTTATATGTGAGGTTTGTGGCTGCTTATGTATGCTTAACTGGTCAAAAGTTTCTTGAAGCATTAAGGGCAGGCAGTGTCATTTGTGCAGCAGGCAAAGCCCTCTGCCCATGGCTGTAACAGTGACCTCATTTGAACTGATAAATAACTGTTTTAGCCACGACCTTTAACAGCTGAAATATGTTGGCCATCTACAGCGTTGTAAGGGTTACTTCAGAAGAGGAGAAGGCGTATGTATGTATGTATGCATTGCTCTGTGTGATCCTTTCTGGCTTGTAACAGCACTTCAAGGGAATTCCAGAGTTTAGTAGTAGAGCAACGGCTTTTCTGTGTGCTTGCTTTCTTCCTGGTGAAAGGTGCACATCCAGAGGGATGCATGGTACTGTGCAGCCTGTTGATATCAAGGCAAAAAAGGAAACTGTGGCAGAATGTGAGGTTGTTTTATCCTCTTAATGTATAAGGCTTATTTCTGGTTTGCATTCTCTGGTTTCATTTGAAAGACAAGAGAGATATTAAAATATAATGAGGGCAATTCATTTTCTCGGTTCACAGTGGCTCAGATTTAGAAAGGGAAAAAAACCCAAACCCATAATAAGCACAGTGCTTAAGGGCTCCTGTGTAAGAATGTTATTCTTAACCTTCAGCAAATGCTTATGGGCTGCCCTGAATAGTAATGGGTTTAAGCACATGCTTAAGTATTTTCCTGAAGGAAGACCTGAGTATCTTGGCAAGAGTTATGTTACAGCTCCGTTTACCTTTATCATAAATCCCAGCACCAGGCGCAAACTTGCCTTTCATCTCTTGGCAGATAGCTGCATGTATAGATTTTCCCACCTCCCTTCAGCTTGCTTTCTATGCCTCTCTTGCTGCAATCTGATCAGTCAGGGCTGACCTTCAGTGGTGCTCCACACGGGCTGGAGGCCCAGCCAGCATGGATCCGATTGCACGATCAAAGTCCACACCTTGCCTTTCATCTGCCACTCTTCCGCCTTCCCGGGGTTATTAATTTGAAGAAGATGGAATGTACAACAGTTTGCTGCTGCAGCCATTAATGAGCAGCAGGAAAGGGAATTGTGTCATTTTTCCACGGTGGGAGGTGGGACTGGAGTGGGTTTAAATCTGCACCAGGTGGCTGTTGGTTGGATGCAAGAGATGCAGAAAAAAAGGGGAAAATGCCACAAACAAACATATGGAACCCCAAATTTGGCCAAGATAAAAACCCCTCAGCCTGCAGGCTTCTTCAAAGGACCTCAAACCAGGGCATAGGAGGTTCCATCTGAACATACAAAAAAGCTTCTTTGCATTGATGATGACAGAGCCTTAGAGCAGACTGTCCAGAGAGGTTGTGGAGTCCCCTCTGGAGCGGTTCCAAACCTGCCTGGACGTGATCCTAGGCACTATGCACTAGGTGACCCTGCTTTAGCAGGGGGGGTTGGACTAGATTATCTCTAGAGGTCTGCCATGGTTTGATAAGGTCTGCCTGTAAGCCTTTTTTTTTTTTTTGTTTCTCAAGGCTGAGCAAACCCAATCCTCTCAGCTTTTTTTCATATGGCAATTTCCACTTAAATCATCTTTATTGCTCTTGCCTGAACCTCTTCAGCCTGTCCATGCCTTTTTGTACAGCAGGGACCAAAACTGAACACAGGATTCCAGGTGTGGCCTGATCAGCACTGAATAGAGTGGGTCAGTGACTTCGTGATCTGTGCTGGTAGTGCTCCTGTTGATGCAGCCCAGCTTTCCTTGCTTCAGCAGTACACTGTTCACTCCTACTGACCTTTTTTCCAGCGAGATCTCTGGGTTCTCTTTCCACAGAGCTGCTCTTCAGCCAGCTAGATCCTGTTTTGCACTGCACTTAGAGAGTCGTATTTGAGAGTACAGTTTTGAAGATGAGGAAAACTTTCTTTCCCGTGAAGGTGCCAGAGCCCTGGAGCAGGCTGGCCAAAGTTTGTGGAGTTTGCTTTTCTGGAGGCATTCCAGACTTGTCTGGGCATGATCCTGGGCAACCTGCCCTGGGGGGACCCTGCTTTAGCAGCAGCATTTAACTAGATGATCTCCAGAGGTCCTTTCCTCCGCATCTCTATCAGCGATCTGGATGAGAGCAGCTCAGCAGCCCCCCACTGAGGGGGTGGCTGACGCCCGTCAGGCTGTGCTGCCATCCAGCGAGATCTCTGCAGGCTGGAGTGCTGGATGAAGGCTAACCACATGAAGTTCAGTAAAGACAAGTGCAGGGTCCTGCATCTGGGAAGGTGTAACAGCAGGCACCAGTAGAGGTTGGGGCCTGGCCTGCTGGAAAGCAGTTCCATGGAGAAAGGCTTTGGAGTCCTGATGGACAGCTAGTTCTCCATGGGCCAGCAGTGTGCCCTCGTGGCCAAGAGAGTCAGAATGGCATCCTGGAGTGCATCAAGAAAAGTGTGTCCAGCAGGTTTAGGGAGGTTCTTCTCCCCCTCTACTCTGCCCTAGTGAGACCACACTTGGAATACTGTGTCCAATTTTGGGCTCCACAGTTCAAGAGAGACAGAGACCTGCTGGAGGGAGCCCAGGGGAGAGCTATGAGGATGACTGGGGGACTTGAGCATCTCCCCTGTGAGAAGAGACAGAGAGACCTGGGGCTGTTTAGTCTGGAGAAGACTGAGAGGAGATCTGATCAATGTCTATAAATATCTGAGGGATGGGTGTGAAGTGGATGGGGCCACTCTCTTTTTGGTGGTCTGCAGCAATAAGCCAAGGAGCATTGGCTACAAACTGGAACATAGAAGGTTTGACCTCAAGATGAGGAGAAACTTCTTTACAGTGAGGGTGACAGAGCACTGGAACAGGCTGCCCAGAGAGGCTGTGGAGTCTCCTCTGGGTACTTTGAAAGCCCACCTGGACTCATTCGTGTGCGGACTACCCTAGGGGATCCTGCTTTGGCAGGGGGGTTGGACTCGATGATCTCTGGAGGTCCCTTCCAGCCTCTAAGGTTCTGTGCTTCTGATTCCAGCCCCTGCCCTGCCGGGATGCTGTGGTTCCCAGCGCAGGGGGCGCAGAGCAGAGCCGGAACGCGGTGGGAGCCGCGGTGGGAGCCGCGGTGGGAGCCGCAGGGGCCGCCGGTCCGCTCGGCAGGTCTCGGCGCGCTCGGCTTGCGTAAGAGGCGGCCCCGTGTTGCCCGTCGCTGCCGTTGCCATGGCGAGCTAGCGGGGGAGGATTCCTGGGATCCATCCGTAAGCCGGGCAGGGAGATTATTACGTCTTAAGCTAGCACGCCGCTGTGCCTAACATGATGTGGCAGGGTCGTGCAGGTGTCCCGCGGGGGGGGCTGTGTGACCTGGGAGCCAGCCAGCAGCCCCGAACCGAACTGTTGCAGGCATCGTTTTGAATAAAATAAAGCTTTGCAGGGCTGGAGGGTGCCTCGCGGAGGGGGTGGTGGGGGTGGGTAAGAGGATTTGGTGCATCTGCATGGGGAGAGATGTTGTGGAAAATACCTGAGAAAAACAGTGCAGGACTTTAGGGGAGCTTGGCACCGAGTGCTGGGTGGTTTGGATGGGAAGGGGAGGCAATCGTGAGTATTCCTGGTGTCTGCCGAGAGCGGTCTGTCACTGCTAGAAGATCCTCCTAATTGTCATCTGCAGATTTTATTGTCACGGTTAGTTGTTAGCATTTCAATCATAAGCTGTGCACATAAACATGCCCTGAAAATTCATAAGCAGTAAGCAAGCAGCAAGTCTAAATATTAGCCCTAGATGTATTAGTTGCTGTCTAGCCTTGAGCAAATCATTGACAGATGTCTTTAATGTGAATGGAAGGAATGACAGAAGAAGGCATCAGTGTCTGCTCTGGTAAGTTTTCTCTCTGTTGTCTTTAATTGTTAGTGTTTGAGCCTAGTTCTCACTGTAACAATGGGATCAGTTGCCACTGGTGGGGTCTCTGTGTGCTTTGGAGCTTTGTGCTACTCTGTGCCTGCTCGAATTCCTAGAAGCAGCTGAGAATTTATCAAGTCCTGTCACAGGGCTCCCTTCTTTTTTTGCTATCATTAGTGCAGGAAAAAAACTTTATGAATTTTGATGTTTGGTTTCAGTCTTGGTAAGGTGATGAATTGCCTGGAAGAAAGTGTGAAAAATGCTGTCATTGTAAAAGTGTTTTGTAAGAGAACCAACCCTATCTGGGTTAATAATAATATCAACTGCCAGAAAACAAATACAGGGGAGGAAGAATGTGAGTAAACTTAACACTCTTGAACAGTTTTACAGCAGTGGGATAAGAAATGTGTTGGGATGTAAGAGAGTACACTGCTGGGAAATGAGTGTGCATTACACCCACTGTACATTAGTTATAACCCTGTTGTTTTCGTTGTCTGCAATTAATTGAGCAATTTCTTCCAGGACTGAAACTGCAGGTTAAGCACGTTTGCTTTGAAAGACAGTCCTCTGAATCGAGGCAGCTTTTGCTCTTGCCCTCTTAACAAGCTCTCACAAAGCACATTTTGTGCACTATGGTTAGGAATTCCTGAAAGGTATCGCTGGGGGTTAATTCACTGTTACATAAACAGCCAGTAACGGCCTTTCACTATACTGGAGTTGCTCTAACATAGTTATTAGCTTCCAGGCTGTTACAAGGGGAAAGGCTCTGTTTAGCCTTTATGGACAAAGACATTTTACTTTTGCAGGTATTATTTGTATGAAAAAGACAGTTATGAGAACATTTTTACTTCAACACTTTAAAGGTATTGCACAAGTAGGCAAAGCCTAACCTCGGGCTGTAGCTTTGGCACTGGGTTTTTTAGAACTGGGACAAGATCTTTGCCTCTCAAGTTGTACTGGGAGTCAGGGGGTAGAGCCTAACAAAATCACAAGCAAACCAGTTTGCCAGAAGCTGAGGTTAGTTGCATGAGAAGTGTTGCTGCTTTTAATGAGCAAAGGCTACCTGAGTAAAGCTGTGTGAGCACATCTTCTGAAAATGAAGAAATGAGAGCCGGCAGCATGTGAAGCTGGAAGAATACAGCTGTACCAAAGTGTGTGAGCACAGGGAGCCAGAAGGTGGGATTTGTTGCAGCAGGGTTATGCAATACTTCAGCACACTCCAGGAAGGAGCTGAGGAGAAGTTTCTGAGCGACTCAGTGCAGAGGTGCCAGCCTGTCACTGGCGGGTGGCAGATGTGCCTGCAGCCATTATTAGTAGTTGCTTCTGGTTTTGAAACGTCCCATCAGGAACTGGCCAGATGCTTTTGGTGTTGGGGTGTTTATTCAGCAAAGCAGGCCTGGTACCTGTTGGAGGAGCCTGCAAAACTGGTACTGTCTTAAAGAGCAGCTGTTGTTTGTTCAGAGAACTTGGAAGTGTTTGGGTATGAGAACTTTGCTTACATTTAGGCACCCTCAGCTGCCCCAGACTAGCTTACAGCTGTTCTTTTTGGGAAGTGGAAATACTGCTTTTCTGCTGCATTTCTCTAAGTAATGAGTATGGTGAGGTTTTTTTTGTGTGTGCTGTTCAGCTGTCTTTTGCGTGTGCTCAGTGTTCATTAATTATTGACAAGTACTTTCCAAGAGATAAAGTAACTTATACTTTGGTTGTCTCGGCTGTAGGGATTTGACTCTTGTTTATTTTAAAATGCAGGATTGTTCTGCATCACCAGCAGTTGTTTGCTTAAGCTTGTAAAGCAAACACATGACTTTGCAGCAACCTTTCTTTCCCTCCACTGTCCCTTGACCCCAAAGTAGTTCAGCCTGAAACTTGGTAAGTTAATTGCAATTACGTTGGCAAAATTAAAAACAAAGGGAGATGGATGAAGCTTGACCTTATCATGATTTTGGATAGATGGCAGCTGAAAACATTAATTGCTGCTGTTTGGGCAGCTACCTTTGACAGGATAGGGTTTCAGTTGATGTTTCCCCCTTGAAGAAAGGGAGACATGCTCAGTTGTCTGCTTCATTTCTGGAGCCTTTCTGAAGCTCAATGGATCGATGAGTGGTCTTAATTGGTGTTGTGCAGATCTGCCTTTCAGACGTTTTCACTTCCGTGACATGGAACTAGTGTTAGCTTATCTCTGTATCTTTGTTTTGCTGTATGTGTGCTTGTCACAGGGAATTAAGTGTTTGCATGCAGTTAAAAATGGCAGACCTTTGCTACAGTCAATATAATTATAATGGAATTAATGACATCTTAAATTAAGAAGAAGTTTTGCTCATTTGTCTGTTATGTACTATGATTTGATTATAAATCCCAGAAGAGCCAATGGCCCTAGAGATGATAGATGACAGGATACACAGTACATGCTGGAAGATCAGCTGTTACGTTGGTTCATCCAGTCCTGACTGTTCAGGACTGTTCAGTGGCTAAGGAATTGGCTGGATGGTCACATCCAGAGGGTAGTGCTCAGTGGCTTAAATTCCAGATGGAGAGCAGTGACAAGTGGTGCTTCTCAGGAGTCTGTACTGGGACCTGTGCAGTTTAACATTTTTATCAATGATACAGACAGTAGGATCGAGTGCATCACCAGCAAGTTTGCAGGTGACACCAAGCTGAATGGCACTGTTCATATGCCAGAGGGAGATGATGTCATCCAGAGCGACCTGGACAAGGTGGAGAGTTGGGCCCAGGTGAACCTCATGAGGTTCTGTACCTCAACCCTCACTATCAACACAGCCTAGGGGATGAGGTGAGAGAAAGCAGTCTTGTGGAAAAAGACTTGAGTGTGTTGATGGACAAGAAACTGGACATGGACAGACAGTGTGAGCTTGAAGCCCAGAAGGCAAATCACATCCTAGGCTGCAACCATAACGTTGTGTTGCCAGCAGATCGAAAGAAGTGATTCTGTCACTTTGCTCTGCTGGGACCTCACTGGAGTACTGTGTCCAGGTCTGGAGCCCTCAATACAGGAAGGACATGGAGCTGATTGATTGAGTCCAGAAGCAGGCCATGAAAATCGATCAGGGGGGTTGGAGCACCTCTGCTACAGAGATAGGCTGAGGGAGCTGAGCTTGTTCAGCCTGGAGAAGAGAAGCCTCCAGGGAGACCTAATAGTAGCCTTCCAGAACCTGAAGGGGTCCTGCAAGAAAGCTGGAGAGAGACTGTTTACAATGGCCTGCAGTGACAGGATGAGGGGCAATGGTTTCACACTCGAGAAGAGCAGATTTAGATTGGATGTTAGGAACAAGTTATTTACTATGAGGGTGGTGGAACACTGCAACAGGTTGCCCAGGGAGATGGTTGAGGCCCCAACCCTGTAGATACTCAAGGTGAGGCTGGACAGGGCTCTGGACAACTTAATCTAGTTGAGGATGTCCCTGCTGACTGCAGACTGGGGGGAGGTTGGACTAGATTAGCTTTGGAAGTCCCTTCCAGCCCAGACCATTCTGTGATTCTGTGACTTGTGTTGTGAAAGGGTGTTGAGAAGGCAGCTGTAACTCAGCTGTCTAGTTTATTTAGAGGTGGACTCCAGACGGAAAACCAAGCACAAAGCTTCCTGTTAAGGTATTTGGAAATCTCTTTGCACTGTTAAACCTGACACTGTAAGTCTTTGTAGCATATATTACCAAAAGTGATCTTAAACCTTTGCAAGTTGTCTTTCATCTAGAAAGTGGGTGGTACGGGGAGAGTTAAAAGCCGGGGATAAGGCTTTTGAATCTTAATGAAGATCATCCTGGCTAGCCAGAGGGGAAATGGCAAGTGGGAGGCTGAGCTGGTTTTAAAGTTAACACATGAGTTGCAGTTGGTGTGATCTTGCTGTCCATTGGAGACTCTGTACAGGTGTGCCATACAGTTTGAGTCTGTACTCGTGGGGTTTTGTATGTAGCAAAGTGTATGGTCACAAACCAGTTCATGCTGAGCATAGTGAGATTTTATTCTGCTTGAAACTCTGTGCTTTATTATAGGTTTTTATTCTCATTGCAAGATAAATATCAGGGGTTTATTGCTTAATAATAAGTTTTATCTTTAAAGATCATGTTCCAAAAGATTGAGAATGAGTTGTTACTTCACCCAGGAGTTATGAATGTGATTGTCAAGAGCACTTGGACGTTGAATTAAAGGAACAGTGGTTTAATTGGCAGGAGTTTTGCCATAACTTTCTGTGAGAAAATCAGAATCATAGAATAAACAGAATGGTTTGGGTTAGAAGGGAACTTTAAAGGTCATTTAGTCCAACTGCCCTGCAAATAAGCAGGCATCTTCAACTAGCCCATGTTCCTCAGAGTCCTGTCCAACCATACCTCAGTGTCTTCTGCGTAAGTAGTTGGTAGGAAACTGCCTAAGTATCTCTGTAAGACTTCATGTGAGCACCAGCTATGTTCCTCAGGAGTATAATTATCTTCCCAATAAATCTGTGTAGCATGGAAATGTTGTTTTGCTGACTGGTGACAAGGCAGGCAGGAAGGTTGTGCTGGGCACCACTACTGAGCTGGCATATCCCTCAGCAAGTTTCTTAACCCTGAAACCAAACTTTTCTGTCCTGTAACTAATTCTCTGTGACATTTCACCCTCACCTCTCCAACATCATCCCACATATTCTCTTCTGCCTTTTCATCACTGAGCCATGCATTTGAGAGCAAGCATCCCCTTCCATTTTCCCACTCACCATGGAAGAGGGAATTTTGTGCTGCTGGTAGGCATCTTATTACCTGGTTGGTTTTTTTTATTGCTCTCTGCCTGGCTTCTTTCCAAGGCAGTCAGTCCTCACTTTCATCTACACCCTGGGATTCCAGAGGAGCTATGAAGAAGCAAGCCTTTGTGTGAGATTTGGCTGGTTTGCAGAGTCCCTTGCCACAGGGGAATGGAAGTCATAACAAGGGAGTTCCCACAGATAGGTGGATGTTGTGGGGTTGTGCCAGGAAGTTTTGAGTTCCTAGTAAATTATAAGATGAAATTCTTGTTCTCTTAAAATCCTTGGGAGCTTCATAGTCAGCCAGAGCACAGCCTGAATTTTGATTAAGAAGAATGAGATTTTCTGGGTTAGCCACTTCAAACAAAAATACATATTTAAGCTTTCCAATCCTCTGCAAGTGTTCCCATTCAGAGGTAGGGCACTTTATGTGATGTCCTCTGTTGGTAGTGTATTGATGTGGAATCAAATGCTCATTCGAGTCTGGAGCATGGGCTTGGCAAAGGCATTTCAGTTTTGTCTAATTTGTTCTATGCAACAGGGAGAGATGAGGGCTGGAGCACCTCTGCTATGAGGAAAGGCTGAGAGAGTTAAGATTGTTCAGCCTGGAGAATAGAAGTCTTCAGGTAGGCTTATTGCAGCCTTTTAGTATTTAAAGCAGGCCTGGAAGAAAGATGGGGGACAGATTTCAGCAGGAGATGTTGTGACAGAACAAGGGGTGATGGATTTAAAGTAAGAGGGCAGACTTAGACTAGATAAATGAATAATTTGCTTATAGTGTGGGTGGTGAAACATTCACACAAGTTGCCGAGAGAGATGGTAGAGGCCCCATCCTGGAAACATTTCAGGTCACGTTGAACTGAGCTCTGAGCAACCAGATCTGGTTGAAGATGTCCCTGCTCGCAGCAGGAGAGTGAACTAAATGACCTTTAAAGGTCCCTTCCAGCCCACACCATTCTATGGTTCACTTGTGTGTACCTGTGTAGCATTTTGAGGGACAAGTGTATATACAACAAAGACAATGTCTAACTCTTTGAGGTCCTTAGTTGTGTTTGTAGCCTTACCGTGGATACAGTAATATGTATGCAAAAAGCAAAAGCCTATCTCTTGAAGTTACCTAAACCAAGAGTATTTCCAGAGTGAGTCCTCTGAGCAGCAATGAATTGGTTCAAATCTCTCAGTCTTCTCTTCTCCAGACTAAACAGCCCCAGGTCTCTCTTCACAGGGGAGTTGCTCAAGTTCCCCATTCATCCTCGTGGCTCTCCTCTGGACTCTTTCCAGTGAGTCCCTGTCTGTCTTGAACTGGGGAGCCGAAAAATTGACACAGTATTCCAAGTGTGATCTACTAGGGCAGAGTAGAGGGGGAGAAGAACTTCCCTAGACTTGCTGGCCACACATTTCTTGATGCACCTCAGGATGCCATTGGCTCTCTTGGACACAAGGGCACATTTCTGGCCCATGCAGAATTTTCTGTCCACCAGGACTCCAAGGTCTTTCTCCATGGAGCTGCTTTCCAGCAGGCCAGGCCCCAACCTGTACTGCTGCCTGCTGTTATTCTTCCCTGTGGGCCAGCAGGGCCAGTGACGTCTTGTCTTGTGTCAGGAACAGTGTGACCAGTACTCTGTACTTGGGAGACTGCACTGTGAGAGTACTGTGTTCAGTTTTGGGGCCCATAGTGCAAGAAAGATGTTTAGGTCCTGGAGTGTGTCCAGGGAAGGACAGTGAAGCTGGTAAAGAGTCTGGAGAACAGGTCTTATGAGGTGTGCTGGTTGAAGGCTAATTGGAATATTTTAATGAAGGAAGTCAGATCACTGGTTGTAAAAAGAAAGTAAAGATGAAGTCTGTGTCATTTATTGGTTTGCTGAGAGGGCTAAAAAGCCAAAATGTCAGTGATTTGTCCCACTCTGATCTGCGACGCTGTTCCCTTTTGTTTCTCCTTCAATCTGCTCTAATATCTCCCCTCTAATCTTGGCTAACACATAACAATGTGAGCTTTGCTGGTTGTTTTGTTTGTCTGCCTGGGAAAGTAGAGGGAGAAAGAGAGGATACCTCTGAGTCCCTTCTAGGCAGTCTCCTTTGCCTGGGAGGGAGTTTGAGTTTCTGTATTATTTCTGATCAGTGTGTAATTGTAAATACTTGTAAATGTATTGTGTATATATGCTTGTGCATTTTGCTGCCCTGTAAATAGAGCTCCATCTTACTTCCAAGCCCTCTGAGCTAGTCTGGTAAATTCCACTAGTGTGTGGGGAAAGTTCCTAGCCCACCTCATGGATAATGGCCAAGGGAACTGGGGTCATTTAGTCTGGAAAAGAGAAAAGAAGGCTTAGGGGGACTTCTTGCTCTCTACACCTACCTGAAAGAAGGTCTTGGTGAAGTGGGGGTCAGTCTCTTCTCCCAGGCAACAAGTGATAGGACAAGAAGGAACAGCCTCAAGTTGTACTAGGGGACTTTTAAGTGGGATATTAGAAGAAACTTTTACACTAAAAGGATTCTTAAACACTGGAATGGGCTTCCCATGGAGGTGATTGAATCCCCACCCCTGGAGGTGTTTAAAAGACACAGAGATGTGGTGCTGAGGTATGTGATTTAACGCCAGCCTTGGTAGTTAGATAGTGATTGGATTGGATGATCTTGAAGATCTTTTCTGACTAAAACGATTCTATGATTAAAGCAAAATTAATGTAGAGTTTCAAAGCCCCAAAATGTCTTAGTGAGAGTCCCAGGGTTATCGCTGATGTTAATAGAGCTCTGTGTACCTTCACAGTGCGTACCCCAGCCACAGTGTGTTCATTTTGCTCCGACTGGATGGATATACATTACTTGTTTGGGGGATAACTGTGAGGGTAACATGCCATATAGTGCATTTTTTTATCCAGTACTGACATATCTCAACTCCATTTTTAAGGCCTAGTGGAATTTTAATGGCCAGTATATGTCTCGATATGCTTCATCCACTTCTTGTTACACAGGATTGCAGTACGATGCTAGAGCCCCTTTGATAATACAGCACATAGATTCTTAATGGCCTGTACAAGGTATTCCCAAAATGTGTTTACTTGCATGGCTTACTTCTGGTTTTCTTTGGCATTATGCCTTAAGGAAGCTTCACTGCCTCACTCTTTGGTTTCAAGTTTTGCCTCTCAAATATAAAACAGCTATGATACATTTAGAAAGCAAGAAGTTGTAGATAAAACCAGGCAGCCATCTTAAACCCCAGCTAGAAATGGAATATTACAGATAGAGTTTTGCTTTGCTTTGCTTGAGTCTCATTGAATTGTGTGAGAGTCGAGGTGTCATATCCCACTGCATACCTTCAGCAATCGGCAGTCTGGTTGGTTATTTACTTTTTGTTTTCTCTCCCATGGATCTTAGGGCAACAGCATTCAGGCAGAGTGTAGCCTGGTTATTCTTAATGTATCTTTCTTGGTTGCACAGCTCAAAACGTGAGGAGTTTTATGGAGGTTGCATTTTAAATCCTGACAACATCCTATTTGTTCTTGCAGGGGAGTTGGACTGGATAACCTTTAAAGATCCTTCCAAGCCATTCTGTGATTTGGTGATTCTAACAATTTCACTGTGCCTTCCATATGCTTTAAAGTCCAAGGAATTGTTTCCACATCTTCCTGTAGTGGTGAGATAGCTGGGGTTGGGAGTGTCGCCTCTCTCTGCAGTAACCCCAGTGGTGATGCACAGCTGCAGAGGTGTCACAGCCAGCTTGATGGGTCACCTCGAGAGTTTGCCAGACCCACTCTCTTGCAAAGTCCCTGGTGGCTGAGAGAGCTTGGTGAAGAGCAGGCTGCCACATGATTACATACCCCATCTTCCTTTCTCCTTGTGTGACACTCTATTGTACCAGACCTGCCAGCTGTAATGAGGTTTAACATAGCTGTTCACTGAGGAGGTGTTACAGTATTTCCAAGCACGGTGTGACTGTGGAGTTTCACCACCTTGCTTTTGGATAAAGTGGTGAAAAGTAGTGTTTTGTATGAGAGAAGGAATGACATCTGTACAGTCCCAACAACTTTGTCAGGACATATAGTTCCGCAAGCAGAGATTTAGGATTTGGGTAATGCTTATGTAATAGAATCTCAGTTTTTTAAATAGGATATTTCAAGTGAAATGTCTAGAACACTGCTCTGTAAGTAAGGTCCTGATCCTTCACCAGCAGACTGTGTTGCCTTCAGACCTGTGTGACCATACTTCTACCTCAGCATCAGGGTGATTGAGATACCGTCGTACCTTTAACTGCTCAAGCTGCCAGTTTAAAAGACTAATTTCTACTGATAAGTGATCAAAGGTCTCTGTCACACATCTTCGACTGATGTAACTGGCTACCTTTGCAGCTGTTCATGCTGTGCATTTAGCTGAAGACCTGTTCAAGAGGGAGGAGGTATTTTAAGGAAATAATAAGGCTCTTATGGTCCGTGTTTGTGCTGCCTGACTGTATTTGACTTCACTGGTGGCTGTTCAAATGCAGAGTTCAGATCTTACTTTAGTGGCGTGTGCATTGATAACTGGTGTCTCCCTCCGTGATCTCTGATTGCAATCTCATGGGCAAATGCTTCTTTAATTGTTTGTGTCCTGCTCTTTGCCACTGTCTTTCTCTTGTAAAATGAATTGAAGTGTTTAGTTTAGGAAGAATACAGTCAAATATTATGTACTGTGAAATGGCCAAAAGGACATTTTTGGGGAGGAGAGGAAGGGAGACTTGCTAACCTGGCACTTGTCGATCTGCCATAGAAGAAAAAAAGTGCACAGGTCAAAATGGAGGAGGTGCTTGTGAATGTTGAGATCTCTTGTGAGTCTGGAGCTCAGCCTGTATTCCTACACATAAAGAGGGAGAGAGTTTGCCAAGAAATTAATATTTGTTTTATTTGGATATTGAGAGTCTTGGTGCACCACATTCAGGTAATTTCTGGGGCTTTGCTTACAGACCTTAGTCTGGAAAAAAAAAAAAGTGTTCTTGCTGCAAAGAAACAAATTTTTCTTAATAAAAAAAAAAGCTTGGAGTGCCTTGGGTGTGTTGAGTAATTGTGTACTCAAGAAATGAAGTTACATAAGTGAGGACACTCCTGTAACCCTAGCCTGCCAGGAAGACAGGCGCTGCAGAAAATCCACATCACAGGAGAACTCCAGTAGGTGCAGAAGGGAAGAAGCTTTATCCGCTGCGCTGTATTTATGCACTAGAAGAAGTTGTCTTTGGCACGCCTGTTTGGCACCAGAGGAGTCCTGGTTTTTATCCCGTGGAGCTGCTTTTTTTCTTGTTGGTGTTGTGAGTAGGACTTTCTTTTTCCATCGTGGAAGGGGGGAGGTTGGTATTTTCCGTAGTTCATCCCAAAGCTCCGCCCGCACCAGTTGGAAGAGTCCAGGTAAGCACTTTCTGGAGGCAGGATGGAAGTGAGAAGTAAAGTCCTAGGCAGCAGCAGCAGCTCTGGTGGCTTCCATCTCAGCACTGCTTGATGAGAGAGAAGGAAGATGTAGAGACAGCACACAGCAGAGTGTGGCGTGTAGGACATTGGGTTGAATTTCCCAGTTCAGTAGGAAAGACCCAAGCGAATCTCGAACAGTCCAGATCTACCTTTCGTGCTTACCAGTGTGCTTTTAGGGGAGTTATAAAAGGAGGAGAAGTCCTGGGCAAAATTAGGCAGTACTGCATTTACTAAGTGTGCCCATTTTCAGTTATAACTTTGGTTATGGAATGTATGGACAGGCCTTGCTGTTTGCTTACACATCAGATTGAAATGCAGGCAAAACTTTACTTCATACATTTGTTTGAAATGTAGTTTGATTTTTACTTCACAAGTTAATTTCAGGCTGCGCAGCAGATCAGCAAAGATATTTTATACTTTGCTTAATTTAGAAAAATGACCTTTCAGAGCAAAATACTGTGCTTGTCAAAAATATACTGATGAATTAATTTCTTATGATGCCAGTGTGTTAGCTGACTTTCGTGAGCAACCTTGTGGTTAATGAGGTTTATTTTTATCTTAGATCTGTTTGATTGTAGTGTCTCTACAAATCAAGTCACTTTACTGGCTCTTATGGTTATAAATACATAGCAAAATTTGGAAGGGGGTAAAAAAAAACATAACAAGAAACAAACAACAACAATAAAAAAACCAACCCCACACCAAAAAATCCCAGCCCATGGCTATGGGATACTTGGAATTTTAAACAATATTGCTGCTGTAGGATCAGTGAACCCTCTTTAACCCCTCTCCCCAAGCCACCCTTTCAAAATCAGCATCCTTGTATTCTGATTTTAGTGCAAACTCTTTCATTTAATAACAGTGTTGTTTTGAATAAGAAAGCAATAACTTTATTTCCATGGACTGAGTCAATGCCTTTCAGTTTGTCAAAATCAAGAAGGATTTCGAATGCAGCTTCAGTGCTTCTTGTAGGTTCCTGACTGCTCAGAGTGATTCATGTTCAGAAGCTATTCTTGCTCGCTTTGACAAAGCTGGCAACTTCAGTGGGTTTATTTGTGCAGATAGAGTGAGAGAGATCCAGCTTTTGATATAAATACTTCAGCTTTCTCCTTTCTGAGAACTGTTTCTTACAGTAAATTATGCATCCTTAAAAATGTGTGCATTCATACACATATGTAGCAGGAGAGATGGCAGTGTAGTTTGCAAACTACTGAGCTTCGTTTTGCCTGTCGGTGTTTTTTCATTTTAATTTGAGTCAAAGCAGTCTCCAAAACGTTCAGAGAGACTCAGTTCAAGAGAGTTACAGTCAGGTCACATATATTGTCACATGGAGTTTTGTGTGCTATGTAAAGGCAGCTGTTACTGGAACATCAGTGTATTTGAATGTATTGCTTTAGAAGTTACGACTGGTTCGGGTCAAAGTGGTCCTTTGAAGTTCATTTGGACAAGTAAAGATGTCAAAACAGGATGTTTCTGTTCTATGAGCCCTCGGCTCTTGGATCTCAGGGCAGGTGATGGGGAGGGAGCTGGAAGATGGTTCAGCGTGGATGGGCTTGGGAATAGCTTTGTGGAAACAAAACCATTGCAAAACAAACATTGCTTTCTCTGCTTGAATTCTGATAATTCAGATGGGTTTAGATGGAGTGGTGCCAGCTTCAAAGCCGACAGTTTGCAGATTGAAAAGTTTGTGCCAGGTAAAAGAAAGGCTGAAGGGTCTGTTCCAGGTTTTCTTGTGACTGGAGCTGAAGTGTTTGTATCGGCAAAGAAGAGACTGAATCCAACAGCCTAAACGGTTGCAGTTTGAGTGACATGCAAGAGCAAAGCTAAAACGCAGAACAAAACCACAGGGGTTTAGCGTCAGCATTAGATTTTAGCAGGGTTTTATTGTTCCTGTGTTAGAAACACCATCTCAATTTCGGGTTGACTGTTGCATTTGGTGAAAATGAGGTTCGCTTCAAGTTGCTGTCAGAAGCAGAAGAGCCACTGTTGCTCTTTGGATTGCTGTGTTTTCTGTGGGGGGGTGTGGTACTTTGAGGGGGTTCCAGAGTCTTCTGTCCTCCAGTCCTGGGTTGCTCGAGGCCCCAAACTGGGACAGGTGCTCAGCTGGTTGCTGTCTTGTTGTGGTGGTTGTCGTCAGGTCTCTCAGAACTAAGCTCAGCTTTTTGGTGGTATCACAAGTGCGCTCCTAACTTTGTGCCAGCAAAGTTACTGTAAAGCTGTGCTGATCTCTTTTTTCTGGGTGGTGGTTTCTTAGAAAAGCTTTTAGTTATTGTTGGAATGGTGGCAAGTTTGAAAGGGTATTGCATGCATGTAATGGTATTTCATCTCAATCAAAACAAAGGATGTCAGTTTCTAAAGCAACCAGCATTACTTTTAACTCTTTCCTCGTTTTGTTAAGACAGCCCCAGACTGATTCATCAGTGTCCTGCCTCGAGGTGGCCCCTGCAAAGTGTTTGAGGGGGAGAATGACAAGTGGTTCAGTGGGACGTTTGGCAAGAACCAGCTGTGGACTGCAGTGGTTTGGGTTTTTGTTTGTTTTGTGGGGTTTTTTAACCTTTCATGCCATGCAGTTAGTAGCTGGGTGATATTCTGCAAATCACATTCGATCTCCATTGGGAACGTTACCTATTTGCCCTCACCGGGGTGTGTTCTTCTTAATAACGTGGGTGTTGAAATTCCCTGGTACGCAGCTTCAGTATTTCATGACAACAGCCCAAGAGCTAATATCTCATCGTGTTTCTGAGGGTTTCACTTTAATATCTCCAAACAGGACTGATCAATGAATTCATTTGCAGTGGAAAAGCTGAATCTCAAACACGTGTATTTTAAATAACTGCCTGCAAGCAGGGAGGAAATGAGAGCTGAGATAAACCACTAAAACAAAACTGGTGAGAAGTTCAGCTCTCAAGACTTACATCTTGATATTAGAAGTAAGAGTCACAAGATGTCAGTTTGTTTTTCTTGGTAGTCCCCAGTTTGACCTTCCTTATAACATTTATTATTTAATATACCCCTATAATGTCAAATATTTTCCACCTCTTTGTCAATTAAACTGCTCTAATCTTTCAGACTCAGATTAAATCATTTGCAGACTCCTAAGTGTTTGTGCTGCTCTTTGAACTCTCTGTTTCTGCAATAGCTGTATTATTATTGACCATATTCTTCCTGAAGCAGCATGACATTTTATCTGCAAGTATCACCTCTTCCCACAAAGAATTAATAAAATAAATCAGCAAAGTGCCCAGGAATGACCCTTGTACAGCATGTGGTTATTTTCAGAGAATCATCAAGACCTGCGGGTCAACTCCTCGGTGCCACGCACCAGGAGGTCATAAACTGGATGTATGAGTAGTTTAAATGGATACACAGATTAGATCTTCTTGTTTCTTTCTCTGTTTCCATGCTGTGATGATGACTTTTTGCCTAAGCATGTTTCTTGTAGCACAGCATTCCAGGTACAGTCCACACTTCAGGCTGCTAATGCCTGGGTTGGGTTGTCTTTCTCTAGCCATGCTAGGAGGAGGTGACTCCTAAGGTGTCATAAGATGGACTCCAGTTAAACTGTGAATTAAATCAGGAACTTATGTACAATTTACATGCTCAGAACTGTATATTCTTATAATAATTTAATAATTATATCTGTTTTTCCATATTACAGTCCCAGTTTTACAGGGTTTCTCACTGAATCACAGAACAATTTGAGTTGCAAGGGGCTTCCAAAGGTGGTCTAGTCCAACCCCCTCTGCAGTCAGCAGGGGCATCCTCAACTAGATCAGGCTGCCCAAAGCCCTGTCGATCCTCACTTTGAATATCTCCAGGGATGTGCCCTCAACTACCTTCATGGGCAGCCTGTTCCAGTGTTCCACCACCCTCATAGTAAAGAACTTGTTCCTAATATCCAATCTAAGTCTACTCTTCTCTAGTTTGAAGCCATTGCCCCTCATCCTGTCACTGCAGGCCTTTGTAAAGTCTCCCTCCATCCTTCTTGTAGGCCTTCTTCAAGTACAGGAGGGTTGCTATTAGGTCTCCTCAGAGCCTCCTCTTCTCCAGGTGGAACAAGCTTGGCTCCCTTAGCCTGTCCTAGTAGCAGAGATGCTCCAACCCCCAGATTATTTTTCTGGCTTTCCTCTGGACCTGCTCCATCGCATTCATGTCCTTCTTGTATTGAGGGTTCCTGAACACCATTGGGTTATACTTTTGTGCAAAAGATTTTCCAAATCTTTTGTATACTGTAGCATGTGAGGCAATGAAATTGCAGCCACTGAAGTCTTCAAGATCTAGTGGGAGTGTGAATGTGTAAATTTTATCCAGCTGACAATTGCTAATTAGGGTCAGATTTTGATGCCAAATCCTGGCTTCAGTTGTTGATGAATGCCTGTTGAGTGTTCCACTTGAATAAAACTTTATATCTGGAAGTTCTTAATAAATAGAACTGTCACAGTTTAATTCAGTTGGAAGTAATTAATAAATGGGATAAAATAAATTAAAGATATTTAAATGCATTTAAGTACCCAAACCATAAGCTTAACATGAATGGGAGTGTTACAGAATCACAGAATGTTAGGGATTGGAAAGGACCTTGGAAGATCATCTAGTCCAACCCCTTTTGGGATGAAGTGGCTTTGGGGTTTTGTTTTGATTCTTTTTTAACAGTATTATATGCTTAAAATTTATTCTAAATTGTGAAGCCAAAAGCCAAATACCAAAGCCAAACTTGGTTAATCCTGCTTCAGGATAAACCTGAGGTTATTTGGTTTGTAATTATGAATTGCAATCACAGAAAATGAGAAGCTGGACAGAAAGTGTGAGAGATATGAAAATCATCAGGTCATCTTTGTGAGTATGTATTTTAATAAATTTAGTCAGCATTAATGTTTTGTCCATTTTTTGTCATGTTAGAGGCAATGGATTTAAACTACAGCATAGAAAGTTCCACCTCAACTTGAGGAGGAACTTCTTTACTGGAAGGGTCACAGAGCATAGAAACAAGTTCCTCAGAGAGGCTGTGGAGTCTCCTCCTTTGGAGACTTCCAAGACTTGTCTAGATGCATTCCTGTGTGACCTGAGCTAGATTCCATGGTCCTGCTCTGGCAGGGGGATTGGACTCGATGATCTATGGGGAGGTGTCTTCCAACCCCTAATATGCTGTGATCCTGTGACCCTGTGATTTACAAGGGAGAAGAAATGGGAAATAATGTGTTTACTGTTTTCCTACTTGCTGTGATTTCTCTACTCTTTGAATTGAGTCTTAAAAGTATGAACTGATCTATCACATTCTCAGGAAAGAGAAAGAAAAAAGAGAAAAAAATAATTTCAGTTCATCATTTCTACATTTCTTCCCCCCCCCCCCCTTTTTTCCTACCTTTTATCCTGCTTTTATTCTTCTGTCTTTTTCTTCTCCCTCACCTATTTCAACTTTGAGCATAATATTTGCCAATGTTTTTGAGAGCCATAATGAATGAGCGAGCAATGTGATCTGAGCTCATGCATAATCCAATGTCTTCTCCAAGCTGGAGGCATTGTAAGCCTTTGACCTGCTGTGATTCACATGGGAAATACCAGATACATGCATTTGGTTGGTGGATGCTGTCAAGGTCTGTCCAGAAGAGCCAGATCTGTTCTTTTAGATTTCCATGTTGTGAAATTAAGGTGCAAGCGAGACCATAGATCACCACAAAGCTATTTATTAAAGGATAAAGGTGAACAAAACAGAGGAAGAGAGGGAAGGGGAGGGAGAGGAAACAACAGAGAAAGGAGAGGAGAGAAAAAGAGCAGGGAAGGAAAAGAGCAGGGATTGTGTTACCATCAGCCAGAGATGGGGGGGTAAGAGAGAGGGAGTTTTCAGTGTCCAAGTCCTTCTCGGCGTGTGTGTGGCCCAGGGATGCTTTCTGTGAAGGAGTTCTGTGGGAGTTGTTCTTGGAGTTGTTTCGGTGGAGGTGTTCTGGTGGAGTTGTTCTTCCTAGCAGGCACTGCTCAGGTCTGTCTACAGTTTTTTAGATGGATGTCCAGGGAATCTTCCTCTGTATTCTCATGCATTTACAGGAGTCTGTTGGCAGCACCGGGGAGGGCCTCTGCCCCCTCTCTGCGCAGCTTACTTGTCCATACCCTGAATACACATATTCCATAATCCTTTTGTAGCTTATGGAATTCCAAGCTGGCTGAGGCCCGGGAAGGCCACAAAAGCACTGTATCTCTGTGATTTACATCCCTGAGCATCCAGTCAGGCACCTGGATTGAGTCCAGGAGGGTGACAAAGGCAGTCTTTATCTTTGTTGGTTTACATGAACAGGGGAGAGACAATACAGACTCTCACAGATGCCCTACTTGTCATACCTCTCACAGTCTTAAATATGAGCACTGGGTGAATCTGGTGACAGTGGCAATGAGCAGGAAAATGTTCCTGATGTGATTCTTCACATAGGAGGAATGACAAGAGAGGAAACCTGAGAAAGGCTGAGGGGCACCAAGCCCAGCCTTGCTCCCAGCCTTGCATTGCAGAATGCCATCAAGAGAAGGTATCGGATTGACAGCTATGGGTTTCTTTTTCTCTCCTCCACCTTTGCACTTTCCTCATGTGATGCCCCTTTGCATGCATTAGACACAGCTGAAATATTCCCAGTGTTCAGTAGGGCTCTCCTAAGCTTTAGTGAGAAGTTGCTGAAGCCTTTTCCCTCAATACAGTTCCAAGTGCCTAGATCATGGACATTCAGACTGTGAGCCTCCTCACAGAAGAGAAGTTAAAGAGCAAGAGATACTGTCCAGTTGGCCTCATTCATCCCTCATTTCCTTCTATGTGCATGCAATATTTCCAGTGTTATTTTTCTTCTATTAACCATGCGCAGTTTTTGTCTCTGTTACTCTTTCTTTGGCTGGAAATGTGGAAACTCTGAGCAGAAATTTGGTTTAGCTGATCTGTTGAAAAAATAATTAAGGAAAAAAAAAATATTTCTGTAGATAGGTAAGGCACATTTAAACCAGAAGTAAACAGCTTAAAAATATATGTGGGGGGAAAATGCCATTTAAAGTCTTAATCGTTATAGGCATTTGGGGCTGATTCTTTCAGTCATTAATTTTAGTGCTGCTCAGAAAATGTCCGAACAGACACATTACAAACAAACCCAGAAAGTCACTCCAGGCTCTTATACTCAGTTTGCATTTTCATTGTTTTAGTTCAGTAACTAAATAATTTCTTCTCCCATTCACCATGTTTTCCAGAACTGTTCCAACAAACCAAGCCCCCAAAATATCTTGCTGTGAACAAGTTAATAAGTTGGATGCAAGTCCTGTTCTTTTGTGGCACAGAGGGCAGTTTGAGTAAAATCTTTTTTGTTAAAGGCCAAGAGTTTAAGGCTGTTTAAGCTTTCCCGGGGCCCACACACCCAATGAAACAGACTGGAACATGTCCAGAGAAGGGCAACGATGCTGGTGAGGGGCCTGGAGCACAAATCCTATGAGGAGAGGTTGAGGGAGCTGGGCCTGTTTAGCCTGGAGAAGAGGAGGCTCAGGGGTGATCTTATTACTGTCTACAACTACCTGAAGGGACATTGTAGCCAGGTGGGGGGTGGCCTCTTCTCCCAGGTAACCAGCAATAGAACAAGGGGACACAGTCTCAAGTTGTGCCAGGGTAGGTATAGGCTGGATGTTAGGAAGAAGTTCTTCCCAGAGAGAGTGATTGGCATTGGAATGGGCTGCCCAGGGAGGTGGTGGAGGCACCGTCCCTGGGGGTCTTCAAGAAAAGACTGGATGGGGCACTTAGTGCCATGGTCTAGTTGACTGGCTAGGGCTGGGTGATAGGTTGGACTGGATGATCTTGGAGGTCTCTTCCAACCTGGTTGATTCTATGATTCTATGATTCCCCTCTTCCCTTCTCCCTGTATGGAAAAAAATAAGCAGAAGAGGAAAGAGGATACATCAACCAAAGAACAGCCTTGCACTGATTTGGAAGTTAAAAAAGTAATTTTAATAAAAAGAAAAAGGTATTTAAGAGAAAGGAAGGTTACAGAGATATAAGGGAAGGGCATAGATACAGATGTATATAGAAAACCAGGTGGGATGGTAGTGGATTGTCTGGATTGAAGCAGATTCTCTTAGGATGCAGGCCCCAACATGAGGTAGCAGGTCTGGCCATGTGGTTAACAGGACCAGCAGCTGCAAGGAGATGTTGCAGAGGTAAAGACAGGAGACGGAGAGAGGGAGCAGCAAGTTGACTGCCTCTTAAGTAAGGTTGTAGACAGGTTGTGATCAGGAAATGGGAATGGGATAAACTTTGACCGAGGGGTCCTCCCCTCAGGAGGGGGTCAGGTTTCCAGGCTACTCCTCCAGCCAAGATGGGCTTAAGCTAGTGCACCCCAAAAATCTGTTTGAGGTCTTTAGTCCCCAGATGCTCACTTTGCTTGGCACAGCTATTACAAGCGGCAAGCTCAGAGCTGAATCTTTCAGTTGCAGATGCAGGATGGGAGGATGATGTTTGCAGCAGCTTGCTGTGGCTTTCTCCCACACGTTCCTCACCGCCTCCTCATCTTCAATCAGACGGTGCAAAATGGAGTGTGAATTCTAAATAAAAAAAGGAAAAAACAGCCTGGTGATGTTGAGATTGCAGAGTGCCAGCATCCTGTAGGGGTGGGAGAGGCAGGCAGGTCATCATCTTCTCGAGCTTGCAAGAAGAGAAAGGAGATCTCACCAGGAAGCTAGAAAAAAACAGGGAAGAAGAAGAGGTTTGGGGTTTGGTTTAGGTTTAACTTTTGTGGCTGTTCTGGGGTTGGTTTTGGTTTTTTGTTGGTAAAGAAATCACAGAACTTTGTTGTTCCATGGCAACAGAAACTGCCTTTGTGGGGTGAGATGAATTTGAGTGCAGCTCACTGTTCAGCAGATTAATAATGTATTTACCTGTTTGCTATCTTATTGGTTTCCTATTCTTTCATCCACTAAACAAAGCTACCTCAGCTTCTTGTAATGACTTTGGGGCTTTGTATAAAAAAGAATGAACTAAACTTGGTGTCAACATTCCAGAATAATTTTTTTTTTCCTCCAAATCCTGTTTGTTGTCCAAGAAGTATCTTAGAGATAGTTAGAAAAGAGAAATGCCAGTGAGATGCTCCAGCCTGCTTTCTTTTTGTTTCTTTATGAGGAATGTGTTATATTTCAGGGGGGAGGGGGAGAGACAACATTTGAGTTTTTCAGATTTGCAGCCAATTACTGTTCAGGGGACACAGAATTGTTTTGACACTGACACCTACACGAAGAAAGAAAAAGAAACAAATTTTGATCAAGACTCTCCTTTGGAGGAGTCATTGAAGATTTCACTTTTTCATTCCAGTTCTTTATAAACTCAGCCCTATGGAAGACCCCTTGGGGCTCTATTGCAACACATTTTTGTTTGTCAACAGCACCTATAAATCATGCTAACTTCTTTGCCTCCACTCCCTTTTACCAGGTCTGTATAGTTTGAGCTATTTTGACTTCTTAAAGCAGCGAAGGACAGGACAATGCTGTCTGTAATAGATGAGTTGGGGTGGGCGGGGTGCTGCCTCTAGGTGGGACTGGGAGCAGGGAGCCCGTAGAAGTGGTGTCCCCTGGGGCCAGCTTCTGTTCCCAGGACCAGCCAGAGCAGGTGTGGAGGAGGAGAGATGCAAGATGTGAGCTGGCTGCACTGGAGACAGGTTTTAACAAGCGGCTTGGGACCAGCCCAACCCCACTCTGAGCGGAAATTCTTCATTTAATAGGACTAGGGGAAGAGGAGCAGGGGAGGTGGAAAATGGCTCCTGTGCTTTGAAGGTTGACTCAGCTTAAAACTCAGCACAACATTACCAGGTTGGTGTGTGGTTGTGAGCAGAAAAGAATCCCTCCATTATAATGCAGATATTTATCATTCAGCCTGCTATGATAGAATACTTCAACTCCTCTTTTTCTTCCTGAAGAAAAACTCAGCACTGGTCAGGCTACACCCTGAGTGCTGTGCCCAGTTCTGGGCCCCTCAATTCAAGAGAGATGTTGAGGTACTGGAATGAATCCAGAGAAGGGTGACGAAGCTGGTGAGAGGCCTGGAGCACAGCCCTGTGAGGAGAGGCTGAGGGAGATGGGGTGGTTTAGGCTGGAGAAGAGGAGGCTCAGGGGTGACCTCATTGCTGTTTACAACTACCTGAAGGGAGGTTATAGCCAGGATGTTGGTCTCTTCTCCTAGGCAACCAGCACCAGAACAAGGGGACACAATCTCAAGTTGTGCTGAGGGAGGTATAGGCTGGATGTTAGGAGGAATTTCTTCCCAGAGAGGGTGATTTGCATTGGAATGGGCTGCCCAGGGAGGTGGTGGAGTCACCATCCCTGGAGGTGTTCAAGAAAAGATTGGCTGAGGCACTTAGTGCCATGGTCTAGTTGATTGGCTAGGGATGGGTGCTAGGTTGGATTGGATGAGCTTGGAGGTGTCTTCCAACATGGCTGATTCTATGATTCAATGAAATGGATGCCTGTTCAGGTGGGAGGTTACTAGTTGACAGGACATAGGCTGATCCTGGGTCCCAGGATGTTTTTCTCACCTCCATCCACTCTCCTTAGAGAAAAAAAACAAAACCAAAAACCCATCAGTTGTTTTGTACAGCCTTGTCTTGCAAGGCTTGTCTGCCATTCAGCTCCTGAATAAGCAACTGAAGCAGTGAGACACTGAGGTTTTTACAATGCTGAAGGGTTATGGTGTAGGGCCTGTTGCTGCTGGGTGCTCTTCTGTAAGGTCAGTTTGCAATTTCCACTCCAATTAATGATTAGTGATGTAGTAGCTCCCTTCTAATAGTTCCATAGAGTAGTCTAATACCAAAGCTGTGGCACTGGAGACCTTACTGCAGCCTTTCAGTACTTACAGGGGGCCTAGAAGGAAAATGGTGTGGCAGGACAGGGAGTGATGATTTTAAACTCTAGATACAAGGAAGTCATTATTTACAGTGAGGGTGGTGTGGTGAAGCACTGGCCCAGATTGCTCAGAGAGGTGGTATATGCCTCATCCCTGGAAACATTCCAAGTCAGGCTGGACAGGACTCTGAGCAGCCTGGTCTGGTCCCTGCTCACTGCAAGGGGGTTGGACTAGGTGACCCCTAAAGGTCCCCTTCCAATCCAAAGCATTCTCTGCAGTGTAGCTTCACCACATCCCACTGTGCTGGGTACATATTGGTGAATGTGTGATCCATTTTTTCACACAATCACAGGATGCCAGGTTGGAAGGGACCCAAGGACTGTAACTTGTACTCATTACCCCTTCCTTGTCTTTTCCATGTAATTCCTTGTAGGAAGGGAGTCTCCATTATGTACTGATACATGATAGTAAAGTCTCATGTAAACCTTCTTACCTTCTCAAGACTGGACAAACCCAGTTCAGCCTTTCCTCGTATGGCAGCTCTGCCAGTGCTCTGATCGTTCTCATGACCCATCTCTGGATGCATGTTTTCCCTCCTTTTGGCACAGAACATCTCCATACATACCTAATTTCCCCTCAGTGTGCTGCCAGGTGCTCCTCTTCCATCCCAACGTTGTTCCTTGAGAATTGTCTGGAAAATTGGGCTGATTTAGGGTAATCAGCTTACAGTTTTCTTGCTTTGCTTAGGGTCCACCTAACCCTGTGTAGATTGTGTGCACTTGCTGGAGAGGCAGTTTATCTGTGTCTCTCCCACCAAACCTTGTTGGGAATGGAACATGGACTGGTGAACATCTGAGGGCTCAGTGAGATTAGTTTTAGTTTCTCTCTCAGGTATTGATGTAGTGGAGACCAGTAACATAAATCACTGAAATGAGGCATCAGTTTAACATGTGTATTTGCACCTTCACTTTGTGTTTGCCTTGAGATCCATTTGTAGAGCTCCAGTTCATGGCTGGGCCATGTTGTTCACAAGGAAGTATCCTATCCTTGCACCTTTGCTTGAGTTGTGTGTTTCAGGTACGCCTAGTCCTACATCAGCTTGTCTTGACTAATTTCTCAAAGGCATTTTTCTTTTTTTTGTCAGTTCAATCTCTGTTGTTGCTTTTCACTTTAAAACTGAAGCTAGCAGCATTTCACTCAGCATATAACAAAATCAAGGCAAAGGGAAGAATAGAACATTGCTATGGAAAATTAAACTTTCAAGGTTTAGCCTAACAAGTTCATCATGGCTTTTATTAGAGTTTTGGATATTTAGTGCTAAGACCTCCACTGATGTCATTATGACTTTTTGTTGGACTTTATTGGCAGCTTTAGATTGTAACATTAAGATTTAGGAAGTCCTTTGGAAAAAAAAGCAAGCAAAAAAATGTGGTAGTTAAATTAATGGAAAGCATTGACTTTGCATTTAATATTTAGTTACACAAAAGAAAGGTTTGAGGGTCAGAGTGATTTTTGCAGCCCTGTTCAAATTGGATTTGCCAAATAGTGCAGCATGGCAGCTCACTTTCGCAGAATCCTATGAGGTTAGAGGTTGGAAGGGACCTCCAGAGATCATTGAGGCCAGGCCCCTGCCAAGGCAGGATCCTCCAGAGGTGTTTGCACAGGAACATATCCAGGTGGATTTTGAAAGTCTCCAGAGAAGGAGACTCCACAACCTCTCTGGACAGCTCGTTCCAGTGCTCCATCACCCTCATGGTAAAGAAGTTTCTCCTCATCTTGAGACAAAACCTTCTATGTTCCAGTTTGTAGCCATTGCTCCTTGGCTTACTATTGTTCACCACTGAAAAGAGGTTGACCCCATCCACTTGACACCCACCCCTCAGATACTTGTACACACTGATCAGATCTCCTCTCGGTCTTCTCCAGACTAAACCGCCCCAGGCCTCTCAGTCTCTCTTCGTAGGGAGGATACTCAAGTCCCCCAGTCATCCTTGTGGCTCTCTGTTGGACTCTTTCTAGCAGGTCCCTGTCTCCCATGAACTGGGGAGCCCAAAATTAGACACAATATTCCAGGTGTGATCTCACCAAGGCAGAGTAGAGGGGAGGAAGAACCTCTCTAGACCGGTGTGGAAGAAGTTCTAAGATGTGTGTTAGAGTCAGTCCAGTTCCAAGGATGATGCATAAAGATGCTTCAGCACTGGTAGGAGCTGCTGAGGAAGAAGTGGGCAGGATAGCTGGAGGTACCCAGAGGCACCTTCTGCTCTACATGACAAAAGGACAATGATGTTTAGGGGGGCTGTGTTTTAAAGGCAGGTTGGAAATAAGGACAAGGTTTTAAAGAAGAGACAGGATACCAAGAGAACTTTGCCCAGCACACCCTAGAAGAAAGCTCTCAGGAGTGTAAGCTTTATTGAGAGGCTGATATTTACACATTTTGCAGTCGATACCTTTCCTTAGCAGACAAACACTGCTGACCACTTTGCACTTGATAAAAATGTGCCTCTGTCAGTTCCCATTCTTTTGAGTAATCGGGGAAAGAGCCTGCACAGTGAAGTGGCAGTAGGGCAGATTTGATGGAGTTATCCACAGAGGTGGAGATGAAGATGCGAATGAAAATGCAGAGGATTTCAATGGCATTAGGTTGCTGTGCAGCCACATTATAAATGACAGATGAAGTTCAGTGCAGGTAAATGCAGAGTGATGTCCATGGGGAAAAATATTCTAACTTCTCTATTAAATTGAGTTTCTTGTTAGCACTTGGGCATGAATTCTGGGGGTCATATATTTGTCTGGAGAAGTCAACTGTATGCTCACTAGCTGTCAAAAAGTAAATAAAACATTAGGAATGTTTATGGCAGCAGCAGAGACAAACATCTTCTGTCACAGCAGTGTCTCTGGTGTGTGTTTAACAGTGGGCTCAATTCTGATGTCTTTCCTCCCTTCCACCTCCAAAGAAGATTAAAAATGACTGCAAAAAAGCTGCAGAAGTCATAGAATTGAATCATAGAATCATAGAATTGTCAGGGCTGCAAGGGACCTCAAGGATCATCTAGCTCAATTCCCCCTGCCATAGCACCTTGCTCTAGAGCCCCATCCAGCCTGGCAACCTCACCTAGTGTGTCCCAAGTCTGCGGTACAGCTTTTGTTTGAAGAATCAATCTGGAGTAAATTGAAGCCCTGCAATTTGAAGAAGAGAGGTGTACGTAGGTCGAAGCACACCTGGGGAAGCTGAAGTAGGAATAATCTGGGACCTGTTGGGCTCAGAAACAGTTTCAGGGGATCGCTTCCAGAGCTGCATTGTTATACAGTCTGGAACATACCACATAGACTCTTCCAGTTTCCCTCTATTTCTAGTCTTGGCTGCTGCTTGGAGGCAGAGGGTGGGGGTGTACGTTTGGTTTGATGTGTAGGCTTTAGCTTGCCTCTTTTTTTTCATTCTTAGCCAGCAGTACTATTTATTGTTCATCTTTGTATCAGGTAATTCTAAGATCCTCAGTGTTTGAAGTCCTACTAAGGATCTAATTATTGAAATAATTTCCATCACAATTTCTCAGTAGAGAGGTACTTGTGAAGGCATGCTAAGCTTAAGAGAATTAAGCTGGTTTCAAGCAGGGTTGTTGTTACTTCAGGTTCCTTGGTGTTGAATTTATCTCCTTACATGGTTTGTTCCTTGTAAAGTCTGTAGCGTTTGAGAAACAGAGGAAGAAATTACGTAGCAGCTTGACCCCTAGGAGAACTTTAAGAAAGTCTTTGCTGTTGTCTCAGGTGATGAAACATCAATTCTTGATGTTGTTTTACCTGCTGAACCAGTTTTGTTACCTTTCTGTGTTGGCCAAGCCCTCCCTCAGCAGCTTGGAAGTTGAGGACAAATGCTTTCAGAGTACCAGAAAGATGGCTAGGAGGATTTTCCCTTGTTTGGCAGGGGATTGGCTGCCTCCACTCTGTGCTGCTTTGGTGTGGGATCACTAGTCAAGAGAACATAGACATTAAAGACACCTTTTTTGGAGGGATGCTGCGATAATTCAGAACTAGCACCCTAGCATAGTGCCTTAATTACAAACAAGAAAGGAGAATTCCAGAGTCGTTGACTAGAAAATAGTAAAAGGTAAATAAAATAGGGGATTGGATAAAAAGAAAGATAATAGGTCTGTATCATTCCATTTGCTTGCTGATTAGGATAAAGTTTGCTGCATAATTTATTCTCTTTCTTTTCCTTTTTGCCTCATCTCTCTGTGATTCTGCTTTTCATTACTCCTTTATCTCTTTCCTGGCCTTCTGCTGGCGTTTTGTGTCTGTGAGGTACCATGAAGGGGAGAAGGAGGCTGCGGGTAGCCCCCTCTGGGCTTGTCCAAAGCGGTGGGGAACAATTCAAGAGAGGTCCTTATGTTGTTTCTGAATTGTAAATATAGATATATATAGAGTACATAATTGTTGCACTTACACTCCTAGAGCTTTAGCTTGCTTTTGTAAATAGAGCTTCATTTTGCTTCCAAAACTTCTAAGCTAGTCTGGTGATTTATTTTGGGGGTGATTTCAACCTGCCATAAGGGCTCATGTCTTGTTATTTTTACATATGTTTCTGCTGAGTGGAAAAGTTGTTTGGTTTGGGATTTTTTTTGTTTGAGTTTGGGTTTTGCAGGTATTTCACTGGCATTTATTTAATATGTGTGACTGTGTGTAAAAAAATTGAGTACATACATGAGAACCATACTTTTTTCCAGCTTGGGGCTATCTGATCAAAGGCTCCAGGAGAGGGAACCTGTCTCAGTGTGGAAGGTATAAGTAAGCTCCTAACAACAGCTTGGCAAAGGTGGTGAACTAAAGCAACTTGTGGCTTTATACTTTGTTATAAATTTAAGCTCCAATATTGGGTCCAGAACGGGAAAAGAAAAGACAAAACAGAAAGCTGAATTTAAGCCTGGAACAGTGAATACCTTAGAGGCTGTTAAGTAATTATTAAGCAGATTTTAGTGATAACAATCAGCCTGTCCTAGGTATACAACTAGCGTTTGGCAGCCAGTGCTATAGCCATCAGCAAAGCAGTGGAGTAATTACTGTGCTAGGAGGCTGATTAGGAGCTATGCAAATGGGACTGTAATCAGTGCCTGTGTTTGTGCTTTGGTACGGGAGGGTGAGAGGGTGTGAATGAATTACCTCTGGTGGCACAGCTTATGCCTCTCAGGAGGACACACAGGATGTAGATCAGGGCAGGTGCAAAAGGGCCAAGCTGTGAAAAGGGCCACCCGTGCGTGGTGGCTTACACAGGCTGGGGCAGTTGCCAAGCAGAAGGTATTTGTGAAGGTGCTTTGCCTGCTTTTCTGAATTTTGGTGCTTGGCAGCTGCCGTGCCTGTCCCCACAGGTGCCTCACTGTTTGCTGTACCCTTCTGTAAGGGACAGACGTCCGCAAATGCTCTCCTGCAGCTCCTTCTGCCCGGGTTTCAATGAGTTTTAAGGCCTTACAATACAAATTCAACTCAGGTAAACAAAACACCACTTGGAAGTCCCTCAATCATAAGTTGGTGACACAGGGCCTGAGTTTGGGTTCATATGCAGTGTGCTCCTGTAATTCATGTGCATACAGCTTGTCAGCTGCATCAGGAGCTCATGCAGTGCTTGAGTATTTCATGTGATGGCAAGGATAAAACTATTGTATATTTAGTTTATATACAGCCCCTCCACTGACTGTTTTATTGTATATACAGTGTAGCTGTTCATTGCTGGTACCAAGTGAATCTGCAGGTTGGAGATTGCATTTCACAGAAGCATTGAGGCTGGAAAAGACCTCTGAGATCAGGTGCAGCGTATGACCTAACACCGTGACATCAGCCGAACCGTGCCACCAAGTGCCACGAACAAGCTTAAAGACCTCCAGGGATGGTGACTCTACCATTTCCCTGGGCAGTCCATTCCAGTGCCTAATCACCCTTTCCATGAGGAAACACTGCAAACACTCAAGCCTCCTTCCCCAGCCCCCCACTTAGAAGAAAAATGATCAGAGGAGGATTTTTATCTTCTATTTTCAACGGGGTTATGTAAAAGTGTCTGTCATGGGTTCTTCAGTTTTAAATGCAAATAATTATATATGGCAGGGAGCATGATGAGCATTCAAAGTTGACAGTAAAATGAAAAGGCATAAAATTTTCCTGAAAAATTTATCAACCAGGTCATTAGTCAAGGTTATCATGACTAGTAGAGCAGTTTAAGATGTCTTAAATCTCAATGAAGCTGCTTTTAAAAGTGGTTGTTAGTGTTTAAAACAACAACTGCTCCTGCCTCATCTTAATGGATGCTGTGAGTCTCAAATTTGCCTAATTTTTGAGGGGACTTCCCTCCCCCACACACACTCTGTACGATCAATCTTCAAACCTGGTAGCATTTGACAAGCTGAGATTGAATTTGTTGTACCTGCCTTCTTGGTAGACTGGGGACATCCACGCTGCCAGTTAGCAGGCTCAGTGCTTGGCAGCCTGCTAAGCTGTGGGGCTGTGACTCGCTAAGCCCCTAACTGGGAAACAGGAAACCACAACACAAACCATTAGTCAGAGTCATGGTTCCACGCTGCAAACTTACAGAGAAGGTGCAGGGACTCTGCTTCCTCATCTGATCTCTTCTTTTTAATGTTCAGTGTTCCTCATTAAGCTGGAAAAGGGAAATAGACAGGGACAAAAATCACAGAGTCATTTAAGTTGGAAAAGACCTTTAAGATCATGGAGTCCAACCATTATCTAACTTTGCCAGGTCTGGCCCTAAACCATATCCTGTAGCACCACATCTCTGCATCTTTTAAAATACCTCCAGGGATGGAGATTAAACCGCCTCCCTAGGGAGCCTGTTCTGGTGTTTGATGATAACGCTGGCAGTGAAGAGGTTTCTTTTAATACTCAACCTGAACTTCCCCTGGTGCAACTTGAGGCCATTTCCTCTTGTCCTATCACTTGATACTAGGGAGAAGAAACCAAGAAGAGTGGTTTCTAATTAAAAAGTAGATTTTAATTTAAGTGAGATTAGTGCCTTGTCCTATGGGTTTTGTGAAATGTCTTTTTCTTGCTGTTTGCCAACTTTGTAAGTGTTCTTTTTGTGGCAAGGAAGCAACAGTGGGAACTCTGGAGCATTCAAGGCGTAGAATGATCTGGATTGGAAGGGACCTCTGACGGTCATCTGGTTCAACCTCCTCAGCAGTAACCAGGGGCATCTTTAATTAGATCAGGGTGCCCAGAGCTCTGTTGAGCCTCACCTTGAATATCCTCAGGTCTACTAGGCCTGACTATGGTGTCCACTTCTTTGGCAGTGAGGGACAGTGCTGGCAGCACCAGCCCAGGGTGCAGCTGGAACCCACTGCCTGAGCTCTGCTGCCTGGGTTTCAGGTTTGCAGGCAGGGAAAGCTTGTGTGCAGGGGCTTGCCAAGGGATGGGCAAGAGGCAGCAGCATCCTGCCAACTGTCCCCCCAAGCTGCACCATGCTGTCAGCTCACCTAATGAGTTTCTTGTACAGACAAGACTTTTTACCTTTTCGGGGGGGTGGGGGTGGGGGTGTTTATTATCTGTTTAAAGGAAGTCTTGGGATTCATCTTAGTTAATGGAAAGACATTAGTCCTATGGTGTTTGTGCTTTGGCAGCTTGTAAAGAGCCTTCTCTCCTAGCAAAAGGGGAAAGCCAAGCTTTTCAGCTTCCTCACCATGTGCCACTGGCAGTTCTGCAGCCAATAAGGCCAACAGCATCCTGGCAAGTATTAGAGACAGCACAGCCAGCAGGACTAGGAAGGTATTTCTCCCCCTGTGCCTGACTTTGTTGGAGCCACACATTGAATATGGGCCACTCACTACAAGAACAACATCAAGGTGCTGGAGCATGTCCAAAGAAGGGCAAGAAAGCTGGTCGAGAACACAGGACTTACAAGGAGCTTAGCCAGGAGAAAATGAGGCTCAGGAGAAATTTCACTCTCTTCAGCTTCAGCCTGAAAGGAGATTGTGGCAAAGTGAGTGGTATCACTTTGCCCAAATAATAAGAGATAAGACAAGAGGAAGTAACCTCAGGTTGCACTAAGGGAGATTTAGATTGGGCTTCAGGAAAGAAGTTTTCCCCACGAGGATTGTCAAAGCCCAGAACAGGCTGCCACCCCCATCGCTGGAAGTCTTTGACAGTTGTGCAGGTGTGGATCTGAGGGACACAGTTTAATTGTGACTGGCAGTGTTAACAGGTGGATCTGATGATCTTAAAGATCTCTTCCAACCAAGCTGATTCTATGGTTCTATTCAGCTCTGAGCTTACACTGTCTCTGCACAGTGCCTTGGCTTCATGTGGCTGCTCTTCCTAGGGTCAGCACTGATGCTCCAAGTATGAGGCTTCTTCCCTCTGGAGGAGCTGTGAAGTGGAAAAGTGCAGGGTTTTGAACTTGAATCAATGTTTTTTCTCAAGCTGTGCATCTTCCCCATGGCCACTCCAAACAAGAAAGCCCACCTACAACTCTGTTTTCAGTAATGCTACCCAATCTCTGTGGTCTGATTACATGAGTCCATTTCAGCTGAAGAATATCACAGAATTAACCAGGTTGGAAAAGACCTTTGAGATCATTTGGTCCAACCTATCACCTAATGCCTTCTAATTAACTAAACCATAGCACTAAGTGCCTCATCCAGTCTCCTTTTAAAAACTTCCAGGGTCAGGGACTCCACCACCTCCCTGGGCACCCCATTCCAATGCAAATCACTCTTGCTGTGAAGAACTTCATCCTAACATCCAGCCTAAACCTGCCCTAGTGCAGCTTGAGACTGTGTCCTCTTGTTTTGTCACTGCTTGCCTGGCAGAAGAGACCAACCCCCACCTGTCTACAACTTCCATTCAGGTAGTTGTAGAGAGCAATAAAGTCTCCCCTGAGCCTCCTCTTCTGCAGGCTGAACAATCCCAGTTCCCTCAGGCTCTCCTCGTAGGGCTGTGCTCCAGCTTCCTCACCAGCCTTGGTGCCCTTCTCTGGACATATTGAAGCATCTTTCTTAAACTGAGTGGCCCATAACTGGACACAGTACTCAAGGTGTGGGCTAAACAGTGCTGAGTATTGTCACTGCAGTTCTCTGATCAATGATCAGTGCAAGAAAAAAACAGAGTGATGTCTGTCTTTGCATCCACTGAGGAAAAAACAACCCAAACTTGTGCTTTTTAAGATTGCTTTTCACATGTCCTCTGATACAGTTAGGTAAGAGAGAGTGTGATTTTTGTGAAAGCAGGAAGAAAAACTGGTGCCATCTGAAGCTGTTTTGCAGGAGGTATTTTTAGCATGACTCAGGCCTGAGAGTTGTTCAGTTGTTGTCTTTAACTGAAGGGGAAAGAAAAAAAATGCTGACATTTTCCCTCCAGTTGTTTTGGTTAAATATTTGAACATGTAATCCTAGCCTTTCAGGCAACATGCGAGCTTCTGCTTTTTTTTGAAGTGTTGATGCTGCAGCCTGTTCTTAGCATCAAGCATGGTGGAAATCTGCTTATTTCCCACTTATCCTTAGAGATTAAGAAAGCCCCAACCAAACCAAACCCCAACACAACTCTTTTTGTTGTTTTAGAGCAGGAATTTTTTTGTCTTCATCAAGAAGCCAACAACTCTTCTTGTTTTAACAATGACAGCATTTTTTACCGTGGCACAGACAGGTGCAAATTTGTATCATGAAAAATATTCCTGTTTGGGTGTTCTGCATAAGGTCAATGAACACTTCTCATCCACCAACCCCTGTGTCAGCTTTCCTAGTGGCTTGAAAGTCATCCTGCTCTCAGTGACGACTCCTCCAATGCTGCGTGAGTTGGCGCTGTGCAGCATGGATCATTCAGCAGAACAAAGTCTTCCCATTCCACTGACCTTGGCACTCTGCTGAGGGAAAAAAAAACAAAACAAATGAAAACCCCAAAACAAACCCTGCAGACAAACCCACAAGTGGAAGATTCCTTTTGCTCCAGCTTCAACTGCTGTCAGAAGTTACTGTTTCCATATTTTACAAACCTCACACTTTCCAGCATTTCTACTTTTCTTGCTAAAATTTTGCTTCCTTAAGTGGCCATGTAAATAAAAACTTTCAGGGTTGTCTTGAAAATTTTTAATGCCGTTTCTAAGTTAATGGCTGGACACAGAGATCTTGGAAATGTTGTCCAAGCATAGAATCATAGAATGGTTTGGTTTGAAAGGGACCTTAAGGATCATCTAGTTTCAACCCCCCTGCCATGGGCAGGGACAGCTTCCACTAGTTCAGGATGCTCAAAGCCTCATGCACCTCCAGGGAGGGGACAAGCACAACCTCCCTGGGCAGCCTATTCCAGTGTCTCACCACCCTCACTGGAAAGAATTTCTTCCTATTATCCAGCTTATATCTCCCCTTTTCCACTTTAAAGCCATTTCCCCTCCTCCTATCACTGCAAGCGCTTCTAAAAGGTCTCCCTACAGCTTTCCTGTAGGCCCCCTTCAGATAGTGGAAGGCTGCTGTAAGGTCTTCCCAGAGTCCTCTTTTCTCCAGGCTGAACAATCCCAAGCCCTCAACCTGTCCTTGTAGGTGAGGTGCTCCATCCCTTTGATCATCCTCGTGGCCCTCCTCTGGACCCACTCTGATGGTTCTACATCCTTCTTGTGGTGGGAGCCGCTGAACTGTACTCAGTACTCCGGGTGCGGTGTCAAGAGAGCTGAATAGAGGAGAATCACTTTACTCATCCTGCTCCTTGCTTTATGATTCTACCTTAAAGTGTGTATGCATTGACTTACTGATATCTTTAAAAACAAACTAACATAAAACTCTTTATAAACTACATTTTATTTCTGGTGTAATTGAAATCTGTGAGGTTACATCTCTCAGTGAAGATCGGAAGTGAAGAACATAAAGCTGTTGAAATATTTGGCTTCTTTACTCACTTAAAACCCCCATCACAGCACCACCCCACCTAGCTCAGTCTGTTGGTATCCATTTAATGATCTATCACAGCAGGAGGTGTGTAAAACAAGAAGCACATTTTGCTGTGTGCCAATCTTTTTCCTCCCATTCTTGAAAAAGCACAGTTCCATTATATATTTAAAACCCTGAGGAATTTGATGATATTTCCACACAGCAGATGCCTGCTGGGGGAGAGTTGTGTTGGACAATAACATGAAAGGGTTTAATAGTGGTGCAAAAAAAAAAAGCCATTTCACCCATATTGTTTCTTCTTTTTTTTTTTCACCCACCCAATATGTATATTATAGTATTTATTATTGGTTTATTGCACATATATATATAAAAAATATATACCTATAAAGTTTTTTTGTAATGCAGTTAGTTAAGGAAGTAAAGATAAACCTTAGGAATTTCAGTGAGAAAAGCAGAAATACTGAAAAGTGTGAGGCATATAAAATATGAAACTAGTAACCCCTGACAGCAATTTAAGAGGGAGCAAAAGAAATCACAGGCTGCGTTGTGTTGGCAGGGACCCTCCAAGCTCATCTTGTCCAACCCCACTGCAGTCAGTAGAAACATCTCCAACTACAGCAGGCTGCCCAGGGCCACATTGATTCTGGTGTTGAATGTCTCCAGGGACAGGGCCTCAACCGTATCCCTGGGCCACCTGTTCCAGTGTTTTACCACTCTTATTGTAAAGAACTTCATCCTTTTGTCCAACCTACATCTGCCCTGCTCCAGTTTAAAGCCATTGCCCATCGTCTTAGTGCTGCAAGCCCTTCTGAGCAGTCCTTCTGGGCTGTATTAGAAGGGCTGTGGTTAGTAGGTCGAGAGAGGTTCTCCTGCCCCTCTACTCTGCCCTGGTGAGGCTGCATCTGGAGTATTCTGTCCAGTTCTGGGCCCCGCAGTTCAAGAGGGACATAGAAGTGCTTGAGAGAGAGTCCAGTGCAGAGCCACAAAGATGATTAAGGGAATGAAACATCTCTTATGAGCTGGGGCTCTGCTGCTTGGAGAGGAGGAAACCAAGAGGTGATCTCATTTATGTTTATAAATATGTAAAGGGTGAGTGCCAGGAAAATGGAGCCAGGCTCTGCTCCATGATGCCCAGTGACAGGATAAGGGGCAACAAGTAGAAATTGAGGTATAAGGAGTTTCATGTAAACATGAGAAGGATTTTTTTCCCTGTGAGAGTGACAGAACACTGGAACAGGCTGCCATGGGGGGTTGTGGAGTCTCCCTCCCTGGAGATATTTAAGACCTACCTGGATGTGTTCCTGTGTGATCTGGTATAGGTGATCCTGCTCTGGCAGGGGGGTTGGACTGGATGATCTTCCAAGGTCCTTTCCACTGACATTCTGTGATTCTGTGAAAATGCAGCAGGCTGGGCACTTTGTACAATGATGCTGACCATGTTTTAGTGTGATAACAAGAGCAGGTAGCTGTGTGATAGGGGTCATTACAAGGATGTAGACCTCAGTGTTACACTTAGCATGACATTTAATACCTATGCCTCATTTACAGTCAAAATTGGTACTCTTTAGTTTCCAGGAACCATCACTGAATTTTTTTTGTGTGTGTGTTCAGAAAAAAAAGGCTGGACTAAATGATCTCAGAGGCCTTTCCCAGCCTCACTGATTCTGTGATTCATGATGCTTGAAACTGTTCTGCACAGAGATATGTCCATAGGTACAAAGACAACAAATGTGGTGAAGCATTGGCCCAGGTCACCCAGAGAAGCGGTAGATGCCCCATCTCTGGAAGCATGCCAGATCAGGCTAGATGGGGCTCTGAGCAACCTGATCTGATTGAAGCTGTCCTTGCTTACTGCAGGGGGCTTGAACTAGATAATCTTTAAGGTGCCTTCCAACCTCAGAGATACTGAATCTGTAACCTGTTGGAGAAAACTGCTCAGGAGATTGATGAAACGAAGGAGAGCTTCTGGCTGTGTCCCAAGCATGTGTTTACCTAGTTATTATTTCTGCTATCTGTGGTTTTTGTTTGGGATTACAGTCTGACAAAGAAGCAGTTGGGAGTTTCTGATAGAGAGTCATGGCTTTTCTAAATCAGAGCAAGAGAATTCAGCTAAGGAGATCAAAGCAGTTAATCTTTCTGGCAATTTAATGCAGCATACTTCCAAAATACCTCACTAATTTTGCCTCTGTAAAATAGGATGATCGTGAAATTAAATGCATCCATTTCTTGTAGCATTTATGTGAATTATGCAGGTAATTCTTTCAATAGTGAAGCCACAGTTGTCCCTCTACTTAAGTATAAATTTTGGTGACAGATCTTTTATGTCCTCTCAAGAGATAAATATCAAATATTGTGCATCAGATGCGTGTCTGAGCAGAGGGGGAGTTGATTTGATAGCCAGTCTGTGGTTTTGATTGCATGTTGGTAAATCTTACAGCTCCGTTTTTGGAGGGTTCGTTTGTTGCTGTTTAGTTTTTTTTCCTGTACCTTCATGTATTTCAAAGCCATCATGCAGCTTTGCAGTTGCTTATTCCATCATCCTCCTGTAAAGAAATAATCTGTGGGAAACCAGTGTGAGGTTATTAGCTAGATTTTTCTCTAAGGACATTAGTGGCACATGTATTTAGAAGATGCTTTCTTTATGTTTCCTCTTATATACCAAGTGAGGCTCAACAGGGCTCTGGGCAGCCTGATCTAGTTGTGGGTGCTCCTCTTAACTGCAGAGGGGGTTGGACTAGTTCACAGAATCACAGAATGTCAGGGGGTGGAAGTGACCTCAAAAGCTCATCCAGTCCAATGCCCCTGCCACAGCAGGATCACCTATACCAGATCACACAGGGATAAATCCAGGCAGATCTTTAATATCTCCAGAAGGTGAGACTCCACAATGCCTCTGGGCAGCCTGTTCCAGTGTTCTGTCACTCTCACAGAGAAAAAAATCCTCCTCATGTTTCCATGAAACTTCATATGCCTTAATGTCCACTCATTGCCCCTTGTCCTGTCGTTGGGCATCACCCAGCAGAGCCTGGCTCCATCCTCCTGGCACTCATCCTTCACATAGCTATAAACATGAATGAAGTTGCCTCTCAGTCTCCTCTCCAAGCCAAGGAGCCCCAGCTCCCTCAGTCTCTCCTTGTAAGAGAGATGTTTCATTCCCTTAATCATCTTTATGGCTCTGCACTGGGCTCTCTCAAGCAGTTAAGGAGATATCCTTCAGAGGTCCATTACAACCCAGACCCTTCTATGAGTCTGTGATTTTTGTTAGTAGTTGTTACTTAGAGCCCTTTCCAGACAAAAATGTGTACATACAATGTTTCAGCTGTAGCTGCAATCCAGGAAGGTATTAACTATAAAGTCTCAGGTCTGCATAACTGAGCTGGTGAGAGGTTGTTCTCTTTATTGAGTTGCTTGTGTTTGTCTCTGGCAGCCAATACATCAGCACAAAAGAAACCAGGCATGAAATTTCCCTTTAAATATGCTCATAGGTCTCATTAACCTTAGAGAAAGAAGGAAGAAGTATCTTCATTTGCTCAGACACTGGGAGTCTGCCCAGTCAGCATCCTCACAGGATGATTTTGATGCATTCTCTGGAACAATGTGCAAGAGAGAAATTATTGTGCTTTAGTGAGTAAGGAAACCTGGTGCTACTTTTGAAAGGCAAAAGCTAGATCAGATTTCCCAGAGCCCTGTTGAGCCTCACTTTGAATATCTGCAGGGATGGGGCCTCAAATACCTCCCTGGGCAAGACATGCAGAACTGGAGTGAGCTAAATGAAACTCAGGCTTAAAACCTGTGACAAGGGCTGCTTGCAGTTACTTTTTTTTGGTCCTGCTGAGGCTTCAGCTGTGAGCAAATGATTCCAACATATCTAAGTGGTTCAGTTCAGAAATATTAGAGAAGTCATTTAAAGCCACTGATTTAGAGGTCTATGGAAGAAAGGACCATTTCCTGGAATCCTTGTGTCGTATAGGGTCAGTGAGAGACGGAGCAAGTGACAGCCTTGATGCTCAGGCTGACTTTGCAGGGCTGTCCTCATCTTCCTATGTGGTAGCTATGAAGTCTTGTGTTTCTTGAGTTGGAGTAGTAGTATCAGAGAAGTTTAGGATGAATCTAGTTATGTTCTATTTTTTCAAAGTAGTTTTAACTAAAACCTGACCCCTCCCTGAGAAGAAAAGCTACTTTCACAAGTGTTTTGGAAAACGATCAGTTGCATCTGAAAGCCATGTTCCAAGCTCAGATCTTGGTCAGTCATGTCGTAGTCTGGTGTGGAGCTCAGCCTCTCCCAGTGCTGCTGCTTCTTAGCAACCACATTCTGTGGTCCTGAAGCCACTCAGATAAATGCTTGCTAGGAAAAAAAAAAGGAAAAAGACATGTCTCATTTTTTTATTCATTCCACTATCCTCTTATCTTGCTTCTTTCTCTGCACATGCAGGTCAAGGTGCCCCTTTCCCATCACAGAATGACCTAGGGTGGAAGGGACCTTAAAGATCTCTACTCCACCCTCCCAGCCATGAGTGGCCTAGGTTGGAAGGGACTTTAGAGATCTCTACTCCACCCTCCCAGTCATGAATGTCCTAGGTTGGAAGGGACCTTAAAGATCTTTACTCCACCCTCCCAGCCATGGGCAGGGTCACCTCTCAACTACTCAGCTGCTGAAGACCTCATCCTGCCTGGCTTTGAACACCCCATGCAGGAGTGGCAGAAACAGTTCCCTCCCTGACACTGATGAGTTAGGGGAGCAGCAGGTGACCTGTGAAGGACAGGGTGAGAGTGAAAACTCATGGCCTCCTTTTGCTGCTGCTCTGTGTGTGTGTGTGTTTCAGGTGGTTTCACAGAGGAATAAGCACAGGGCTACCACTACTATCTGACAGCGTTGGGTTCGTCGCTCCACGTCACAAATCCTGTTTGCTGCTTCTGTCGCTGTGTTTAGTGCCACATTGTCTTGTTAGAAGAGCATTTCTCAGCAAGGTATTAAAATGCTCTGTAATGCACCATGATACCTGTTCCAGAGTCCTCTGACTGTGTGCATTATAATAGGTGGTGCAAAACTACTGTGGGATTAGCTGTTGGCTGCAGATCCGATGCCAGTTCTTTTCTTCCTGCAGTTCTGTGTAATTTAACATGTCAATAGCCTTGCTGGTAAAAAAAGATAACATTTTATGAGGCTGTATTACTCATAATGTGTCACATATTTCTGGCTGAATGGTATCACTCCTAAATATAAATAGAGAGTTCAAAACAGATTTCAGGAAGTTGCTTCCTAAAGTCTTGCCCTTTTTTTAATATATGAATTTTAATAATGACTTCTTCTTCTTGCAGACAAAATTGAAGAAGCACAGAAACAACTTAATGGAACAGAAGACCAACAGAGAGGTAATAAATAAACCCAAAAAAATGAATCACAGTATCATTCTGGCTAGAAGAGACCTTTAAGATCATGGAGTCTGCCCACTAAGCTAGCACTGCCAGGTTCCCACTAAACCATGTTCAGCACTAACCCTACCTATATTTTAAGTACCTCCAGGGATGGGGAGAGGAGTCTGTCACTGATCTTGGCTTGACAACCCTTTTGGAGAAGAATTTTTTCCCTAAACCTTCCCTGGAACTACTTCAGGTCATTTCCTTTTGTCCTGCCACTTGTTACTTGAGAGAAGAGACCAACCCTCACCTCCCTCCAGGCTCCTTTCAGGTAGTTGCAGAGAGCAGCGAGGTCTTCCGTAAGCTTCCTCTTCTCCAAGCTAAACAATCCCAGTTCCCTCAGCTGCTCCTCAGAAGACCTGTTCTCCAGACCCTTCACCAGCCTTGTTGCCCTTCTTTAGACATGCTGCAGTACCTGTAGTGAGGGGCTCAAAGCTGAAACAAGTATTCAAGGTGCACCTCACCGTTGCCAAGTACAGGGGCCACACTATTGCTGATCCATGCCAGGATGCTGTTGGCCTTTTTTTGCCACCTGGGCACACACTGACTCATGCTGAGCTGGCCGTCAACCAGCATCCCCAGGTCCTTCTCCACTGGGCAGCTTTCCAGCCACTCTGCCCCAAGCCTGTAGCATTGCATGAAGTTGTTGTAACCCAACAATCCTCTGAAGTACGAAAAGCTCACACCGAGATTCTGGAGGCCTTCCTGCATCATTGAAAAGGCTGTACTGGGCTGGGCATTGGATGAGACTGCAGACATCCTGTCTGCAGATCAGAGGCTGTGTCTGTGGTGCCCTGATTTTGCTCAGGCACAAAGGCTTTGTTTTAACCACTCGAGTATTTGCCTTGACCTTGCTGCTGAGATTGCTGAAGCTGTAGCATTAGGGATGTGCACAAGTTACTGACTGCAGCTTCTGCTAACCATTGGTTTACTTAATTGTAATTAACCATCACTGGTACACAGAAAGCAGTACGTGATGGTTTCTACCAGGTGCTGAAGAGAGATTGATTATCACAGCTTATGTCAAGAAGCAGATGTCCTGTGACAGACCAAATCTGGGTGTTGGAGCTTAGAAAGCTGATGGAAAGGTGTTGCATTTCAAGGCTGGCTGCTGTGGTTCCTGTTTGGTTGTGTGCTAAAGCTCATCTGCATGCCCGTGGAGGTGCCTAGAGAGACACTGTGGGAGGAGCCCAAACTGTACTTTGCTGTACTACTACTGGGCCTGTCACAAGAAGGCTGTGAGAGATCCATTTACATAAGCCCAGAGGAGCACAGGGGAAAGTAGAAACCCGAATTAAGGACTTGAGAGAAAAGGAGACCTTGTCCAGCACCTTCCAAGAGCTGTCCCCACAAAGCCTGAGCCCCAGTGTCCAGGTGTGAAAACCATCACCATGAGCCATGAGCAGCATCTCTCCAGGTGACTTTTTGGACTAGTAGTGTTGCTAGCTGGCAGTGTGGGACACACTGAGGGATACAGGGGTAAAACTTCTGAGGATTGCATGGAACCTATTATGGAATGTCTAGGAGATGAACCAAAGATAGAAAAATTGAGAGATTTAGGTTATACAGGAAGGAACAAATGTGGGAAGTAGAGGGATAACTGAATAAAAGGATCTGTATGCATGCTAGCAGGGGGTAGCCAGGATGCTTGCCTTGCCATGCTCTGCTTCTGACCAGCAGAGTCTGTCCTGTCTTCTCTTTAAACTCCACCTTCAGCTGTTCTCCAGTAACAGGTTCTTTACATGTAAGGAGAGGATTTGTGGTATAGTGAGTGTGGATGTGATTGCTAGGAAAGATCAAGCCAGATGAGCCACTGAGTAGATGGAGCGGGATAAGGGTTGGGTTTGAATGGGTTTGGAGGTCTCTGAGTCCAAGTGTGACTGCTGGTCTCTAGGGTTAAGAGCACCCAAAGGTGGCTGTAGGGACTAGAGAAGTCCTGGACATCTCTGCGTATGCAGTGGTCTGTACTAGAGGCGGGCTACAACCTTGGACACTCATATGCCCAGGTACAGCAACTGGAGAGACTGGCATCTGGGAGTGGCTACTGGGCTGCTGCTGGGGTCCAGATTGGATATGTCAATATATTCCCATTAATGGGCCTCTGTCCTGCTGAGCCACATCAGGGAGCAGAATGTGGTGGGTGGTGTTGGCCTGAGTGCTCAGAGTGTTTGTCTGGGATCTGTGTATCCAGCCATATGTATGTGTACATACCTGTGTATGTATGTGGTGTATATCACAGAATCAGAATTAACCAGGTTGGAAAAGACCTTTATGATCACTGAGTCCAACCTATCACTTAATGCCTTCTAATTAACTAAACCATAGCACTAAGTACCTCATCCAGTCTCCTCTTAAACACCTCCAGGGTCGAGGACCCCACCACCTCCCTGGGCAGCCCATTCCAATGCAAATCACTCTTGCTGTGAAGAACTTCTTCCTAACATCCAGCCTGGTGCAGCTTGAGACTGTGTCTGTCCTCCTGTTTTGTCACTGGTTGCCTGGGAGAAGAGACCAACCCCACCTGGCCACAACCTCCTTTCAGGTAGTTGTAGAGAGCAATGAAGTCTCCCCTGAGCCTTCTCTTCTCCAGGCTCATGCATGTGGTCTCTGTTGGGAAAGTGTTTTCAAGCCTTGCCGAGTAGTTTGACCTGGGAGCAAAGAGCAGCTGCAGCCTCACTGGCTGACTGGATTTGGCTTGAGATACTTTCTTTGACTGGTAGTCTGTCAGTGCTTTGCCTTGTTCTGGGTAGACATTCAGCGTTCATTGTAGTGAGCTCTCCTCCTGGGCTGTGGCACATCTGGACACAGTATTGTGAATTTTCGAAGCTCTGTCCCACAATCAAAGTTTATTATCTTCTGAAACAATGAACATCAAAACTTTTCAAAGTTTAGAGGACAGAAGAAGTACCCAAGAGGGTCTCAGCAGAGTCCATCTGGCCCAACAGAGGCAGGAGGATGTACTGTTAAAGGAGAGCGCATAAACCTGGCCACTTTCTGTAGTGCATTCCACTCACACTGTCCACGGGCATTGGGTGAGGGATATCTACCTCATCCCTTTAGTACCTAGGTATTTATGGAGCTGTTATCCAGGTATCCTTTTGGTGAAATGCAGGCTCCACCCGGTATTCTCTGGCAGCAAACTGCAGAAGTTCACTACAGATGACATACAGAGTACATGATTTTAGCTTCTTTTCTCAGCATCCCAGTTGTCGTCAGTTCTCAGCAGGTGCTCCCTGCTCCAAGCACTGTGCCGTTTAAGCAGCACATCTGCAGTCGTCTGATCCACTGCCTTCGTGATTTTATAATGCTCAGCTCTATCTTGCTCAGCTTTTCTTTCCTCCAAGCTTATGTCTGGTTTAGCTTGTCAGGGGAAGGTTTGATACAAAGTGGCTCTTACACACACCAGGGCTGTGGTGTTGCCTTAGATATTTCTAGAAGTGTCTAGCTGCAGTCCTTCAGCCATTTACAGGGACTTTGCAGTAAACTAGACCTTCTGCTAAGTAGTTCTGACATACTGCTGTTTAGTTGATCACAGAAGAGTGGTGTTGTCTTCCAAACATAAAAGCCTTGGCGTGTAAGGTATACCTGTCTGCTCTTTCCCTTGGCCTTTCAAACTCTCAGAATGGTAGGGGTTGGAGGAGCATCACCTAGTCCAGTCACCCTGCTAAAGCAGCCATCTGCATCACATTCCAGATGGGTTTGAATCTCTCCAAGTAAGGAGACTCCACAGTCTCTCTGAGGGGCAGTCTGTTCCAGTGGTCTGTCACCCCCACAAGAAAGAAGTTTCTCCTCATGTTCAGATGGAACTTCATGTATTCTGGGCACCACTGAAAGGAATCTGGCCCCATCATCTTGACTTAGGTACTGATGCATTGATAAGATCCCCTCTGTCTTTTCCTCTCCAGGCTAAATTGCCCCAGGTTTCTTAGCCTTTCCTCATCAGAGAAATGCTCTATCATCTTCATAGCCCTCTACTGAACTCTCTGCAGTAGCTCATTGTCTCTCGTGAACTGGAGAGGTGTGGCCTCACTGGGGCAGAGTGAAGGGGGAGGATGACCTCTCTTAGCCTACTGGTCACAGTCCTTTTAATGCCCTCCAGGATACCATTGGCCACGAGTCCACATTGCTGGCTCCTTGTAAACTTGTCCACCAGGATTGGTCCTTGTCCACAGAGCTTCTTTCCAGCAGGTCAACCCCTAACTTGCACTGGTGCATGGGGGCACCAATAGTGTGAGAAGTAATGCTGAACTAATACTGCTCTCAACTATTTTTCTGTTGTGATGGACATGAAGATGATCTAACTTCTGCTTTCAGGTGTTTTTTCTCGTGTGTCACCCAGTAACTTCTTTGCACAAAGGAACAGAAACGCTCTAGTGTAAGCTTAATGAGGTACCCTAAAAGGGATGGGCTTCTAAAGATGTATGTGGTGGTGACATTCAGCTTTCAGCATCCCAGAATCCAAGAGGTCATTGCTTAGCTTTCAGCTGCTAATCACAATCACAGAATCAGAAGGTATGGGGCTGGAAGGGGACCTCTAAAGATCATCCAGTTCAACGCCCACTGCCAGAGCAGGATCACCTATACCAGCTCACACAGGGACTTGAATATCTCCAGAGAGGGAGACTCCACAACCCTAAATTTGTGTGTGCCAATTGAAAAACACATTTTTGCTTAGAAAATTGATATAAAAATAGCTGGGATAATAAAGTTTCTCTTTTATTTTGTAATGAAAAATGTCCTCCATATTTTTTAGTTTCTTAAATGTCGATATAGATTTTTTTAATATAAAGTAAGCAAAATTATTTATTTGAAGCTTTTAGAATCTGAAGGCCACTGGGAAAAAAAAAGAAAATGCATGGTTTGAGCTAATCAAGTAAACAAAACTGTGCATATACTCACATAAATTAATTTAAGTCACAATCAGATACACATGAAGTATGGTTATGTATTTTTTCCTCTTTGCTCATCTCTTTTGCCTTTCAGTTCTGTCTAGATCAATTCAGATTTGTTTATTTCCTCCCTGAAATGAATAGGGAACCTAATTTTGTGGAGTGTGACACAGCCCTGTCAGTAGTGGAGCTGTCAGTGGCAGAGTGTATTAGCAGGGAGGCTTTTATTCCTCCGTTTAATCATGCTGGGGTTCTGCTGGCTGGTGTTGTGCACTGCTCAGTCATAAGTTTATGCATGTGTGGGATTTAAGTTGAATTTAATTGACTACAAAACAATATGTATTTAACACCTCGTTTTACCATTAGCTGCAGTAATCCAGTTAAGAGCAAACTGGAGCAGGACTCAATTAAACACAGAGGAGGCAACAAATGAGCAGGCATAACAAGTTTGTAAACTTTGGTCATTTAGTATAAAGTTTGAACTGGAAAGCCTGCTTTTTTTTCTTGGAGTGGCAATCCATGAATGCACTCAGCCTGTGATCAATGCATTATGTTATTGATCCTCTCCAGTTTATCAGTTCTGATAGATTCTCTGGAGCACCTGCTTGAGCTGAAGTGGTCAAGTTTGTCCTTAAAACTGTCTCAAGGTCTATTCAGCACCTTTTTGAGACTGTCAATTGCCTACCAGCGAAATTAGGGTACTTTCTCACTCAATCATATTCATGTTCCTTGAAGAGCTTTTACAGTTCTTGCCTTTGGCTGGAGATGCTACATGTGGAATTTGAAGACTACCGCATCTTCAGTTTCAGATCCTGACCATAACTGTTCCCTTCTTGGTCTGTTTCTAAGTTGCTCTCGCTTCTTGCAGAAGTCCAAGCGGTTGTGGCAGATGTAGCATGGCAGTGGAGTTCCCTTGCAGAGGTACCATGTTTGTCCGTGAAAGAATTTCAATGTTACACACAGATCAGCTCTCTTTGCAGAGTCTTCTGCTTTGACATTAGGAGGGTCCTCTTCGTTTGTATCCTGAGATGAAGAAACATTGTTGGTCCAAGAATTTTGTCTGCTTTCGTCAGTGGTTGTTTAAGTGGCATAAGGCTGGTGGTATTTTCTGAGAAACCACCAAGACAGAACCATTCAAAGCCCTGATTTGGACTCCAGCAAGGTCCAAGCAACTTCTGAGATGCTGCTAAAAAAATAGCTTTATTTCCAGCCTCTGTCATGGGGCTACCTAAAGTCTCCATCTGTGCTTCTGTCGGTGCTGATCTGTCTCTGAGGCCCTAAGGTTGACCCAGCATTTGGTGAAGTGTCTCTACAGTCTGTATTTGCACGCAGGACTGTAAGGCTTTTCATTCACTCACTTAGGTCTGTGTATAGCTGTGTAGAACCACCACATTGGAGCTGTGGTGGAAAGAAAGAGTAAAGCAAGGGGAGACTGCGTTCTAGCAGCAGCTCCTTCTCTGGGATGCACAATCCACAGGCACATATGTTCCCCTCCCACGCTTGCAGTCCCTTCAGAGCGGTGTGTTGGCGTGGAGGAGAGGCAGCCGCAATGCAACGCCCCTTACCTTGTGTGCCCATCTGCTGGGGTGGGTTGTTTTACTGAGGTACTATTTTTCTAGTAAACGCAGTGCTGCTGAGATGCAGGTGAGGAAGTTTGCCGGTATAAATGGAAGCGTGCGGGTTCAGTTCAGAGATGTGAGTTCTGCGGCAGAGTCATGGTAGGCTTATTTTGACTGTTCCTTGGGTGTATTAGAAGGGGAGTGGTTAGCAGGTCGAGAGAGGTTCTTCTCCCTCTCTGCTCTGCCCTGGTGAGGCCACATCTGGAAATAGTGTGTCCAGTTCTGGGCCCCTTCAGTTTAAGAAGGACCTCAGGAAACTGCTTGAAAGAGTCCAGTGCAGAGCCTCAAAGATGGTTAAGGGAGTGGGATACCTCCCTTATGAGGAAAGGCTGAGGGAGTTGTGTCTCTTTATCTTGGAGAGGAGGAGACTGAGAGGTGACCTCATTAATATCTATAAATATGTGAAGTGTGAGTGTCAGGAGGAGGGATCCAGGCTCTTCTGAGAGATACACAGTGATAGAAGAAGGAGCAGTGGATGCAGGCTGGAGCATAGAAGGTTCCATGTAGGTGACAAAACCCTGGAACAGGCTGCCCAGAGAGGTTCTGGAGTTTTCCTTCTCTGGAAACATTCAACTCCTGCCTGGTCATGTTCCCGTGTAACTTGCTCTCGATGATCCTGCCTGGTGGAGGGGTTAGACTAGATGATCTTTTGAGGTCCCTTCCAAATCCTAATGTTCTGTGATTCTGTTTCTTCTAGGTTCTTAGAAACCTTCCCTTCCTTAACATCCCTCTTGTTAAATGGGTGCACATTGTTGACAGAATTGTTGAGGAAGTTTCAAATACCTTACTGTAAATACCCACAGCCTTCCCCCAAGATAACCCAAATGTTGTATGTGTCTTACCTTAAAGATCAATGCTCTTTTTGTGTTGCCACGGCCCAGCTTAAAGTTGACTCCCCTTAACCCACCATCTGGCCTCAAAGGAACGGCCAGGTCCCTTCTCTCTTCTCCTCTCCCCTCTGGTACTCCCCACCCCACTTCCTGCCATGGCACCTCTCCTTGCCAAAAGGCAGGTGAGAGCCCTGTATGCTGGTGATGTACCCTGTTCCCCAGGGTCATCAACTGTATTCCTTCATTCATGGGAAATAGGGAATGGAGTGAGAAGGGGAAAGATCAAACCAAAGATCTGGAAATGTGGTGATAAACATTCTGATTTACTGGCCCAGGGTGACTTCATGCTCCACAGATGTTTTCCCTGAGTTTTTCCTGTAGGTTTGCAAGCATGTGAACTTTCTGGAGCTGTGCCTACGTTAGCCCAAAGCATTTTATTTCCAAGTTGTATTTGTAAAGAACTGTGCCTTACTTTTTGAGCAAGGCATGTCACCAAGATCCAAAGTTTCATTTGATTCTTTTCATCTTGCCATCCTTATCTCCAGCAGCCACATGGGCTAGAAATACAGGTGCTCTAAATGGAAGTATATAATCTTCAGAAGTTCCAAGTCACAGTAGTGTCCTGTATGCCACTTAAGGCTGGTAAGAGGATTACCTTGCCTTTATTATTTCTCTGTTGATGTACACCAGAGCTACCTGCCTTTTGTTTCCCAAACATTCCAAACTAGAAGCCAGCAGTGAAATTTCATGCAGTCAGTTGTGCGTTTTCCCAGTGTCTGATTTCATACAGTGGTTGTATCTCTGTTAAAATATGTCAATACCTGTGTCTGAGAGGTAATGTACTTAAATTGTTCTGTGCACACCAGACTATGAGGTTTTAAATCAAGACTGGGTTATCTTCATAAAGTATTTGCAGCAGCTCAGCCAGCCATGGTTGGCTTAATGCAGGAACTCTTTTAGTCTGTAGCTCATATCATGCAAGGTCTCACATTTTCATAAAGTCCCAATTATCCTTAAAATTTCTGATGGTTTTGCATTGAGGAATGCTGTGTGCTGCTCTTAACAACAGCAGCTTCAGGCACCTTCAGTGCAGGGGTTTGTGCCCACATAGGACAGTAAGAAAACTCTCCTGACTTCTGTGGGAGCAGGAATAGTCTGTGATATCGCTTAACCTCATTTTTCATTGCTTTTGTCTAAAATAATGGCCATCTTAATGTCTTATTTTATCAGTGAGGACAAAACTGATAAAAATGAGATGTTTATGTGTTCTTTGCTCTGAGAAACAACATCAGAATGTGGACTTAAACCAGGGAAGATTTCTAGCTCCTGTAAACCTCCTGAGTTGTGAGTCAGTGCCTGTATCTGTTATTGCTATTTTAATTTTCTTTGGTTGGTACATTTAGTTTAGACTACTAGCAGCTGAAATCTGCTCAGTAAATCCACTGCTGGTGCTAGACACAGCAAGAGCTGGTATTGTTTTGACAGGCAGACAAACAGATTTACAGTTTTAAATTGAACATTTCATCCTTTGGAGCTATTGTGAGAACTTGGTTAAAACATTAATGGGATGTTAAAGTAATAGTATTTTGACTCTTCCTGACAAGCATAGCAGGTTTCTTGAGTGACAGTTCAGCAAAAGAGATCCCAGCCTGCAAGTATGATTTTCAAAGGGACATTATACAAATTAACTGTGTGAGACAGGTGATCAGAAGATGCTTCTTCAACAAAACTGGAAGGTGGCCATTCCAAATCACGGCGCATTGCTTGTTAAATCAGATGCAGTAACACTTTGAGCTTTGCCTTCCTTTAGTGAAAAGAAGGATTTCTTGTGCTGTTTTAAATTGCAAGGCCAGAACAACATGGGTTTTGTGCTGGGAGGGTGCTGTGCTGATTCTAGAAGCTTACCTGCACATGTGTAGTGAATGCAGTGGGTTGCTAATTTTAAGCTGATCTGAGCTGGGAACAAGCCAGTTGTGGAAATGAGAGATTTTCCCCTTGTTAGCTTCCTTGTAGGGTAGCTTGTGTATAAGTAAAAGATTGGGGGGGGGGTGTTTTTTCCAGGTACTCCTTTAGCTCAGGGAGTTGTTAATTTCCTTTGTTGTCCTTCTAAAGGGGAAATAGAACATATAAATCATAGAATGGTCCAGACTGGAAATGAACCTCCAAAGGTCGTCTAGTCCAACCCACACCTCTGCAGTCATCAGGGACATCCTCAGCTTGACGAGGCTGCCTAGAGCCCCACCTTCAATATCTCCAGAGAAGGGAGATATTCAACCACCAGTGTTCCACCACCCTCATAGTAAAGAGGTTGTTCTAAACATCCAATCTAAATCTGCTCTTCTCTAGTTTGAAGCCATTGCCCCTTGTCTTGTCACTGGAGGCCTTTGTAAACAGTTTCTTTCCAGCCTTCTTGCGGACCCTCTTCATGTGCTGGAAGGCTGCTGTTAGGTCTCCCCAGAGCCTCCTCCAGGCTGAACAACCCCAGCTCCCTCAGCCTGTCTCTATAGCAGAGGTGCTCCAACCCCCTGATCTATTTTCATGGCCCTCTTATGGACCTGTTCCATCAGGTCCATGTCTGTTCTGTATTGAGGGCTCCAGACCTGGAAACAGTACCCCAGGTGAGGTCTCACCAAAGCAAAATGGCAGAATCACCTCTCTGTGTCTGCTGGCAGCACATCTTTTGATGCAGCCCAGGATGTGTTTGGCCTTCTGGACTGCAAGCTCACACTGCTCGTGTCCAGCTTCCTGTCCAGCAGCACCCCCAAGTCCTTCTCCACAGGGTTGCTTTCTCTCACCTCATCCCCCAGCCTGTATTGATAATGAGGATTGTTCTGGACCAGGTGCAGAACCCTGCACTTGCCCTTGTTGAACCTCATGAGGTTCACCTGGGCCCACCTCTCCAGCTTGTCCAGGTGATGGTGAGACCTTATTCTGGCCTTCCAGTATCTGAAGGGAGCCTACAGGAGAGCAGGTGAGGCACTTCTCTGGGTGTTGGGTAGTGACAGGACTAGGGGGAACGGATCCAAGCTAGAGGAGGGTAAATTTAGACTAGACGTTAGGAAGAAGTTCTTCTCCATGAGGGTGATGAGACATTGGAACAGGTTACCCAAGGAGGTGGTGTAAGCCCCATCCTGGCCAGGCTGGATATGGCTCTGGGCAACCTGATCTAGTGTGAGGTGTCCCTGCCCATGGCAGGGGGTTGGAACTAGACTGAGGTCCCTTCCAGCCCTGACAGTTCTGTGATTCTGTGAGTTAAATGCAGCATACCACTTCCTGCAAGTTACATGCTATAGGTGGACCCGGATGGAGTCTTTCATAGGAATCTCTTAACAAGATGCATGTGTGTCTGTGTGAGGGGAAGAAGAGAGAGACTGTGGACAGCTGTGGAAAAGGGCAGGCAAGCATGGGGAAAGGAAGGAGTTGTGAGGAGCTCAGTGTGACCTCCAACTGATGTCAAATTGAAGCCACTCTGATGGAGATGATCCTTTCCACCTCTAGTGCACCAGACTGAGCTGTATGCTTAGGACATTCCCAGTGTCTGCATTTCCATCAAATCGACTTCTGCAGCTTTTGTCACGTTTGCAGCACTACCTAGTCCTAAAAGAACTGCCTTCAGTGTTAAGACTTTGCCTGCTGCCTTTGCCACAGCTTCTGCTCTCATGAATACCTCATCCAGCTTTGGACTTCCCAGCATAACAGGGACAGGGACTTGTTGGAATAGGTCCAGAGGAGGCCGCAAAAGTGATCCAGGGGCTGGCTCACCTCTGCTGTGAAGAAGGGCTGAGAGAGTTGGGGTTGTTCAGCCTGCAGAAGAGAAGGCTTCGGAGAGACCTTATTGCACCCTTTCAATGCTTAAAGAGGACTTAAAAGAAAGATGGGGACAATCTTTTTGGTGGGACCTGTTGGGACAGGACAAGGTGTGGTGGTTTTAAGTGAAAAGAGGGAAGATTTAGACTAAATATAAAGATGATTTTTTTAGGGTTTTCTTTACGCTGAGAGTGGTGAAACACTGACACAGGTCGCCCAGAGAGGTGGTAGAAGCCTCATCCTTCTAAACATTCCTGCTCGAGTTGGCTGGCACTCTGAGCTGCCTGTTCTACTTGAAGGTGTCCCTGCTCACTGCAGGAGTGTTGTACTAGATGACCTTTAAAGGTCCCTTCCAACCCAAACCGTTCTGTGATTCTGTTCCTTGCCCTGTTTTAAACAGCACAGTCGTTAAGTCTTTGCTGGGCTTTGTTTCCGCGGTTGCTACAGACAGTGTGGAGATCACTCCGTTTGATCTCTGCTTTTCAAGTGGAAAATTAGGTTAAGGAGATGCAGAGACTACAACTAAGGAGCTTGTTAGGTCATTATGTGCAAAGAGAGCTTAGCTAACATCTTGTTCCTTTCATTTTTGTGTTTTTTCTTCCCCTCTCAGGCTCATGTTTGGGACTGTTTTATTCAGTATCTCCTTTGACCAGATAGCAGCTGCTGTTCTCTAGCTGATAACCCTGAAAGTGGTGGCTGCTTGATGAGCTGTTCCAGAATGCTGTTTTAATGGCCTTTCTTTTGCTGTGTGTAGCAGTTCTTCTAATGATTTGCTACCCAAATCCTAACTTTTCCTGTGACAACTGATAATCCTTAAATTGCAAACAGATAATTTAATTACAAAACTGTTCACAGCATTTCCTGGCATTTGAGGAGGATTTCCAGGTGTCCCTGAGGTATTTCTACTGATTTCTGGCAACGTGCTCATGCTAACTGGTTGTGTTGAATGGCTTTATTCTTTCATGGCTGATTGGATGGAACTGGTTTCTGGTTAGGCTTTGACTACCTACCTTTTGATTGGCCTTTGAGGAGATACTGTGACTCTTTTCATGGCCTTGGCAGGCCTAGTGAGGGAGGTTCTCCTCCCCCTCTACTCTGCCCTAGTGAGGCTCCACCTGGAATATTGTACCCAGTTCTGGGCTCCTCAGTTGAAGAGGGACAGGGATCCTGACTGGACCACTGCCTGGTGAGGAAAGGTTGAGAGACTTGAGGCTGTTCAGTCTGGAGAGGAGAAGTCTTAGAGGGGACCTAATAAATGCTTATCAATATCTGAGGCCTGGGTGTCAAGAAGGAAGGAGCAGGCTCTGCTCAGTTAGGACGAGGGGAATGGATATAAACTACAGCACAGAAAGTTCTACCTCAACATGAGGAAGAACTTCTTTACTGTAAGGGTCACAGAGCACTGGAACAGGCTCCCCAGTGAGGTTGTGGAGTCTCCTTCTCTGGATGCATTCCTGTGTGACCTGCACTAGATTATGTTCCTGATTTGGCAGGGGGGTTGCACTCAAAGATCTCCAGAGGTCCCTTCCAACCCCTAACAACCTGTGAACATCTCAAGCTGGGATTGCTGGTGATCTTTGCTATGATAACCTTATCTCTTCACCTGCTCCTAGTCAACATTCTTTATCTTAACAGCACTTAATGGTGATTACTTCTCTTAGTTTAGTACTAATGCTTCTGTGTAGATTATCATGGAACCACAGGATATCAGGTTGGAAGAGACCTCAAGTATCATCTCTGCCATCCTTTCTTGGGAAAAGCATGGTCTAGGCAACATGACTCAGCATCCTATCTAGCCAAAACTCAGAATTGGTAGATGGTTGTAATGCAGACACAGCACATAAACTACTTAATACAGTAAATATTTCTACCTTGTTTGCCCTTCTTGTATTGTCTTTCCTCTGCCTTTCAGTGAGGTGCTCAGCCCTGTGAAAGTTCACATGGGGTCAGGCTCTGCATAATGGTGGGAAATCTCTGTCAGTATCAAGTCATACAATCACAGAAACATTCTGTTTGGAAAAGACCCTCAGGATCACCAACTCCAACCAATATCCCTGCTCTACAAAATTCACCCTAAACCATATCCCCAAGCACCACATCCAAACAACCTTAAACACATCCATGGTTGGTGACTCCACCACCTCCGTGGACAGCCCATTCCAATGCCTGACCACTCTTGCTGGGGAAAAAAAAATCCCTCTTGTTCTATCACTATTTACCTGTGAGAAGAGACCAGGACCAACCTCTCCATAGTGTCCTTTCAGGTAGCTGTAGACAGTGATGAGGTCTCCCCTCAGCCTTCTCTTCTTCAAACTAAATGCCATGTCTCATCTGTTGTGTTCCATGCTGGGCAGGAAATTAACTCTTTCTGAAGGAAAAACAAATCCATGTTACTTTGGTCAGAGATTCTCAGGTGTGCTGAAATGTTGCCTTTGGTTCCTGTTCACAAATGGGTGTTGGTGTTTCGTAGCAGAGGCTCTAGTGTTTCCTCACTGGTCAGATGGTTATTGCTGTTTCATCTTCATGGCCTTCCTTGTTGGGCATGCTGTTTAAATGACTGAAAATCTGCTGGTTGTTACTTTCTTCACTCCAGCCAAGAAGCTAAATGCATGAACTGGGGCCAAGCTATCAGACATATTTCTCTCGATCTCACTAGCGCAGGGTAGCTATGCCCTTACAGCCCATCAGAAGTGTCACCATCAAGGCTGTCTTGATGTGAGTGGCCATGATTTGAAGAGAAGCCGTCAGAGAGGCAGCCCCAGACTGCAGCTTGTCATTTACTCTTTACCTAACCCAAGGCCAAACAAGAGCTGGCAGGCTCAAGAGTCTGAAATGAAACTGTATCACAAGGAGGCTCCCTGATAAGTCCAAGGTGCATGCCTCTGAGCGAGGGTGTCTCCCTTACCTGATGCTAAAATGGTATTGCACAAGTCAGAGAGCTAATCCACTCTGCCCCCGCTGGAGGATATCAGAGTATTTCATTGGCTGCATGCAGAGCAGCCCAGAGCACACCTTTGAGGCTGCGCCTTTAAACCTGTCATTTCACATGTGTCGCTCACTGGGTTCTGCGTACGCCTGAGGAAGAACCTTTTGTGGTTTGAATTAACAAGCAAATCACTTCTGTATCTCTTGACCCTTGGTCAATCCAGAAAGTTGTTCTCCTCTTTCAGCTTTAGTGTGTCTTTGTAGGTCAAACAGTGGTCAGAGAGATCACAGAATCACCAAATTTTAGAGGCTGGAAAGGAACTTCAGAGATCATTGAGTCCAACCCCTCTGGCAAGGCAGGATCCCCTGGGGTAGTTCACACAGGAATGCATCCAGGTGAGTTCTGAGTGTCTCCAGAGAGACACTCCACAACATCTCTGGGCAGCCTGTTCCAATGCTCCTCATGTTGAGGTGAAACCTTCTGTGTTCCAGTTTGTAGCCATTGCTCCTTGTCTTCTTGCTGCTGGCCACTGAAAAGAGATTTGCCCCATCCACTTGACACCCACTCCTCAGATATTCATACACAGGTGATGAGATCTCCTCTCAGTCTTCTCCAGACCACACAACACCAGGTCTCTCAGTCTCTCTTCATGGGGGAGATGCTCAAGTGCCCCAGTCATCCTCATGGCTCTGCTGGCCTCTTTTCAGCAGGTCTCTAAAGGGAGACTGGCTGGGCACTGGCAGGGGAGTAGCTCTGTGAAAGGCCCTGGGTGTGTGGGCAGACAGCAAGCTGGGCATAGAGCAGCAAGCTGGGCATGAGGCATCAGCACACCTAGCAGCAAGGAGGGCCACATCTGAGGCATATGAATGAAAGCATGACCAGGAGATTAACAATAGGGATTATCTTCCTCCACACAGCAATCTTTAGACTATGGTTAGATTTTGTGTCCAGTTTTGGGGCTTCCCAATGCAGGAGGTACATCAGAAGCCTGCAGTGAGTTCAGCATTGGGACACCTAACCTCACTTGTCTTGTGAGGAAAGGCTGAGAGACTAGGAGTTGGTCAGCTTTGAGAAGAGCTGGTTTTAGAGGGAGTTACTGTGTAGAATCAGGCTCTTCACAGTGGATCATGGTGAGAAGATGAGAGGCAATAGGAAGAAGTTGCAGCAAGAGTGGTGTGGACTGGCCTGTCCCTAACAAGGACAGTCAAACAGTCTAAGATGTCACTCACAGAGGCCCTGGAGGTTTCTAAGACCCTACTGGACAGAGCCCTAAGAACCTTGGTCTAATCCTGCAGCTGGCCCAAATTTGAGCAGGAAGTTGGACTAGAGACTTGCTTAGGTTTCCTCCCAGCTTCAGTACCTTGTTATGAAATACTAATTTCTCTATTTGGGAAACTTACTTAGCAGTGGATCTGCTGGGTGTGATTTCTTGGTGTGTGTATCAATATACATTTTCTCTACAACGACTTTTAATAATATATGAGCTTGAGGTACACTGTTTTTATGGCCTTAGCAGGGTGTGAGGGTAGAGATTATTAAAATTTAATGTGACTTTATGAGAATATGTGCTGTAATTGAGCTTAATGACACTACTCAAATGAGTGCTGGTACCACATATGAACACAGGTGCACCTTTCCTGGAGCTTGTGTTAGTAGGACTTCGGCTATTTTGGCTAATAATGAGAAATTATGCTAATAAAATAGTCACTCCACTATGAAAGCATGATGTGAAATAACCCTGAAAAAGGATTGGGAAACTTCTGTCTGGCTGACTGCTGCTACTACACCTTTGGTGGGTCATACATTGACCTAGACCTTAGTGTTGTCTGCTAAAAACACCCATGAAAAATAATCATGTGTTTACAGGCAGTATGAAATCACAGAATCATGAAATCATTTTGGTTGGAAGAGATTTTTAACCAGCAAGTCCAGCACTGTCAGGATGCTGCTGAACCCTGTCCCTCAGCACCACATACACAGGTCTCTTCAATCCCTTTGGGGATGGAGACTCCACCACTGCCCTGAGCAGCCTGTTCCAGGCCTGACAACCCTTTTGAGGAAGGATTTTTTTTCTAATGTCCAACCTAAACCTCCCCTGGTACAACTCAGGGTCTTGTGCTGTCACTTGAACCTGGGAGAAGACACTGACCCTCTGTGGTGGTTTAGAGTTAAAACTCTAAGAATCTTAAATTATAAACAAGAACTTTCTGAACATTTTTTTAATAGAAAGTGAATAAACAAAAGGTTGGTTGTAAAAGGGAAGTTAATAGATAAGTCCATATCCTTTTGTTCGTTTGCTAGCTAGGATAAACTTTGCTGCATAAACAATTCCCTTCCCTTTGCCTCTCTGCCTCCTGCTTCTTGCTCTCACCTCTCACTCCTCCACTCTGCCTGACTTCTGCACTGACCTTGGCAGAGTAGTTAACAGCTGGGGCCTGTTTTTCTCTCTAGAGGGAGAAGAAGGTGGCAGTTGGCCTCTTCTGCGCTCTCTCCAGAGAGGATTTCTGTGTTATATCTAAATTGTAAATAAATACATTTTATACCTATGAATTCTATTGCATGCTTTTAGATTTTAGCTTGCTGCAAATATATAGCTTCCTTTGCTTCCAAACCTTCTGAGCTAGTCTGGTGATTTTATTTGAGGGTAATTTTCAACCCCCCATGCCCTCACCTCACTACAACCTCCTACAGTTGTAGAGAGTGAGAGGGTCTCCCCTGAGCCTCATTTTCTCCAGGCTAAGCAGTTCCAGTTCCCTTTGCCACTTCTCGTAAGACTTGTGCTCTAGACCCCTTACCAGCTTTGTTGTCCTTCTTTGAGCACACTCCAGCACCTCAGTGTCTTTCTTGTAGTGAAGACCTCAAATATGAAGTATGAAACCATGCTTGCTTTGTCCATCCCATATGCAGTGCTTCAGTATTTGCTGATATAATCAAAAAGACGTTGGTGTAGATGAACACTTGACCCAATCTCTATCGGCCTTTGAATGTCAAAGCTTCCTTCTTTTAATCTTTTAAATTTATTAATTAATGTCAAGTTGTGCTGTATGTACAGATCAAGTGTTTTTTAAGGGTCTACTCTGTCTGTGTTTGGACTGATGTTCTCTGAAATATGCTTTTAAGCATAGATTGAGCCTACTGAAAGAGGTGTTTAAACATGGCTGCTGACTTGGAGTGCCCCAAATTGTTTGACTTGCCTCCTAACCTCTGGAACAGGGAGTGGCCACCCTGTGGCCATCTCAAGAAGTCTGAAATTAGAATCATTGATGACTGACTTGAAAATCCTCTCAATTTGTGCTTAAACTTAATCATGGCACTTAAGTTAATGTTCAGATCTTTCAGGACAAGGGGCAATGGATGGAAGTTGAGGCATAGGAAGTTTCATTGAAACATGAGGAGGATTTTTTTCCCTGTGAGGGTAACAAAGCACTGGAACAGGCTGCCCAGAGGGTTGTGGAGTCTCCCTCTCTGGAGATATTCAAAACCTGCCTGGAAGCTTTCCTGTGTGATCTGGTATAGGTGATGCTGCTCTGGCAGGGGGTTGGACTGGATGAGCTTTTGGGGTCCCTTCCAGCCCCTGACATTGTCTGATTCTGTGATCTTTCTGTGGACTCATTGACTGTAAGCATTTCCATAGTTGTGTGTGTGTGGTTCATGTAATCAGAGGTCTTTGGGGAGATTTTCATGCTTTGGAAAAACTGTAATTTTTAGGCAGTATGAAGCTGGAGAGGTAGTGTAATACAAAATGAGTTTCCTTATTCCCTGCTGTGTTGAATGGAAGTTCTGGTGGCCTTACGTTTGCCAGCAAGACTTGCTCCTTTATCTCATAATGATATTCTTTACTTATTCATAGGTACAAACCCAGTGGGGTGAGTCCTGAGTGGTTTTGATAGTCTTGGGGAAATAAAAAATAAAGAAGTATTGGATGTCAGGAATTAAGAGTATGTTGAATATGCAAAGAGACTAGGAAGCTGAGCTGTAATCAGAGTAAGATCCTAAATAACTTTCTCTCTCTTTTGAATACCTTCCCTCTTTGGATCACTGCCACTGTTAGGTGCCAGGGTAATCTTTTAGTTACATGTTTGAGATCTAAATTAGTATTTGAATACTTTCAGAAGAGACTTGATCTTACTTGCAGTGCCCTGGGAGCCACATTTAGAAGCTAATGTTTAGCTTCACAGGATATTAGGGATTGGAAGGGACCTCCAGAGGCAATCAAGTCAAACCCCCCCTGCTAGAGCAGGACCATAACCTAGTGCAGGTCACACAGGAATGCATCCAGGCAGGTCTTGAAGGTCTTCACAGCCTGTCTAGGGAGCCTCTTTCAGTGCTTTGTGACCTTTACAGTAAAGAAACTCCTCCTCGTGTTGAGGTGGAACATTTTGTGCTGTAGTTTGCCCCTTCTCCTATCATAGGGCACAACTGAGCAGTGTTTGCCCCCTCCCTCTTGGCACCCAGCCCTCAGGTATTTGTAAACATTGATTAGATGCCCTCTAAATCTTCTCTTCACCAGACCAAGCAGCCCCAGGTCCCTCAGCCTCCCCTCATAGGGCAGTGCACCAGCCCCTTCATCAACTTCATAGCCCCCTGTTGGACTCTCTCAAATAGATCTCTGTCCCTCCTGAACTGGGGAGCCTAGAATTGAATGCAATACTCCAGGTGAGGTCTCACCAAGGCAGAGTAGAGGGGGAGGAGAAGCTCCCTCAATCTGCTGGCCACACTCCTCTTAATGCACCCCAGGGTCCCCTTTGCCTTCTTGGCCACAAGGGCACGTTGCTGTCCCGAGAATGGCTGTTGTCCACCAGCACTCCCCGGTCCTTCTGCACAGGTCTGCTTTCCAGCAGATCACCTCCCAGCCTATACTGGTGCAGTTTTTGCCTTTGAAAATCTTATCCCAGTATGTAAGCCTACAGTGATGATTTTAAGTCTGCAAGTCAAGACGTGAGATAAAAATTGAATCATAGAATCATTTGTGTTGGAAGGAACCTTTAAAGGTCATCCAGTCCTGCTTTCATGTAGGGAGCAGGGATATCTTCAACCAGAACAGATTGCTTAGTGTCCTGTCCAGCCTGACTGGAAATGTTTCCAGGGATGAGGCTTCTACCATGTCTCTCTGGGCAACCTGTGTCACTATTTCATCACCCAACTTCTTTCTATCTAGTCTAAATCTCCCCTCTTTTAGTTTGAAAACATCACCCCTTGCCCTGTCGCAACAGGTCCTGCTAAAAAGACTGTCCCCATCTTTCATATAGGCCCTTTATGTACTGAAAGACCACAGTAAGGTCTCCCTTGAGTCTGCTTTGGATTGAACCACTCCAGTTTTCTCAGCCTTTCTCCGTAGCAGAGGTGTTCCAGCCTTGCATCATTTTTGTGGCCTCCTCTGGATCTGCTTCAGCTGGTCCATGTCTCTTCTGTGCTGAGGACTCCAGAGCTGGACCCAGCACTGCAGGTGGGATCTCAGCAGAGCAGAGGGGCAGAATCTCTTCCCTTCACCTGTTGACCTCACTGCTTTGGATGCAGCCCTGGATACAGTTGGTTTCTGGGCTGTGAGCACACATTACCAGCTCATGCCCAGCTTCTGATCCACCAGTCCTTCTCTGCTCTCAACCACATCTGGCCTGCACTGATACTGGAGATTGCCCCAGTGCAAGTGCAGGGACTTGTGCTGCTTGCACTATGTTTCCCAGAGCGGTACTGAGGGAGAAGGGAGCTCACCACTCTGCTTTGGTTCCCTCTGCCTCTCTTTTTTCATTTCTAAGTGCAAACACATCGGTCTATTAGAAGAGAAAGTGAGTGGGTGTTGTAATAACATGTAGGCTTGGAGACAGGCAGTTCTGGAAGTTACTTAACAAAACCATTGAGATCATTTTGTCAAGGCACTGTCTAGTGCACCAGTAAATACTCTGGAAGAGAAAATCAGATTGCTTATACCTTTCATTTATTTACTGCATGAGCTGCTCTGCCTGATTGCTATCTACACCATCACACTTGTGTTCTTTTGCTCTATTTCCCGAGCACAGAGTGCAGCAGAGAAATTACAGGTGAACAAAATCATGTTTAGAAACATCAGTTTTTCATGTCATGTTTTGAGTGCAGAAGTCATACTTGAAGCGAAAGAATTAAACAGAGAATCTTGATAGCAAAACAGAACAAAGCCAACCAGGCAGAGCAGAGAGGAGATGCTGCAGTGTCCCTGATGAAGGAGATACTTTTCACACATTGGATTGAGATGATAGCTCTACTCAGCAACACCACTGCACTGCTTGGTAAAAAGGGAGAGTTAAAAAAGGCAGGTTGAGAAACTTGCCCCTCCACTATTTGAATTTACCAGACCAGCTCAGACAGGTTGGGTGTAAGATGAAGCTGTATTTGCAGCAAAGCAGAATTTACAAGTATATATACACAATGCATTTGCAAGTATTTACAGTTACATACAGGTAAATAAGACAGAAATCCAAATTTCCTCCTGGACAAAGAAACTGCCCAGAAGGGGCTCAAAGTCTCTCTCTCTCTTTCTCTCCCAGACAGACAAAACAATCAGCAAAGCTTACTTGTTATCTGTTAGTGGAAGATATTAGAGTGGAGCAAAGGACAAGCAAATAGATCCAATGCTTAGGAGCAAATAAGGCAAAAGAGAGAAAAAATGTTTACATTTTATCCCTTTCAGCAAACCACTGAATTATATAGACTTTATCATTATTATTCTTTTACCACCAATGATCTAATTTCTCTGATTAGAATATTCCAATTAGCCTCAAACCAGCACAGTACCACCCAGCAATGAGAAGGGCCTTGTGATCACAGAGAGAGGTGGGGAAATAAAGAAAAGTATCACAGTATCATCAGGGTTGGAAGAGACCTCACAGATCATCAAGTCCAACCCTTTACCACAGAGCTCGAGGTTAAACCATGGCACCAAGTGCCACGTCCAACCTTGCCTTGAAGTGCCCCAGGGACGGCGACTCCACCACCTCCCCAGGCAGCCCATTCCAGTGTCCAAAGTAGATTAACTTCTTGTTGGTGGGTTTGTTTGGTTGGTCTGGTTTGGTTTGTTTGGGGTTTTTTTGTTTGTTGGTTTGGTTTTACATTCTTCTTGGTTTAGTGGCAGCTCACTGGTGTGGTTACACAGCCCTGGCAAGTTGCCATGCTCCTCAAAGTTTCTAGCTCCGAGAGGCAGAGAAGTGTTTAGCATTCTAGGATTGATGCTTCCTGCCAGATCTGTTGTTGCTGCTGGAATTATTGATGGAGTTGATCTTTGTGCAAGCATGTGGCTGTAGATTAACAAACATGCCGGGGAATATCTTCAGTATAAACTGTGAAAACAAACCCAAGATTTATACACAAGGAAGAGAAAACTCAAGGGAAGTGAAATGAAGTTGTCAGGGGTTCCTTTTTTCCCTAGATAAAGTTGTTTGTTAGCAAATATGGGTAAGACTGGCTAGGGCTGGGTGCTAGGTTGGACTGGATGATTTTGGAGGTCTCTTCCAACATGGTTGATTCTGTGATTCTATGATTTCTAAATTGGTCAGAAGCAGAATAGAGCCCAGGATGTAAACCAGTATTAAAAAATTTGTAATGTCATTATCAAGAAAACATTTTACAACATTTCTTAGGTGAGCACAGTGAATTCAACCCACAACTCCATCTCTGGAATCATAAAGGATGTAGAATGAGACACTTGAGTTGTCATGAATTTTATTGATGTAGAAGCAGCCCAATTAGCAGCTGAGATGCTGAAAGAAAATGACTTGTCTACATAATGCCATGCATAACTTGCCTGTGTTATGCTTTTCTCTTCCCTCTTCAGTTTACCAGATATTTTTTTGTGCTTTGCTGTGTGTTGAAGCATGTATTTAAAAAGTGAAGCAGCAAATAGTTTATGGGAAATTCTGATCTTGTGTTTGTATTGGATTCATAGTTTCAGTTACTTGATACGTAGGTTAGATACATTTTTGCTGTCTTCAGGGCTTGGATGTCTCAAGATCACAGGATGTTATGGGTTGGAATGGACCTCCACAGATCTTCAAGTCGCCCTGCTAGAGCAGGTCATGCAGGAATGCATCCAGACAGGTCTTGAAAGTCTCCAGAGAAGGAGACTCCACAGCCTCTCTGGGCAGCCTGTTCCAGTGCTCTGTGACCCTCACTGTAAAGAAGGGTCCTGTGCTGTAGTTTATATCCATTGCCCCTTCAACTATCACAGGGCACAACTGAGCAGTCTGTCCCCTCTCTCTTGGCACCCAGCCCTAAGATGTTTATAAGCACTGATTAGATCCCCTCTAGGTCTCCTCTTCACCAAACCAAACAGCCCCAGGTCCCTCAGTGTCTCCTCATAAGACAGTGCTCCAGCCCCTTCATCATCTTCATAGCCCTCTGTTAGACTCTTTCAAGTAGATCACTGTTCCCCCTGAACTGGGGAGCCCAAAACTGCATGCAGTATTCCAGGTGAGTTCTCATCAGGGCAGAATAGAGGGGGAAGAGAACTTACCTCAATCTGCTGACCACACTCTTAATACACCCCAGGTTCCCATTGGCCCTCTTGGTCACAAGGCTGTATTGCTATGCCACACTGCAATGCATCTCTCAGCTGGGTGGATTTTCAGGTTACTAGCATTGTGCAGGTTGAGTGTGCTTATTCCTCTGCACTATGGGGTCCAAACCCAGGAATAGTAACCATTTCATATTCTGAGGCATCGGGAAGCAGCACATCATTTGATTGTTCAATTCCCGCGCTGTGAAACACCTGAGTCTGTTTTGTGTACATCTGTTTCCTTGGATGTTCACAATTCCTGGCACTCTTTCCTTCACAGCCATGTGTAATCTGCTCAGCTCTTCCTCTAGTGCCGTGCTGCAGACAGCAGCAGTGTGACTGGTGTGGAGGCGTGATTGTGACGGGATGAAAGCTGCAGTGTGTGCATAAAGGAGCCGAATTACTTACACTCAATTAAGGTGGCTGTGCTGCAGAGAGATCACCAAACCATGGCTAAAAGGAGCCTGTTATATAATTACCTTGTTATCCTCTCTTTGATTTGTGTGAAATTGGGAGGTTTTGTTACTGAAGAAAAGAGAGTTTCAGCAAAGTGTGAATTTTAAAGAAGTTATTAATAGTGATGGTAACTTCTTGATGTAAGCTTAACGTAAGATAACTTACAAGGTAATTTATAGCTGTAAGCTTAATTGTGAAGCAATGGAAAGGTACAAAACATCACAATGGAAGAGTAGAAAACATCATGATGGAAGACTGCTCGACTTTAGATTGGATTTTAGATAGCCGATGTGAATAAGTTCATTTAAATGTTAAGAGAAAAATTGCTGTAGAAATTTCTTTCTGGATGCAGAAGAGGAGCACAAAGTCCCTACAGCTAGGATTTGGAGCCAGTAGTTCTGGCAAGGGATTTGAGCATCTCTTTCACGGGACTGCTAAATATGACAAGAGTCTGTTACTCTTAACCATTAAGCTTCTTCTAGTAGGGCAGAGAAAGGAGTAAGTCAAGTTCTGCAGAACTTCCATGTTTACAATATGTGTGCTGCGTAGCTTTCAGCCTTTTTATTTGCCAGGAAATCTCCTGGATATCCATTCACCCTAAATTAATGTGTGTCTGCATTAAGTTGGCATCGAGTTGAAAACAAGATTCTGAGCTTCTAAATACCTGTTGTCAGCACAGACCTCAGTTGAGTTATGCTCAGACGTGGAGAAAACATTACATCTTCTTGCCTTTCTTTTCCTACTGGTCACTTTGCATTCTCATCTGCTAGACAAGTTTTAGGTACTGCCTGAATTTCCTTTTTATGTAGCAGGAATTTCACCCTGGACTCATCAACTCTTGTCAGATGCGTTGGCTTTCCTCCCACTACAGTATAGAAACCAGCTGGTGTTTGTGCAAGAGGATAGTCTCCATGCCACTCAAAAGGGGGCCATGGGGTTGATGAGTACTGGGAATTCTGGGCTTTCTTCACTTACCTCCTTGTGAAGCTGTCTAAGAATCCTCTCTCTTTATTGCATTGTCTTAAGGCTGATCTTTGGTGAGGGCACATCTCAAATACTGGGTTCGCTTTTGGACTGCCCACTACAAGAAGACCACTGAGGTGTTGGAGCATGTCCAGAAAGGGCAACAAAACTGCTAGAACACAAGTCTTATGAGGAGCAGCTGAGGTAGCTGGGGTTGTTTAGCCTGAAAAAAAAGAGGCTCAGGAGACACCTTCTTGCTCTCTCCGAGAAGTTGTAGTGAGGTGGAGGTCAATCTCTTCACCCGATTAGCAAGTGATGGGACAAAAGGGAGCAGCCTCTAATTGCACCAGGGAAGGTTGAAGTTGGATATTTGCAATCTTCTTCTCCCCTAAAGACTTGTCAAATCCTGGAACAGGCTGCCCATGGCAGTGGTGGAGTCACCGTCCCTAGAGGGATTTAAAAGCCATGTAGATGTGGTGCTGAGGGACAAGGTTTAGTGGTGAACTTGGTTGTGGTAGGTTAGTCGTTGGACTTGATCTTAAAGGTCTTTTTCAACTTAATGATTCTATGAGTCTATAGATCTATGTGCAGGTAAACATACTACATGAAGTTACTCAGTGCTGCTTCCCAAAATGTGTAGGCAGCTGAACCTTTTCAGAGACATCATCCCTTTTGTCATATCAGATTCTTCCTTTGCTTTGAGTATTGGCAATCAGATATGGTTTTGGCAACAGCCTAATGAATGAGTTGTGAGCACGTGAGAAAATGTGATTGGCATCCATTTAATATTTTGGCTTCCTCTGCACTACAAGTGATGATAACTGAGGCTGTGGCTATGGCTGAGGGTATGTCACAGAAGTAGTAAACTAGGCTAAATAATTAGCTAACAGATTGAATATCACACTGGTGAGGTAAACTGAGGTGTGTTGGTAAACATCAGGTATCTATTAAAAACTTGTAAGTATCAATATGGAATTTTAGTCTGTGTGGGGCTTTTGTTGTAGAGGAAATTGGGCTCTGTACAGATATAGCTGCTATGAATTTATTCTGCTGAACAGTCTTCCAGTTCTTCTGCTCTTCACTACACTGCTGAAACTCTGCCTGCATACCTGCTTAAAATCAGCAACAAGTGTAGCTAGTAATGAAGTAATTCAAATGTAGTTGATTTTGTTTCATGATGCACAAATAGAAAGTCATTTAAGTGTGACCGATTTTATTCATCCACAGTAGTTGCTCATCTGAAATGCTATTGAAGTTCAGTAATTGGAACTCTGGAATACAGCTTTTGACAGATGGTGTGGGTGGTTGTGCTGTTTCCATGATAAATCTACTTACAAATATAACCACGAGGAAGTTGTCTTCATTCCTTGACTGCAGCAACACAGAGATGGAAAAAGTGAGAAACAGGACATGTAAATGGATTTGTGTCTTGGTTCCTCATTTTCCTGCTGTAATGATTTGAATTTTTAAACAAGTGGAAGCGAGAGATTTCTTCTTACTTTATCTGCAAAGGAGCTGCCATAAATGCTAAAATATTCTTTCAGTAGCCTTCCTTTTCTTACATTTCTTTTGAAGTTTTTTCATATAGTGAATTACTTTGGTAATGTCTTACAGCATCGGTTAAAAAGCCTTCCTCTTCTAGAGGAAAACAAAATAGATCTTTGCTAAGATACATTTATTGTTTAGAAGAATATTGGAGACTGGAGAGATGGACAGTTCTGTTGCCCCAGGGCTTGCTACTGAGACTTAAGAGATGCTAAAATGGTATGAATAAAAATATGCTGCATTACCCAGTTCTAATATTCTTTTTTATTCTCTCTGTGTTTTAACAGAAATCACTGATGCTGGTACTAGAGGAACCCAAGATGCAATTAAGGGTGTAAAAAGAAAAAAGATTGTGACTGAAAACCATTTAAAAAAAATACCAAAATCGCCTTTGAGAAGCCCTGCTGAAACCAAGGTTAAGCAGAGTGTAGACCCTTCACCACTAAAAGCTCTTCCAGATGCCTCCAAACGCACCACGGCACAGGATCACCTGCCCTTGCAAAATGGAAATCAATGTACCAAACAAAATGGAGGAGTTCTTAGTAGTGAGATAAGTGTTGAAACAACCAAATCTGAGACATCAATGCAGGCAAAGCTTTCTGTGACACATCAGCCCTTAGATTTGGGTAAACAGGCAGTGGAGGACACTGATGCAAACTGCCTGAACTCACCAGAGAAGAAGTCCCTCTCAAACTCCTCATCAAGTAAAACAAAGACTGACAGTAATGAATGTATTGATTTTGTTGATTGCAGTACCTCCTCCCCGTGTACACGTACTGCGTTTGATGTCTTACTAAAAGCTATGGAGCCTGAACTGAACACCTTAACACAAGAGTGCCCCCCTTATGGGATGCAGATAGAGAAACTGAGACCAAATAAAACTGTAAGCACCTCTTCTAGTCTCACGTCCAGTACGATGAGTGTCCAAAATCAGCCCACGTTGCCACAGCATGAGTTTGCAAGTGGAGCTCACTACTACCCGTGTTCGTTAAACAATGTGCATGTAGCAGCAGCAGCCAAGACTGGACAAGCACAAGGCCAGTCGGTTTCTCATTCACAAGACCTTCTCATTAAAACCAGTCAGCAAAATCCCCAGGTTGTTATGTGTCCAAGCTTCACTAGATCACTGGTGCACCAGCACAGTCAAGAAAACCCCAAGGTCCAGCAGATATACAGCATAGCAGTAACTTCTTCTGTCGTTCACACCTCATCTTCCACTGTAACTCAGGTTTTCCCTCAGAACCAGTTAGTAGCTAGTTCCTCTTCACCTTTGTCAATTAGCACATCGAGTTCAACACACTTGTCTATAGGTCCTGTGTATAGTTCTACCCAGATAGCATCAGTTGTGAACCACGGTGCAGAACAGATATGTAACCTCTTGAAAGACCAGAAGCCTAAGAAGCTAGGGAAGTACGTCTGTGAGTATTGCAACCGGGCCTGCGCCAAGCCCAGCGTTCTCCAGAAGCACATCCGCTCCCATACCGGAGAGCGACCGTATCCTTGCGTGACCTGTGGCTTCTCTTTTAAAACCAAAAGCAATCTGTACAAGCACAAGAAGTCTCACGCGCATGCCATCAAACTGGGACTTGTCCTACAGCCAGATTCAGGTGGCCTCTTCTTATCCCATGACTCAGACAAAGCACTTAGCATTCATTCAGATGCGGAAGAAAGTGGAGAAAGTGAGGATGAAGGCACTGCTGATGAAAGACAAGATGATCAGGAGCTGGAACCTGCACAAGTGGTGAAAGCTATTTCGAATACAGAACCGCTGCAGAAGGGAAGCCCTGTTCCGTTAAGCAACCCAGACTCTATAGCAGGGGACTCTTCGTTACATGATGCAGAGCCTCAAGTAAGAGCAGCTTTACCAAAAGTAGTAGTTCATCCTGTAAATGTTTCTCCATTAAGGGCTGATAGCCCAAAAGTAACAGAACCAGCCCCTGAGCTTGCTGCAGCACAGAGAAAAGGAGATTTTAAAGGGACAGCTCCTCAGTCAAATTTCACACATACAGCCTCAGTCAAGGAGAATGACACAAAGCAACATCAGAAAGCAGAAGTGGGCCTGTTAGAGGACCAGCTGGGATCTGCAGTAGGAGCAATGCACGCTCAGCTCCAGAGGCAACAGGCAACCGATGGTTCCCAAGATCAGCAAGGAAAATCTCTTCTGAGCCCTAGAAGTTTAGGTAGTACTGATTCTGGGTATTTCTCTCGCTCTGAAAGTGCCGATCAAACAATGAGTCCACCAGCTCCCTTCGTAAGGGGATTGTTAGCATCTGAGAAGGATTCAAGCAAAAGCCTGCCCTGTGTGCCGCGAGCAAGTGGCGTGGTAGCATCAGTGGTACAGACTGTTTGTGCTGAAAAAAACCTGATCCTCTCTGGCCCAATGCGGCCTCCCATGGCAACAAAAACTCTTGAGGAGCGTATCTCGAAGCTAATTTCTGATAATGAAGCAGTTGTGGATGACAAACAGTTAGACAGCGTGAAACCAAGAAGAACTTCTCTTTCAAGAAGAGGAAGCATAGATTCACCAAAATCTTACATATTTAAGGATTCTTTCCAGTTTGATTTAAAGCCTATGGGAAGAAGAACTAGCTCGAGCTCTGATATACCAAAGTCTCCTTTCACACCCCCTGAGAAATCAAAGCAAGTTTTTCTTCTTTCTGTACCATCCCTTGACTGTTTACCTATAACACGAAGTAATTCCATGCCTACTACCAGCTACTCAGCAGTACCTCCAAATGTAATACCTCCCTCTCATCCCCTTCGAGGAAGTCAGTCGTTCGATGATAAAATTGGCTCTTTGTACGACGATGTTTTTGTCTCGGGACCTGCTACTCCACTGAACCAAGGCGGACATCCTCGGACCCTTGTTAGACAGGCAGCAATAGAAGATGCTTCTGCTGGTGAAAGCCAAGTTCTTGGGCCGATGCGAACTGTAGAAGAAAATTATCTGGGCTGCAACTTATCAAATGAATCTTTGTTACAAAGAAGCAAGTCCCTGGCACAAGGCTCAAACCTCGAGAAAGCGAAGAAGTCCCCTCAGGTGCGAGGAACAATGTTTGAGTGCGAAACCTGCAGAAACAGATACAGAAAACTGGAAAACTTTGAGAACCACAAGAAATTTTACTGTTCAGAGTTGCACGGACCTAAAACTAAAGTGGCAGTCCGAGAGCCTGAACATAAAACGGCTCCAAACAGCACACAGCCTCAAATGCTGCACTACAGAGTCACTACTTCAACAGGGGTCTGGGAGCAAACACCCCAGATAAGGAAAAGAAGGAAAATTAAAAGCGTTGGTGATGATGATGACCCCCAGCAAAATTATACGAATGTACCATCGAAGAACTCAGAAGGCACAAGCAAGCCAGCAAATTATTCCAGCCTGTCAAAACACAGTGCATCAACAGTGGTGGGGTCACAGCAGCCAAGCAACCTCCTACTTCAAAGCTCCCAAATTCAGCTTGTGGCTCGAGGCACAGATCAGACTGCTGAGACAAAGATGCCTCCACTCGTTGAGAAGCAAACAAGTTCAGCTGTGCAAGAGAAGGTGGAGTTGAAAAGACAAGGGACAGGCATTTCTGTGATACAGCACACCAATTCACTGAGCAGAAATAGCTCATTTGAGAAGTCAGAGTCATTTGAGAGAGTGTCACCATCATCTTCTCAGGAGCCCAACAAAGTTGCTAAGCACCATTCTTTGAATGCAATTGTAATCCAAGAGGATAGACATTCTCATCTGAATGCCCCACAGCATCATCAACCCCTGTCGTCAGAAGCGCCTAGAGGGGAAGTTCAGGGAAGCCAAATTGCTTCTAATGAGAGAAGTGCACCACTGCAGCCATCAAGACTTGTTCGCCAGCATAACATCCAGGTTCCTGAAATACTGGTCACAGAAGAACCAGACAGGGACCAAGAAAACCAGTGCAGTGATCAGGAAAAGACAGAAAGGTTTAATTGGCCACAGCGCAGTGAAACACTGTCAAAACTGCCAACAGAAAAGCTCCCGCCAAAGAAGAAAAGAATCCGCTTGGCTGAAATGGAGCATTCTTCTGCTGAATCAAGTGTTGACTCTACGCTTTCCAGGAGCCTGAGTCGGGAGAGCAGCTTGTCTCATGCCTCCAGTTTCTCGACTTCACTTGATAAAGATGAAACTTTGAAGGCTGAGAATCCTTCCAAAGCAGAGCCTGTTGCTAAGTCATCAGAATTCCTCATGATTCCTGCTGGCTCGCACACGCTGACTCTGCCTGGACCTCATTACCGGGAAATGAGACGTGCTGCCTCAGAGCAAATTAACTGCACACAGCCATCTATGGAGGTCGTGGACTACAGGAGTAAGTCTTTTGACTGTGGAAGCATGTCTCCTTCAAAACCCATCCCAGTTGTGGAGATAGCTGCTCCAAAAGTGTCATCTGCAAATGGAGTTACTGGACATGTGCCTTTGCTAGAAAGGAGGAGGGGGCCATTTGTAAGACAAATATCTTTAAATATTGCTCCAGAAAATCAACAGCCTCAAGTTAAGTCTACGTCTTCATTTCAGCCAGCTCATGTGACAGATGTGCCCACAGGACCATTGCACAGGCTGTCCACTTCTGGCAAGTCTTTGGTGGAGTTTCCTTCAAGTACTCAGCATTCACAGCCTCACCCCAGGCCTCACTCGGCAATTCAGAACTGTAATCCTATTGGCCTGTCTTCAGTTCAGCAGCCTCTGGATCACGTGTTGAGTAATCAAGGACAACCATCCTCTACTCATCAGGCTTCCCAGACATCTACTAAAACATCAGCCCATGGGGAACAAGGGAGCACATCTGCACTTTCTTGTCATCCCGATGAAAAAAAGGACTGTTTTGCTCCCAAGTATCAGCTCCATGTTAAAACATTACATATAGGTCAGCCATACTCTTCTAAACTGCTCAAAAATAGTTCATCAGCTCAGGCTGTTCCAAGTCAAGTTGGGGTGGACCAGAACGCATCCTCCTTTGAACTACAGACTAAACTGTCTGACATGTCTAATCCGTACTCTGTGCCTCCCCTAAAGCAAATTGTCCCTAATAACTGCAGCAGTCAACTCCAGCAGCTTCCTCCCTTTGTGGTTCCTGTCCGGATCCACAGCAGCGTGCCGTCGTACGGCTTTGCAACCGTTGCACCCCTTCCTCACATTTTAGTGACCCAGGATCAGGCGAACCAGTCCGCTTGCAAAACAAATGTTGTCACAGTGCCAACGCTTGAAGGCAAAACTCAGCTGCCAAATTCTCACAAAGATCACCAGAGGACTTTGCCAAATTCATTCGAATTTGAAAATTCACAAGCAGAAAGTGGAACCAGAAATTCACCTCTGTCAAACGCTTTGAGTCTTGTTCAGAAAGTGCCAGTTAGTGGACTGTTTCCTCAACCAGAAGCCACGGCATCAAGTAAGCGAATGCTTTCCCCAGCCAACAGTTTAGATATTGCCATGGAAAAACAGCAGAAGCGTGTTAAAGATGAGAGTGGAGCTGCCTGCATGACGGATGCTCGACCGCTGCATTCACTGAGTATTAGACCCAGTGAGCCTACTGGTAAGCAAAAGAAACCGGTTTTGGTAAGACAGGTTTGCACCACAGAGCCTCTCGAAAATCTCTCAGATCCTGATGGTGTTCCACAGCATGAAAAAAGCAGCAAAGCTGCTATTTCAGACCTGCTGTTGCCTGACCAGCATGCGTCTGATGCTGGGGTTTCAGAAACCCTAAAGGAGTCACCAGAAGCTGAAGAACTTAAGTCTTCGGCATCGCCAGTGTTCGCAGTTAGAAAACCGTCTGAATTGTCACCACTGAACAATCAGAGCTCTCTTCTCAAGGCTGTAAGTAGCAGTCAAGAAAGAAGGCCGCCAAGCAGCAGTAATGAGAGCAAGCACATCAACAGCCAGGGCCAAGCAAAGCCTGGAACTACACTGGCTGCCATGAATGCAGGAGAAATGCAGAGGTTGTCATTTCCAAGCCTCAAGACCACAACGAGTTTTACTTGGTGTTACCTCCTGAAGAGAAAGCCCTTGCATCTGCTGCAACATGATCAGAAAATCTCAGCCTATTCTACATGGACCATCAGTCCCAACAATCCCAACCCACTTGGTTTGTCAACAAAGGTAGCTCTCTCCCTCCTCAATTCCAAGCAAAAAGTTGAAAAACCACTGTACACCCAAGCAAGAACAACTCATCCCAGGTCTGATGTGTTGGTCTACTCAAGCAAGTGGAAGAACAGCTTAACCAAGGTACTTAAGCTATGCTTGGTGTACACTGATGGTTTACAGAGGATTTGCTTTGGGATCATGCTTGTTCTTGTTTTAGAGAGTGTGGTACTCCTGACCTATATCATATATCTGCATATTTATTTCCATTAGATCAAGCTGCTAAAAAGATCTTAAGTAATTCCATTAAGAAACCTGTTCATTAGGACTTAGGCCTTTTCATGGAAATCAGTTCCTGGATTTCAATCTGAGTATGAAGCTTTCATTGTGGCAGAAGTGGGTTTGGCTGTTTTTCAGATGCAAAGCATAGGACAAGAGTAGCTTGGATATAAATATTTGTTAAGCACTTTTAACTTAAACCAGGTTAATTGAAGGTTATAATTGTGCATTTTGCCTTATAACTCAGCTGGTGTTTTCTATTAGAAGAGTGCTCAGCCCAAACAGGTGTCCGTGAAACTATTTCTCACCATCACTGAGCATCTAACTGTGAGAGGAGCAGGGTACTGCTTCCCTTCTCCCACCTAGGTTAATCAGTGGTGTGAAATACTGACAAAAGTAACAAAGTTTGAAATGAAATTACAGCCTCCATAAAACCCCTGACAGCTTCTTGGACCGATACTGCTCCAAAGGTGCCATTAAATCTTGTGCAGTGGAACATACTCCAGGCGATGTTTATGACCCACACAAACCACGACATCATTCCAGAGTCAGATGTGGCAGAGCAAAGCAGTCCCTTGAGTATTTCCTTACCTGTCTTGAGGCTGGACATGTGGTCAGTAGTTCACTCACTGGACAGGTCTCTTATGGATAGGTCCAAATCTGTGCTGGTTTGTGCTGGATTTGCTGTTCTTTAGTGGTTGAACTGTGTCTGTCAGTGGTGCTGTGGTATGGTAAGAGGTGTCAATGTCTATTTAATGGAACCAGGACTAGGTTTTATTGTCCCATCCAGTGAAGTCATAAAGCCTCCTGAAGCATACTGTTCTTTCTTTGCTGTGCACACCATGGCTTTGATGAAAAAACTCTTTTTGAAGCTAACAAAAACAGGGCTTTAGCCATGGATCTCCCTCTCTACAGAATCCATCAGGACATAGAAATGTTTTGGAGGAGGGTAAAATCAATCACAGTTTGTCCTAATCCTGCAGTCTGCCATAAACAAAAGTTCCTAGGCATAGGGCTGGGAATTGGGGTCCATATGGCCAGTGGTTGCTCTGGAGGAGAATGTACCACAGCATTAGGAAAAACCACACATTTCTGTTGATGTTGAGTGACAGAGATGGGTGCTGTCAAAGGTCATGCCGGGAGGCTCTTTGTGTGCTAAATGTTTTGCTAAGATGGGAAGTCAGCAGTGGGAAAAAGAGCAATAGGATGAGAAACTGTGAGAGGAATAAATAGTTTAGAATTACAGTGGGAGTTGGGAAGAGACAGTAAAACCTATTGGGCCAAAGTGGTCAGAGCTAGAGATGATTAAGGGAATGTAGCATCTCTCTTAGGAGGAGAGACTGAGGGAGCTGCTTGGAGGAGACAGACGGGTGACCTCATTCATGTTTATAAGGATGAAAAGGGTGAGTGCCAGGAGGATGGAGCCAGGACAAGGGGCAGTGGGTGGAAATTGAGGCATAAGAAGTTTCTTGTAAACATGAGGAGGAATTTTTTCCCTGTGAGGATGACAGAGCACTGGAACAGGCTGCCCAGGGGGATTGTTGAGTCTCCCTCTATGGAGATATTCAAGACTTGCCTGGACACATTCCGGTGTGATCTGGCATAGGCGATCCTGTTCTGGCAGAGCAGTTGGACTGGATGAGCTTTTGAGGTCCTTTCCAGCCCCTGACATTTCTGTGCAAATAGCATTAAGAGTTAAACCTGGTCATACTGAAATCAGTGGGAGACTTTGTGGGCATTTATGTTTGTAAGGAAAACTGGTGCATCACTGGAGGTTAATGTTCACAGTGGAGACAGGGGAGTCCTGTAAAACTTTACTCAAATGAAGGGAGAGTCCATGACACAAAAATCCCTGTGGTGTCTCTTGAACTGCTGGAAGTGCAGCTTCCCTTCTACCCTAAATTCCTGGACACAAATTGCCTTCTCCCTTTCCCCATTGGCTGGGGTCCTCCCTAATTTCCCTAGCACATGTCCCCCTTTACACGCACACCTGCCCCCCTCCCCCCCAGTCATACCTTGTATGTTCATTTACATTAGGTTCTTCACTTCTCTGGGCAGAGAAGTTAATATTCAGTTTCTTGTTAAACCTCTGCTCTGTCCTAGAAGTGCAGGCTGTGTTCAGTTTGTTATCTAGGGAGGAGAGTCTCTTGCTGATTTACAGCAAGCCCCCTGGTGAGGCACCAGCAGAGGCTCTTTGTGATCTGCGTTTAACAGAGGTAAGGCTGGACTGTGGAGATTCCTAGACCGGTCCACATCTTCCACCTCAGTCCTATCATATTGGAGGTCAAAACTTTATCTGCAATGTTTTATGCAGAAAATAGAATCACAGAGTTGTCAGGATTGGAAGGGACCTCAAGGATCATCCAGCTCAAACTCCTCTGCCATGGGCAGGGACACCTCACACTAGATCAGGTTGCTCAGAGTCCCAGCCAGCCTGAGCTTAAAAACTTAGACACACAGGGTGGTGAGTTTGTTTTAGTGTTGAACCTGATCTGAATGATTCATTCCACATTTTCTTTAAACTTGCATTACTTTTCCCAGCCCTTCCCTCATACACTTCCCAAGATGTTGTACTTAAATAGTGCTACATTTAAAAACAAAACCAGAGAAGGATTTGAAGATGTAGCCTCTTTTTATTGCACATAGTCGAGTGATTCTTTTCAAGGCGAGTATCACTTTAGTTGTGTCCCTGACTCATGTTTGGGTTATTTTTAACTTACAGTCTATCAGAAGAAATTCTCTGATAACAAAAGCCACTGCATTCCTCCTGGAGAACACATTTTGTCTACAAGCAAATTCTGGTTAGGATATAAATAATGGCTAATGATATTTTGACAGCAGCCTTTCCAGCACCCTAGGAGTGCTTGCATGAGTGTAAAAGGCAGCTGTCAGGTACATCCACGGTGCTTCTGCCACGAAAGAACCACAGTTACTAATCTTTCTTCAGTCTTTCTTGCTGCTGTTGTGAATGAAGCACAGGAGCATGGTGAGAACGAAGAGTTCATAAGCTCTGCTTGCTGATGATGTACAAGCTTTGCTCAGAGCCATTATGAAGGAAGAAAGTGCAGTGAGAAAGCACCAATTAAAGTTTAATTGACATCTCAGATTGAATGAGCAAGGTACAGGATGGCAGAAATTAAACATTTCAAAGACCTGCTATGACCTAATACCTCCAGAGTTTGTCTGCCTTTCCTTTTAATGATTCAGGCAGTGGGATTTCAGCCACTTTCCATGATGCTGATGCCATTACAATATGCCTCTGTATTACCAGTCTCCAGTTAGACCTGGTAATGGCATAGTCAGTGCTAATGAGGAAACTTCCTTACAGAAGCCATATTTAAAGTAACAAACCCCTGGAGTTTCTCATTCTGTTCAGGCCCAGTAATCCTACTGTTCTTTTCTGTTTGAGATTGAGGCTAGAAAAAGTTGGGGATCCTTTTGGACATTAATATTCAATTAAAAAAAAAAGAAAAATAGCCAAACTGGTAACAAATAGGTTAGCAAATAATGTAAATCATAACAAACTAACAAAAAACGTGACTGATTTCCTTCCTAAAAGCTTGGTGAGCTCCTCAGTTCTTTCAGAAACCACAGTTCAGATTGCAGGTCTCTGAGTGCAGTCTTTGCTCAAGTAGTTAGCTCGTTTTAACCCTGACCTGACACTTTTAAGTGCTGATATAATCCAATTTATAAATAATAATGAAAATGTCCTGGAGAGGCCTCATCTTTGAGTACTGCATTCAGTTTTGGGCTCCCCAGTTTAAGAGGGACAGGGATCTGCTGGAGAGTGTCCAGCGGAGGGCTAGGAAGATGATTAGGGGACTGGAGCACTGCCTGATGAGGAGAGGCTGAGGGCCCTGGGGCTCTTTAGTCTGGAGGAGAGAAGACTGAGAGAGGATTTAATAAATGTGTATGAATATCTGAGGGCTGGGGGTCAGGAGGGAGGGGAGAGGCTCTGTTCACTTGCTTCTTGTGACAAGGAGCAATAGATGTAAGCTGCAGCACAGGAGGTTCCACCTCAACACAAGGGGGAACTTTTTTACCATAAGAGTCCCAGAGCACTGGAACAGGCTCCCCAGAGAGGCTGTGGAGTCTCCTTTGGAGACTTTCAAGGCCTGTCTGGCTGTGTTCTCTGTGACCTGAGCTAGATTGTATGGTCCTGCTCTGGCAGGGGGGTTGAACTCGATGATCTCTTTGGGTCCCTCCCAACCCCTGACATCCTGTGAACCTGTAATGCATCACTGTTGTGCCTCACTTCCTCTCTTGGAGTCCCTTTCCAGAGTGATGTGGTGTATTCTGCTCAGGGGGCTTTAGCTGCTGATCTTCTCTCCAGGATAAAGTGACTTCCTGAACTGCTGGCTGGATTTCCCCCCAGAGCTAAGTTGTGTTTGCAGAGCAATCATGCTGCTGCACAACTACTAATCACTGTCACAAAAAAAAGGGCAGTTCTTTCAACAATAGATGCCATGGGAAATGAAGAGACATGTGGATGAAATGCAAACAATAAGGAACCCTGGGACCTTGTTTGCTCTTCACAATCCGCTGCTCAAAGGCAATAGGTGAAGTTGCCACGTTCCAGTGATCCAGAAGACAAACCAGAAGATGCTATTGTGAAAGAAGCTCCTGGCATGGGAACAGCAGGTTAAAATGTAACAGGATGTTCACCTGCATGGAAGAAGCTTCTTTTCTGTCACTGCTCTTTCCATGTTATGTTTCTACTTGTTACTGTCTTGCACCAGTTTTCCTCACCTGAAGTCAACAGCATTGGATCAGGAGCCCGTCACAGACTGGTAGGACCCCTGAGGAGCATCTAGTCTAATCCCCTTGCTAAAGCAAGGTCACTCAGCATCACATCCATGTGGATTTGGAACCTCTTCAAATAGGGAGACTTCACAGCCCCTCTGGGCAGTCTATTCCCGTCCTCTGACACCCTCCCAAAGAAGTTTTGCCTAATGTTTATGTAGAACTTACTGTATTCTGGTTTCACAGAGTCACAGAATGCAAGTATCATCTGGACCAATCTTTCTAGGTGGTAGTGTAGTTTGAATGACATGGCCCAGCACTCTGTCAAGCTGAGTCTTAAAGCTGACCAGTCCAGGGGAATGCACTGCTTCTCTTGGCTGATTATTTCAATGTCTAAGTATTCTCATTATCAAAAACTTTCTTCTGGAAAAGTTCTAGAGTTCAATCAGAATCTTCCTAGGAGTAACTTGTACCCATTACCCCTTGTCTTTTCCATGTGACTCCTTCTAAAAGGGGAGTCTCCATCCTCCTGGTAGCTACCCTTTATGTACTGGTACATGCTACTAAGATCCCTTCTGTCTTCTCTTTGCCAGGCTAATGAGCCCCAGGTCTCTCAGCCTTTCCTCATAAGAGAGAGGCTCCAGTTCCCTCATCCTCTTTGTAGCCTCCACTGGACTCTTTGCAGTAGTTCCTTCTCTCTCTTGAACTGGGGAACCCAGAACTGGACACAGGACTCCAGATGTGACCCCACTAGGACAAAGTGAAGGGGCAGCAGAACCTCTCTCAAACTGCTGGTCATACTCTTCTTAATGCATCTCAGAATACCATTGGCTTTGTTTGCCATAAGGACACATTGCTAGCTTATGGTGAACTTGTCCACCAGGACTCCCAGGTTCTTCTCCAGAGAGCTTCCTCAAGCTCCACACTGATGTTGGCTCCCCTCTCTAAAGCAAAGCAGTAATGTGTGCAGTACTGCAGGGTGAAGGTTTTCAGACAAGAACAGACTGAAGAAGAGAAAACTTCCTCAAACTGGAAAGCTTTCCTTTGTTGGCTGATGTGCCACAACAGTCCATCTCACCACTGGAAAGTAGTTAAACAGAGAAGATTTTTATGTCTAAACTAGTAAAAGTTTGAAGATAGTAAAAACATTTTCCTCAAGTGGCTATGTGCCAGTAGGAAAAATGTTTAATGAATATTCTAATCTAAAGTTTACGACTTGGAGGATTCTGGCTGTGAGCATTTTTTTTTCCAAGGGAGGGTGTAAAGTACCAGAAGCCTCTATTGAACTCTGGTCTCTGAGCAGCCTTAAAAGCAGGGCTTCTTTCCCCAGTTCTGTATCAGTAATTGAAGACAGTGGAGTTAAATGCGAACGAAGCGAGTAAAGTAGAAATGAGTCATGGTCCTTGTCTCTGTGAGAGAAAAAAGAGAGAAAGCTGTGTTAGAAGTGGAAGAGGTAAGTAATTGTGGAGAGGACTATTTAACAACACTGCTGGGTTTCTGCCATTTCCACCAGTACATGTGGGGTGTGGGGGGGATTTTGGGTAAGTGCATTAAAGGATTTCCACACAAGAAATCTCTGCTCCTTCCCGATGGGCCACTCTGTGAAAAGTTACTGAGTGGCCAAGTTCTCTTTGGCATGGCTTTGGAATTTTACTCGATTTTACTCAAGTGCCTGCTATTCTGTTGTCTCTGGGCATGGTTGCTGTGACAGACTTGGAGAGTTCAGTTAGAGGAGCTTGTGGTAATGGCATTTTGCTTGTTTAAGACCCTGAAGGAATTGCTACAGTAGCATATAGGCAGTGAATTAAAAGTACATCATCATGGGCTAAATAGTAATTTGAACACCTATCCTATTTCTGTACACAAAAGTGTGTTAAAAGAAAGAAGGGGCATGGGGAAATCCAGAGGTGTTTGGCCTTGTGTTCGTTTCTGCATGTGGTGCTTTCGTGACTATACAATTGCTTATAAAGCTGTTTCACTGTGGGCCGAACTCTTCTGAATCCCTTTCTCCTTTGTCTTTTCATTCTTGAAAATGAAACCTGGAAAGAACACTTAATAGTCAAGATTGAAAGATATTAGGAACTTAAGCTTGCCCAGGGAAGTGTGTGGGGCCTCTTCCCTGGAGATATTCAAGGTGAGGCTCGACAGGGCTTAGGGCAGCCTGATCTAGTTGAGGATGCCCCTGCTGACTGTGGGGCAGCTTGGACTAGATGACCTTTGCAGGTCCCTTCCAGCCCAGCCCATTCTATGATTCTCTGATTAAAGGATGAACTATTCCAGCTGCTGGGGATATCTGTGTGGCATTGGGTTTATTGTACACCTTCTGTATTCTCCACTGCTGCTTTTTTGCTGAATTACAAATCTCCCCATGTTACCTGTTTGCAGTGGGAACAAAAGCAATTCATGTGCCACATGGTGTATTGGAACTTCACTGTGGCTGAGTTGCCTTTACTGAAGGAGGCACCACTTTGGTGTTCCTCATCCACATCATCTACTTTCACCTTGTATAAATACTGTTAAAACTTGCAGGGTGAAATTTCTTTGTTCCCACACACAGGCAGAGTTGTCATAGAATCATAGAATCAGCCAGGTTGGAAGAGACCTCCAAAATCATCCAGACCAACCTATCACCCAGCCCTACCCAATCAACTAGACCATGGCACAAAGTGCCTCATCCAGGCTTTTCTTGAAGACCCCCAGGGACAGCGACTCCACCACCTCCCTGGGCAGCCCATTCCAATGCCAATCACTCTCTCTGTGAAGAACTTCCTCCTAACATCCTCTTCTTCTGTTGCTGGTTGCCTGGGAGAAGAGGCCAACCCCCACCTGGCTACAGCCTCCCTTCAGGTAGTTGTGGACAGCAATGAGGTCACCTCTGAGCCTCCTCGAGGCTGCACACCCCCAGCTCCCTCAGCCTCTCGTCACAGGGCTGTGTTCCAGGCCTCTCACCAGCTTTGTCACCATTCTCTGGACATGTTCCAGTATCTCAACATCTCTCTTGAATTGAGGGGCCCAGAACTGGATACAGCACTCAAGGTGTGGCCTCACCAGGGTTGAGTACAGGGAAGAATAACCTCCCTTGTCCTACTGGCCACACTGTTCCTGATCCAGGCCAGGATGCTGCTGGCCTTCCTGGCCACCCGGGTACACTGCTGGCTCATGTTCAGACTGGCTCTCCAGCCATGTCTGCTTTGGTAGAACTGCTCAGACATTTGGTTATCCAGCCCAAATTAGTCACACTCTGCAGGAAGACAAGTATGGATTGGAGTAGAACTTGCAGCCTGCCCAAGTTCCTGGGGTTTTGAATTGAGTAAGAAGATGCCCCCTTCCTGGGGGTGTTCAAGGCGAGGCTGGATGACGCTTTGAGCAATCTAGTCTAGTGTAAGGTGTCCCTGCCCATGGCAGGGGGGTCAGAACTAGATGATCATTACAGTCCCTTCTAACCTAACCCATTCTATGAATGAATGCTTTTCCTCTGATCTATGTTCATTCCTCATCAGCCACATTCCTCATTAGGCGCGACTTAAAAGCAGTGGCTGAGACTTCATGGAGGACTATGGACAAAGACTGGGTGCCAGAATTGTGTTGCCCTCCAATCTGTGTAATGGCAAATAAAAGCAGTGGCTGAGACTTCATGGAGGACTATGGACAAAGACTGGGTGCCAGAATTGTGTTGCCCTCCAATCTGTGCAATGACCAATATTATCATCTGTCAGCCAGTGCAGTCATTCCTCTTGCCAAGAATTCATAGATTCAGAAAATGTTTTGGTTCAAAAAGACCTTTCAGATCATCAAGTCCAACCATTAACCCAGCACTGCTAGATCACTATTAAACCATTTTTTTCAGCGCCACAGCTATACCTCCTTTAAATCTCTTCTAGGATGGTGACTCCACCACTTCCCTGGGCAGTCTCCTCCAGAGCATTCCCTTTTGAGAAGAAATTTTTCACAGGCTTACAGCATTGAATTTTGTGAAACAGGAAACATAAGGCCAGACTTTTTTTTCCCCTCTCATCATTTTATTCACTTATAAATATGATCAAATGTGTTAAGTGTGCCAGCTACGTGGGTAGAGCAGTTTATAAATACAAAAGAAATAATTGCTGGCTAATTGGATCATTCTTTCATTGTTGCCCATTTTATAAATATTCTAGACTTGGAAGGAGTAGATTTAATTTGGCAAATGTTGGAGGAACTCATCCTCCTTTAAAAAGAAAAAAAAAAAAGATAATTTATCAGGGGAAATAGGAAAATGTATTTTGGCTCTGCTAGACAAGTGGTAACACTTTGTATTGTGGTGTGGTCTGACAGTGGAAATTAAGTTGTGGAGCCCTGCTTTGGAAGTGTTCCAGAGCCCCTGTTAAAGACCTCACCAAATACAGAACAGTCAATTTCCACATCCAAACAGGGATGCTCTTTGAAACGTATTAGCTATCAAAAGTGTTACCTGTTGGTACCTTCCTTTGGTACACTTCTCTTTGCCCCCCTTCTCCTCTTTGCCGTGCCATGGAGCACCAGTTTCTGACAGCACGTGGCACTTGAGGGTGGCAGGTCAGTGGGTAAGACCTGAGGTCTGCAGTGGTGGAATGGAGAGCTGTGGTAGATACCAGGCAGCAAGAGATGGGGATGTGCTACTGAAATGTCAAGATAGGAGCAGTGTTGGAAGAGCTTGGATAACTGGCTGTGCACTGAAGTTGCCCCTTTCTGATGGCAGTGCATCATGCAGCTGCAGAGCCCTCTCTCTCTGGTCCAGCTGCTGCATCAGAGGGGTAAAGGTGTGGCCACTCAGGAAGCACTTGAGTTTCATAGAATCATAGAATTGTCAGGGCTGGAAGGGACCTCAAGCATCATCCCGTTCCAGCCTCTCTGCCATGGGCAAAGATACCTCACACTAAGGGTTTGATTGTGACCATCTTTTCTCTGTAGAAGCTGAAAACCATCAACTTCACCTTCTCAGAAGAAAAAAGAGATACCTCCTACTGCAGATTCAAGGCATTCAGTGCCACAATCTCCACACAGATTTGCCAGCTGACAAATAGCCAGTACATAGTAGAGGTTTAGTAAAAGATGTCTTTTGCTTCATGTAACTGAACTTTTTTTTGGTGGTGGTGGGTTTTGTGTCTAATTAGTTACAGTTGTGGCTTTTATCATGCTTTTATTCATCATAACTTGCAGGTTTGAATGGCATGTGAAAGATCCTAATTTTAATGATGTGCATATCTTATTTTCTTTCAGCGAGCATTAAATAGAAAAAAAATGGCTGCAACTGAATTCAGCAATAAGGAAAACTCTGAATCAAGCACTGAGCACGATAAAGAAAATTCTTTTACCAAAAGTGAACCAAGAAGAGTTAAAATATTTGATGGAGGGCAAGTGTTGTACTTTGTATATTAGATATTGTTGGCAGTGTAATTCTTTTTCCTTGATTCTAGACTTTGCAGAGATGTTGGTTCCTGTTTGATTTATTTTAAATAGCAGTTCCCATACTGTGGTCTGTGGATGTTGGTTTCTGTTTCCAAGAAAAATGGAAAGTCATCAGAAGCATGGAGCCATGAGAGTTATTGGGGGGGGGGGGGGGGTAATGGAATAAGGAACAGTAGGCAGTACCATTCTTTTTGTTTGGTTGGATTTTTTTTTCCCCCAAAGAGTGAACATTGATCAGCAGTAAAGACAGCTAGATACAGATACAATCACAGAATGTAAATTCTTCCCCTGTATTTCTTTTCTGTGATAAATAATACCTATAAAGTTGTATAACTGTAACCAAAGAGGAACTAGTCCAGGGACTAAGCAGCAGACTGCAGTACAGTCTCTGGCAGTTCACTGTGGCATACAAAGGCTGGAGAATTCCTGTTTTGCAAAGTGCCATGGAATTATTTGCTGAGAGACATTGCCCATGCACTGCAACACTTTAAATCACTTCCTTTATACGAATAACAGCTGCTTTAGGCACAGTGTTGTGCCATGCACAGCATCTTCTCACACTGATCTTTCAGCAGAAAAACGCCAGTGACATTTACAAAACTTTTTAGCACAAATGGTGCATACTTTTTTGTGCTGACAATTGCTGGCAAGCTCTGAGGCTTTCCATTTGATTCCCCAATTTGAGTCCAGTCTAGGCCAACACGTAAGCCATTCCTAGCTGCCCGGGTAAAATATTGCTGCATGTTTCCACTCACATCCAAAAGCTACAGGGGACCAGGTCAGCAAAGCTCAGCACAACCTTTAACTTGGTCCTTGAGCAGAGAGAGCAAGGGTGTCATTGAATCTGAGTGACTGTTTCGATCAAGAGCCAGCCCCAGCAGGTTGAGCCCAGAGCACATTGACAGGAAATTTCCTACTGTTTTAACTAATGTTCCTTTTCTGCATCTAAGACGCTCAAGGATGCTCTTTGGAAGCCCCCTCATGATGCCCTAAATCTGCTTCCAAGAACTGATGCTCTTGAAAAGTATTCTCCTGTGTTGCGAGGAGGAAATTTGAGATCTTTAAATGCTTGATGTCAAAGAGTGTCTTTAGTAAAAAGGATCTGCCAGTACTCCTAACCAAATCCACAGCTGCCTAGTGAAAATTCTAGGTGTGCACAAAGGCATGCAGAGGTGGAGCAGAAAAAGAACATGATTGATTCTGTCAGTCCTTCATTTTCATCTGCTATACTATCTTCCAAATTCCTGTTGGATTAGGATTTCCAACCTGAATCTTCTCATTACAACTTTTTTTTTACATCCCTGTTACTAGGTACAAGTCCAATGAAGACTATGTGTATGTTCGGGGCAGAGGGAGAGGGAAGTATATCTGTGAGGAGTGTGGGATCCGTTGCAAGAAGCCCAGCATGCTGAAGAAGCATATCCGCACACATACCGACGTTCGTCCTTACCACTGCAATTACTGCAACTTCTCCTTCAAAACTAAAGGTAGGGGAATTTCTCTGGGTAGGTCTCCTCCCTCATAGCCTTCTACTGTAAAGTATAATTCTTCTCACACTTGGCTGTTCCTAAGCTAAAGAAGTTGCCCCTCGCTGGAGTGTTGTTGTCTAATGTTTCCAGTATTCGCAGTTTCTCATTTCCTTCTTTTCCTTTGTGTTCTGTATGTTTATTCAGATAATCACATCCTTATATGAATGAACTCTGTGGCATACTGTGGTGGGTAAGAAATGGGAGCATGAAAGGGAAATCCTGTCGGACTATGGTGAAAGTAAGGTTAAGACAACTGAGCTGGTTAGCTGCTTATCCTAGGTAGGGATGGGAAGGCAGGAATTTAAGTCCCTAGTGGTGATCTTTTGGCGGTATGACATTGGCATATATTGTACTCCTGCTGGCACTCAAATAATTGCTCTGGGAAGGAAGTTGGCATTTATTAAATTACTATATTAGAACAGTTTTTATACTCTTGAAGGACCAAGTTCACTTTGCACTTGACCTTTCTAAAGCCCAAAGATGGATACTTTTTAAAGCCTGCTTACACTAAATACATAGAATCACTGTTACAGACTTTTAAGCTCACCATGTCCATGGAAGTTTTTAAGTGCATCTTAGTTTAAGCAGGCAGCATATTAAATGTTGGTAGATCCAGGATTCAAAACAACTGGAACAGATGAGAAGTTCCCAGCCATAGTCATTCCAGCAAAAGAAGAAAAATAAATCCAAGTAGTAATTTTTTTCTTGGTTTTGAACATCATTTAGGAGTAATCCCCCCCCAGCTGTAACCTCAGAAAGATTCCTAATTTGAGTGGTGTGGTGGCTTAGGAACTTGCCCTGCTGCAGCTGAAATTTACCAGACCAGCTCATAGGGATTGAAAGTAAGCTTAGAGCTATATTTACAGCAAAAGTCTATTTACAAGCATAGATACACAATATATGTACAGGTATTTACAAGTGTTTACAACTGAGAAATAACACAGAAATCCAATCCTCCCCTCTGGACAAAACAAAAGCCCACAGGGGGCCCAATGCCTCCTTCTCTCACAGTATAGACTTTATCGTTCCTATTCTTTTACAACCAATAATCTAACTTCTCTTATTAGAATAGTCCAGTAAGTGGGTTTGGGATTACTCAGCAGGTGGGTGGCAAACTTCCAAGAACTGGCCCAGCGCTGCAGGAAGTGAGGTGGATGGTCTTCAGGTGTGTCAAAACCTGTCACCGCATCCTGACACACTGGATCATCCTGTCCCCTTTCAGACAAGATGTTGGAGTATAAACCCACTGAATTCTGACTATGGATTTTGCAGAGTAAACTTGCTGACCACTCAAGTAGTTAAGTTCTATCCCCTGGAAATTCTCCAGGGTTTCAGCTGTAGCAGATATTTGCGCTCACTCCCTCTTCGCAGTTGCTATGCCTGGCTGTCGCCGTTGCTGCTGGCAGAGTAAGTCAGTTGGTGGGGTGCTTGATGGTTTGCAAAGCACCCTTTGTGGCAGGATGGCTTAGCCAGGAACTTTGTGCAGCATGCAAAGTTGGGAAATGTGCTTTTTGTGAGTCAGTGCAGTGGTATTGCTTCGTAACAACGGATTCAAACCTTGGGTTGAGTTGCTACCTTCGCGTCAAAACAGGAAGAAAGTTCTTTGTGACCCTAGAAGAGTCACCATTCACCCATGCTGATTTCTTCCACTGGAGTACCTCAGCTGAGAGACAATAGGAAGTTTAGGTATAAAGTAGTAACAGGCACTTCACAAACAGCATAATTTACAGATCTCTGCTCTACTCCTAACCTTTTCTGGGTGATATTTGCCGTATTTTCTTTCCAAAGGAAGAGAGCCTGCGAGGCCTCAGCAGTTAAGACATTTGCTTTTGAGATTCAGATCAAATATATTCTTGTTTTGATTTTGAATAAAGTGAGTCTGTTTGTTTAGGTTGGCAGTGAAAATGATCACACTAAAAATAGAATCCATCAAATGCTGAAAGAGCTGCAAGATGGGAACTTCCTCTTCAGGCGATAGTTTGCTGTCAATACAACTCTGAAGACTGAATCAGCCTATTTTATACCTTGCCATAAACAAAGGAGGGATCTTTTACACCGACCCAAAATACTTCCTAATCATCATCATCATCATCTAAAATTTCCATTCTAATTCTATTTTACCTCGACAAACAACTCCATTGAAATGTAGTCAGCGAGCTCTTAGCATTCAGGGTGGTGAATCTGCCACAGGCCTTTGCAGCTGGCACTGAGGGTCCAGGATCTGACAAGTGTGAAATCAAATTATGTAAGTGGTTATAAGTGGAGCTGAATAAGGTATAGAGATGTTGAACATCCAACTGTATAGCGACAGAGCAGTTAATTTTTTTCACTTTTTCTTAAGGAAATTTAACAAAACATATGAAGTCAAAGGCACATAGCAAGAAATGCATGGATTTGGGAGTCTCGGTAGGCTTAATAGATGACCAGGATGGAGAAGAAGAATTTGGTAAGAAATTAAAATATTCTTTCTTTACTGCATTTTTTGCTATTTATTTTGTCACCCCAGTTTCTTTTCTTTTGCAAAGCTTTTAAATTCTTGTACAGGGAAAAGATACAGAGATTTAAAAAAACCTTAGAAGCTAGTTCAAAGGAGCAAGAAATACTGGCAAAGCTCACCCAAAGAATTGACAAGCATATGCTAAAGATAATTTGCTGCTAAATTTTTCACATGGTGTTATGCAGTTTGACTTTATCAGTTTCACAGATAAATATAGCAAGACTGGAAATACCCAAAAAAGCAGCTGTTTGCCTAGGACAAAAGGTAGTCAAATGCAGTGATCCTTTGAAAAGAGATGTGCATGAAATTGTCACGGTTTTGAGGTGTACACTTCAGAAAAAATGTGTCACTAACCTGCCACCCTGATCACAAATGTGGTGCTGAGTGCTTTGCAAGGAGGGTAAGGAATGGGATTATAGAACCATAGAATGGTTTGGGTCAGAAAGAATCTATAAAGGTCACCCAGTCCAGCCCCTTACAGTGTGCAGGGACATCTTCAACTAGATCAAGTTGCTTAGAGTCCCATCCACCCTGACCTGGAATTTTAACATGAATGAGGCATCTCAGGCATCCACCACCTCCCTAGGCAACATGGGCCAGTGTTTCACCACCCTCAGCATTTAAAATTTCTTCCTTCTCTCTAGTCTCAGTCTCCCCTTCTTCAGTTTAAAGTCATCACCCCTTGTTTTCTCACAACAGGCTAAAAGACTCTCCACCTGGTTTATAGGTATCCACTTTGCTCTGGTGAAAAGGAAACTGAGAGGGGATCTAATCCAAGTTTATAAATATCTGAAGGCTGAGTGTCAAGAGGAAGGGGACAAACTCTTCTCAGTTGTGCCCTGTGATAAGACAAGGGGTAATGGATGTAAACCACAGCTCGGGAAGTTCCACCTCAACATGAGAAAGAACTTCTTTACTGTAAGGGTCACAGAGCACTGGAACAGGCTCCCCAGAGAGATTGTGGAGTCTCCTTCTCTGGAGACTCTCAAGATATGGCTGGATGCATTCCTGTATGCCCTGCACTAGATTATGGTCCTGCTCTGGCAGGGGGGTTGGACTCAATGATCTCTGGAGGTCATTTCCAACCCTTAACATCCTGTGATATTGTGATCCTTTAAGTTCTGAAAGACCACAGTAAGGTCTCCTGGGAGCCTTCCAGAGTAGAGGTCTGTCCTCCTTCACAAGTAATTGGGTATAAATCAGCACATAGAGATAATTTAAAATGATGAACGTTCTCTTCTTGACCTGTTCTACTTCTCCAGTAGCGATGATAATGTTACCAGAATTAGTGTATTTGCTAGTAATTGGCATTCTGCACTTCCACACTCCAAGACAACTCTGCTGAAGAAAAGATAAACCAGAAAACAGTCAAAGAGGGCTAAATGGGTTCATGTGGGTTTTGCTCAGCGTGATAAGATGTAGCTGCACCAGAGGCAGAGAGAACAGGATCATGTGTTAGATCTGGGCATGTCTCAGTGCAGTGGTGGCATTTTCTCTCTCCCCAGCAGGGAGATGAGTCGTGTTGCCTTGCCTGGTTGAATTTTTCTTCTGTCAGTGGAATAGTTTATTGCATTGTGGATGAGGCTTTTTAAGAAAAGGTAGCAGTGGGGATCTTCATTTAACCAGGAAAGGGCAGGAAAGACGAACTCACTTGCTCCCATATGACAGCCACCGGCAAAAGCAGCAAATCAGCCCGAATCTAATTCCAAATAATGCTGGGAATATGACTCAGCCAGTGTGATTCACTCGTGCTCTGAGCACAAAGGAACCTGCATTTTCCCTTTTTTGGCAGCCTTTGATACGTTTCTTTTGGGCAAACTAAAACCCACATCCCCCTTCCCGATGTGACGTCCCAGGCCGATAACAGGAGATAAGCAGCAGTAGCAGTGAGCATCCTTTGCCCGCAGAGCAGCAGTTTCCGTTAGCGTTTTCAGCCTTCACATGACAGAAAACTCATCACGACTTCTCAAAGCAACTTTCTGGGTTTTTTCAGCCTCTTACTCAGTTTCCTGAAGCCCACAGCTGAGCAGGTATTTCCATTTCCCAGGAACTGAAAACATTCTATTGATTGATAAATCGATACTCCCGAGGGCGCACATTACAAACTGCATTTGTGGTTTCGAATGTAATGGGCAATGTTTCAAATGTTAACAGAGTTATCACTAACTCCCAGCAGAAAGAAAAAAGCCATTTCAAACATTGGCTGAAAAAAGATTTTTTCTCTGGCTCTAAGACTATTTCATTGAGAGCGAGTCTCTCTTTTTACACAGCATGTACAGGTGTGTGTAACTGCAGTGTAAATATACCCTGTATTCCCTGCAATGCATCCTTTGATTCAGCACAGTCATTAATACATTAAATACTCTCCTTTGGAGAAAAAGCAAGGCAGACCTTCAACAGAGTTTGCTACATAATCCATTCAGTTCTTGCAGGAATGTAATTTTCAAACCACAATGATTTTTGTATTGCATTTGGTTATTCAGAATAGAGCAGGTAGTACTTCTTTCTTTAAGAGCCCTAAACCAACTAACAACTCCCAGTTCAAGAGGGGCAGGGATCTACTTGAGAGAGTCCAACAGAGGGCTACAAGGACTGGAGCACTGCCTGATGAGGAGAGGCTGGGGGACCTGGGGCTGTTTAGTTTGGAGAGAAGACTGAGAGGGGATCTACTAAGTGTTTATAAATATGAGAGGGCTGGGTGCCAAAAAGGAAGGGACAGGGACAGCCTCTGCTTGTGCCCTGTGATAGGACAAGGGTCAATGGATATAAACTACAACACAGGAAGTTCCACCTCAGCATGAAGAAAAACTTTACTGTAAGGGTCACAGAGCACTGAAACAGGCTCTCCAGAGAGGTTGTGAAGTCTCCTTCTCTGGATGCTTTCAAGACCTGTCTGGATGTGTTCCTGTGTGACTGCAGTAGATTCTATGGTCCTGCTCTGGCAGGGGGGTTGGACTCAGTGATCTCTGGAGGTCCCTTCCAACCCCTGTGATCCTGTGAATTTGGTGATAATAATCCCAAACTTTCCAAAGAGATGTGGCTCAGGTAGCAATATGAAAAACCAGCTGTGTGTCACAAAGCTGAGTGCCGAACTCCCATCCAAGAAGCAGGGTGATGAAGCTCACAATAAACACTAGTTTGCTGCAGCCAAAGCAGTTGAGCCTCTCCAGCTGCTGCATAACCCAAAGGCATTTACAATTATCCATGTAAATTCAGTAAGTAACTGTATGCTTTAACAGTGTGATTTCATCTCTCAGCTCACCTAGCCACACTTGAAAGTACTTCTCATGATAATTCAGGAACTTGCTCGTTGGCCCATTAAGGTAAAGAGTCAGGGGTTGGGGGGAAGGTATGAAGTATTTGTATACCTGCTGGTTTAAGGTAGGTGGTTTTGTTATTCTCTCCAAAATCCTGTCTCTGATGAGCTTTGGCTACATTTGAATGTGGCTGAATATATTTATTTTTTTGAGGTGTCTTGACAATCTCAGTTAACAAAGTGACTTCAGCCACCATCAGTGGATGAGACCAAGATGTGTGCTCCAGTTGACATGCTGGAGGGGAGGGATGCCATCCAGAGAGACGTGGAGTGACTTAAGAGGTGGGCCCATGTCAACCTCATGAAGTTCAACAAGGCCAAGTGCAAGGTCCTGCACCTGGATCGGGGCAATCTGAAGCACAAATATAGTCTGGATGATGAGTGGCTTGAAAGTGGTCTTGAGGAGGACTCAGGGGTGTCAGCTGATGAAAAACTCAGCATGGGCCAGCAATGTGCACTTGCAGCCCAGCAGGCCAACTATACCCTGGGCTGCATCAAAAGAAGTGTGACCAACAGGACAAGGGAAGTGATCCTCCCCCTACACTCAACTCTTCTGAGACCTCACCTGGAGTGCTGTGTCCAGTTCTAGGGCCCCCAACACAAGGAGGACATCAAACTGCTGGAGCTGGGTCCAAAGGAGGGCTAGAAAGATGATCAGAAGGCTGTAGCACCTCTCCTATGGGGACAGGCTGAGAGAGCTGAGACTGTTCAGCCTGGAGAAGAGAAGGCACTGGGAAGCCCTTACAGCAGCCTTCCAGTACCTGAAGCAAGGCCTACAAGAAAGCTGGGAGGGGACTTCTAACAGAGGCTCACAGTGACAGAATAAGGGGGAATGGATTTAAGTTGGAAGAGGGTAGATTTAGACTGGGTATTAGGCAGAAATTCTTTACAGTGAGAGTGGTGAGACACTGAAACAGGTTGCCTTTGGGAGTTATGGATTGCCCTTCCCTGGAGCTGTTCAAGGCCAAGTTGGACAGGCCTTGAGCAACCTAGTCTAGGTGAATTTTTCCCTGCCCTTATCAGGGGCCTTGGAACTAAATGATCTTTAAGGTTCCTGCCAACCCAAACCACTCTCTGATTCTTTGGCTCTTTGATTTTGGCTGCCCTTTCCTCAGGGCAGCAGAGCAGAGCTTGCATTTGGGACAAGCACCCCTATGGCCTCTAGGGACTGCCAACAGTAGAATCCTACTGGTTGGAAGAGACCTTTAAAGTCATCATGTCCAACCATTAACTCAGCACTGCCTAGTCACCACTGAACGGGCATTGAAATGGGCTGCCCAGGGAGGTGGTTGAGTCACGAACCCTGGATGTGTTTAAAAGTCGTTTGAATGAGATCCTTGGGGTTATGGCTTAGAGTGAACCTTGTAGAGCAGAGGTATCAGTTGGCCTTGGTGATCCTGAGGGGCTTTTCCAGCCCAAATGTTTCTGTCATTCTGAGAACCCTGTCCTTCATCACCATGTCTACACTTCTTTTTAATCTCTCCAGAGATGGAGACTCGGTCACTTCCCTGGGCAGCTGCTTCCAGGGCTTGACAACACCTTCAGGGAAGAAATTTTTCCTAATGTCCAATCTAAATCTCCCCTGGAATAACTTGAGGCCATTTCCTCTTGTCCTAATGCTTATTACTTGTGAGAAGAGACTGCCTCCTACCTTGCTAAAACTACTCCATTGTTCAGGTAGCTGTAGAGAGCAACAAGATTTCCCCAGGCTAAACAACTCCAGTTCCCTCAGCCACTCCTCCTAAGAACTGTGCTCTAGGCCCTTAGTCAGCTTCACTGCTCTTTTTTGGACATGCTCCAGCACCTTAATGTCCTTCTTGTAGTGAAGGCCCCAAAACTGCCCCCAGTGTTTGAGGTGCAGTCTCACTAGCGCCGAGTACAGGGAGGCATTCATTTCCCTAGTCCTGCCTTCCACACTGTTTCTGACAATAGCCAGCCCTCGGTGTTCCAAGAAGTGCTGTCTCCAAACACAGATGCTTTTTACTGCAGGAGTTTTGTGGTTGTGGAAAACGATCTGTCTGTCTTGGAGACTGGTCTGCCCAGTCCCACCTGGAAGGCAATGTGAGATTCTTGTAAAGGAAGGTGCCAAAAAATCTGATAAGAAATAATTAGGACCTCAGAAAAAAAAAATGTTCTTCTTCCCACAGGCCATGAGATTGGCCTGCTTCCTGACCCACAGAATGTCTGTCTGTCTCTGACCAATTTGTTATCTGAATATTTGCAATAGTGATTATTCCTATGGCAATTAAAATGTCTGCACTTCTGCTTGAAATTACTAAGCCGTGTCTCTTCCACCAGACTCTGGATCAGAGGCTCAGCCAGAAGTCTAACAGGGATATCAGCCTTTTATTTACCAAGGGATTTGCTGGTTGTGTTTTTATGTGGTGTTTTTAAAGCAGGGGCAGTCATGGTTATTTGAATACATTATTTTATAGTTTGCCATGAGAAATCGGCTTTGGCCCAGCAGCAGTGCATGTGGATTGAGTTAGGAGTGCAAAATTGAGCATGATCCTGAAGGCAGACACACATGCATACACCACCACCCCCACCCCCCCCCACACAGAGCCTGTTTGTTCAGTAATCTGAGAAGCTGAAATTTTGTTGTGATGTAGCATCTAAGGAAAAAAGAAAGATGCTCTCTGACTGCCACAGACTATATACGACCAGAGCTTTTAACATAGCATTCTTTGTATTTGGGCTTCTTGTCATCATTTGGGTATTAGTAAATACTTTCTGGCCTGGCTTTTTGTATTCAAAACCATTCCCTCATCCATTTATCTTTCATCTTCTGCTCTGTGGAATGTTCTTATCGTCAAAATACAGGATTACAATGTAAGGAATGTTAATATCTGAATTAAATTGTCAAATGAGGTGAACTGTTTAGTGTGACAGGCTGCAACTGGGGATATCCTCTTTGGCCATGCTGACCTGGCATGTTACTGTGCAGCCTTAAAAGCAACAACAATTTATCTTGAAATGAAAACAGTTTCTGAAATTAAAACCTGCAGCAGTTCCTGCATCAGCTAATTGATGAGTGATATTGTATGGCTGAGCAAACTTGCACAAGATAGTTATTTGGTAGTGAAGCGAGTCAGATGGGCAGAATTTATTTAAATGGTCTCCGTGGAGAAATTTTATCCCAAAATAGTCATTACTTTCCCATAGAAAAGACCTAATTGTAAGGTTGAGATATCTATTTATACATACACACACATATATATGTATATATATATAAAAACCACTGCATTTCCTGCAGTATTAAACAAACCCTTCTGAAGATACAATGGTTCTAAGTTAATTAGCTATATATTACTTATAGCAGATTCTAAGTGAGTTTCCATAGCTCTTCATTAGCTTAATCATGACTCAGTCTGTTGTTTTCACTGCACCTGCATTCCAGGAGTGAAAACAAAGGGAAGTCCTTGCTGTGATATCCCCCTTTTGCAAACAGAACAGCAGGATGGTCCTACAGAGCTTACAAGAAATGTTTTTCTTTGTTTTTTATATTATGCTTGGTCTTCAACTGAGATGCACATTAAACATGCTGGAGCCCTACACCCACTGCCTGGGAACAGACTGGCCAGTGCTAGGGTTCATTTATAATAGCCAAGTTGCTAAGGAAGGCTTTGGTGTAAATGATCTCATTAACCAGAAGTGACTCTTGCTTTTTTGGTTAGTTTTATTTCGTTACCTTCCATGCTTTTAAGAATGAGACCCACAGGTTGTTTTTTTCTTGTTTCTGAGGAGCACTGGCAATTACCAGTCTGAATTCAACCCAGCAGATGTCACTGTGAGTCCTGTTTCAAGGTGTTAAACAGTGGACGGTAGCTGAAGCAAGACTGAAATCGGTCCAGTAAAGATCTAGAATAGACTTGGCCAAGGAGGGAGTGAGTTTGGGTATAGGACCAGCATTGTTTCATGGGACTTTGGTTTATCCTTTTGTAAAGGGTTGTGGAACACTCTCTCACCAGACTAATGAAACAGGTGAAATGCAAGTCTAAGCTTGTAGTTGTTAAGGAAAACATGGATGGCCTACAGACCTCACGTTCAAGTTGTGGATAATATACTAAATAGTATTTCTGCTTTATTGCTGTAGTTGATGCTTTTTCTCCAGTTTGATGGAGAATATATAATACAGAATGGATAATAGCATTGTAAATGCTTTTATGTAGATACTCAGCTACAACTGAAGATACTGAACAATGTGAGGCAGTAAACACTGCTGTTAGGTGCTAAAAGCCAATAAATTCAGTACATTTCAGCTCAGATGCAAACAGACAGTGAGCAGACTAACAGGTGCTTAGTAAGCTAAGTATTTAATCTGTGTAAGTAGAACTGGTAGCAGTCTTACTGGTAGCAGTCTTACAGTTACCTGCAAAGCTGCTGTGTGTAAAACTTCAGCCGTCAGGACTTAGATTTTTCAGGTCTTTCTTTTCTTCCTGACAGTGAAAGAACAAAACCCAAACATTTTCACAGAATCACAGAATGTCAGGGGCTGGAAGGGACCTCTAAAAACTCATCCAGTCCAACCCCAGTGCAGAGCAGGATCACCTATACCAAATCACACTGGAATGCATCCAGGCAGGTCTTGAATATCTCCATAGAGGGAGACTCCACAACCCTCCCTGGGCAGCCTGTTCCAGTGTTCTGTCACCCTCACAGTGAAAAAAACCCTCCTCATGTTTACATGGAACTTCCTATGCATCAACTTCCACTCATTGCCCTTTGTCCTGCCATTGGGCATCACCAAGCAGAGCCTGGCTCCATCCTCCTAGCACTCATCCTTTACATATCTATTAACATTAATGAGGTCACTCCTCAATCTTTTCTTGTCCCAGCTAAAGAGCCCCAGCTCCCTTAGTCTCTCCTTAGAATCATAGAATCATAGAATCAACCAGGTTGGAAGAGACCTCAAAGATCATCCAGTCCAACCTATCACCCAGCCCTAGCCAGTCAACTAGACCATGGCACTGAGTGCCTCATCCAGTCTTTTCTTGAAGACCCCCAGGGACGGTGCCTCCACCACCTCCCTGGGCAGCCCATTCCAATGGGAAATCACTCTCTCTGTGAAAAACTTCTTCCTTGTAAGAGAGATGTTCCATTCCCTTAATTATCTTCATGGCTCTGCACTGGACTTTTTCAAGCAGTTCCATAAGGTCCTTCTTGAACTGAGGGGCCCAGAACTGGACAGAATACTGTAGAAGCAGCCTCACCAGGGCAGAGTAGAGAGGGAGGAGAACTTCTCTCGACCCACTAACCACAGATCTACTAATCCACCCCAGAATGGCACTGTCCCTCCTGGCCACAAGAGCGCATTGCTGGCTCATAGTCAACCTCCTATCCGCTGGAATGCCCAGATCTGTTTCCCCTTCACTGCCTTCCAGCACCTCAGTCCCCTAAGTATAACTGAGTTATAACCACATATAACGGTTAGAAACCATTGAATTTTATCTCTAGATTTGATATATAAATTGCCAAGTCTGTAGCACGGCCTTGTAGGTCAGGTGATGTGATGGACTGATTGGTGATGACATCACAATTAAATGCTTTAAGTTGAGGTTCTGAAGAACCCAAAGTTTGCAGTTTAATGATAAATGAGATGGCCATTGTTAAAACCTTAGACAGTAAGGAGTCCTGCAGGAATCAAGAACTTAAAGAATGTAAGTCTTTCAGTTACCTAATTCACAGAATCACAGAAACATTCAGGTTGGAAAAAGCCCCTCAGAATCACCAAAGTTCAACCCATATCCTTACTTTACAAGGTGCACCTAAACCATATCCCCAAGCACCACATCCAAACAACTTTTAAACACATTCAGGGTTGGGGACACCACCACCTCCTTAGCTCAGTCCAATGCCTGACCACTCTTGCCATGAAAAAATGTTTCCTAATGTCCAGCCTAAACCTACCCAGTCATAGCTTGAGGACATTCCCTCTTGTTCTATCACTGTTTCCCTGTGGGACGAGACAAGCACCAACCTCTCCACAACATCCTTTCAGGTAGTTGCAGGCAGCAATGAGGTCTCCCCTCAGCCTCCTCTTTTTCAAACTAAAGTCATCCAAAATTCATACCATCACAACTGGAAAAAGCAGTTCATGGCCTTAGCAGCCCCAGGCACTTCGCTAATGGATACACTAGGATGTCGTTAAGTCCAGCTAATGCTATTGTATTAGAGAACTTGAAGCTTTTTCTTTCCTCTTAAAGGTAAAATGTCAGTGTAACAGCGCTTTAGCCAACAAGCTCATTAATGCCACAAACACAATAGAGAGCTGATTAACTAACTGAGGGCTGGCAGCAAAATAAATGAAGGACTGAGATGATTCTTGCCCATGGTTTGTATACATTTACTTAGGATTTAGAACTCATTATTATTAAATGTAATTATAGCTGGCATGTGACCAAAATCACCCATCAAAAGCTGGGTCCATATTTCTATTAAATCTTTATTTCCAGCTGGTCCTACTTTTTATGGCGTTCATGTCTGTAGCCAGCAGCTCTCTTTTCTCCTGAGAGGTCCAGGAAGAAGAAAGAGTCTTGCTAAGAGTTTAAAAGAAAAGACTGACAGAAGATGAGACTCATTCCCTACTCTTCTAAAAACACTCCTCGTAAAAGAAAGATGGAGGCAATCCTCTGTTAAAGTGGAGAGAGTTACAAATCTGAGAAAGAAGTGGCTTTCATAAAGGGCTTCGCTTACTGCTGGGAAACTTCTTTCTTGTTTTCTTAAAAAAAAAAGAAAAGAAAATCCTGTGAACTTCCATGCCAAAAGCCATTTCTCCATGTGCTAGTGGCCTTTAAATTTACAACACATCCTTCATCCTGAAATACCTAACAACCTCATACGAAGTTGAACACACAAGTCAATTTGTTCCCTTTGGAAATGGAGTCAGTTGTAGCTATATGTATATATATATATATATCAGCTACACAAACATATGGTTATAATTATGCTTAGCTTAAGATAGGAAGTGAAGAATTAATTTTCCCTCAACTAAATCTGCAAAGGAGCTTTAGTAGGCTGCGTACAATTACCAGAATGGATATGGGCCAATAATGCTTCGTTAACAAGACAGTGCTTGGAAAGAAATCTTTTACCCCTAGGAGTGGTCACAGCCTCAATTAGATGCCTTATTCACGGCAGACTCACAGCTTGCCTGGGTCTTCTGCCACTTAAACCTCCTAGCATTGGATCCTCTGACAACTTCACTGATTTACGTAGGATCACTAATTACGAAGGCTTGGGCACCTCTTGTTTCAGCAAACACGCACACAGGTGTAAATCCCAGAGCAGTGTTCCTTTGTGCATCACCAGAGCAAAGCAAGTCAGAAATAGGGGTTTCTCCTCTGACGTTCTGCAGCAGTGTGTGGGAGTAAGGGAAGCATTTATTGCTGTCACCTCGCCCACACCACAGGCTCTGGCTCCAGGTAACCACACTTAAATAGAGGCTGGCAAATGCACAAAGGGAGGAGGTAAACAGGGAAACAATAGAGGGAAATTATATCCCACGGAGTCCTGCATGTAAGGAATTTGTGCCCTGCACACGGTTCCCCTTCCTCTTTCCATGGTTTTATTCTAGAAAACAGATGTATGCAGAACGTTTCTGCAGAAGTAGCCTTTGCTAGTCAAGCCTGCAGCATTTTCGTTGCTTTTGATTAAGAGAGAGTTTGTTGTAAAGCAGGGCATCGTTTGAGCATGTTTTCTTTGCTTTACAAATGTGACAAGTCTAATCACTTCAGGTAGTCTCATGCCAGTGGAGACAGTCATCTGTGATTGACATCAGCTGTCACAGACATTTGGATTTCTATGTGGAAAGAAGGGAGAAAAGGAAAAGGAAAGAAAGAGTAGGGTTTCTCAGAGAATGCATGCAGTGTTGGTGAGCAGACCGAAATGAAGGAGTCCAGACTGAATTCTGAGGCATTATTTAAAGAGTTTGGATGCAGCATGTGGAGAAGTCTTTGAGATCTGTTGCAGAGACATTGAGGGAAGTTATTTCCCTTGGTAAATGTTAACATCTGTAGAAGTTCTAACAGTGTAGATTTGTTTGCTTTGCAAATTAATGATGAAGAAACACTGTTTGTGTGAAGAAGAGAAATGACAGAAGTACAGACAGAAAAAACCTACCAAAGCCCAAAGTTTTAATAACTCCATGTAGTGGTGTTAATAATATTTGTAACAATCCTACTTACCACATGTTTGGAATGGGCCTTACTGAATTTCTGTTCTGCTGAAGTATCTTTTCTCCTGTGAACTGCTCTGTCTGTAGATGAGTATTATAAATGAAGACTATTTAAAGTTCTTTTAAAAAATACTTTTGTTACCATCAGTCCAATGACCCAGAGGATTTAGAGGTATTTTTAATTCATGTCTGCTGTAGGAAATGTAGGAAATATGTATTTTTCATATTTAGTTAATGTACAAATGACTGTGTAGGCAAAGAGGGGCAAAGTCATTATAGAGGGAGTTTTTTCCAGAGAAGCTATTAGATTCTTTCCTAATTGCCCTGCTCATTTGAAACCAGAAAGGCTTCTTGGCAGATTACTTATTGAGAGGTACCTCAAAACCATTACTTTTACCTGAAGTTCAAGATGTTTGGTTTGTGTAACATAGAATCATGGAATGGTTTAGGTTTGAAGGGACCTTGAAGATCATCCAGTTCCAAGCCCCCGCCACAGGCAGGGACACCTCCTGCTAGAGCAGGTCACTCAAGGCCTCATCCAAGATGGCTTTGAACACCTCCAGGGAGGGAGCAGCCACAGCCTCCCTGGGCAACCTCTGCCAGTGTCTCAACTCCCTCACTGTAAAGAACTTCTTCCTAATGTCTAGTTTATATCTCCCCTCTGCCAGTTTAAACCCATTACTCCTCACCCTGTCATTACAAGAGCTTGTAAATAGTCCCTCCCCAGCCCTCCTGTAGGTCCCCTTCAGATACTGGAAGGCTACTATAAGGCCTCCTCAAAGCCTTATCTCCAGGCTGAAGAGCCCCAACTCTTACAGCCTGTCCTCAGAGGCCTCACAGACCATCACATCATTGGTAGTACATTCAAATTCTTTTAAGGCTCTGATTTTTCTTCAGAATCACTTCTTTGGCTGGTAAATTGCTGCACAGCTTTCCTTAGAACAGGATCTCCAAGACTGTAACTAACCAGCCATTGCTAGTTTTGCAGAGCCAAAGGGGGTTATGTTATGCAGGTTTGTGGTTTTTTTGAAGAGCTCACCAGACAGACCTTTAGTCAAAGATTAAAATATTAGTGCATCCAAAGCATTCTGTCTTTTCTAAAAGACGATCCCAGACAGTCTGGCTTAGAATCACATACGGCAGATGGGATTTTCTGTCTCTTTACTAAAGACAGTTCTTTCTTCCTAAGTTATGGTAGAAAAGAAGGAGAAAAGCTGCAGCAGAGCTGTAGTTTGCTGAGCAATTTAGCACTAGACAGCAGTTTGACTTTAAGATTTGAAGTCAGGAGGGCTCCTTAGTGGGAGCAAAGTTTCGTGCATAGGTAAGTTTTGATAAGATTAGGGCTTTCTTGCCTCTTAAGGACATCTTGGGTGATTCTGTTCATAAACCTTTCAAAACACTAGCAAAGAAATCTGGTAAGGTCTAATTTTGGTCTCTCTTGCCTGTTAACGAGACAGATTCCTGACTAACAGCCCCCAGTCTTTCTGTTTGCGTCCCACAAAACCCTTTGCAGCAGTGATTCATATTAAGTACGAGGACACCCACTTATGAGTCAGAGCCAGCTAGAGAATATCCCACTGCCACGGCTGGCAGACCAGCTCCATATGGCGTCACTCGGAGCTTAATGAACCAGGAGTCTGCTCGCTTCTCCCCAAGCTAAAGAGTAAAGGGTGACTCTGAGCAAACCATTATGACTAGCTTAAAAGAAAACAACCAAACCCAGAAGGTTAAAAACATGGAAGCAGAAGATGAAAGCTTACATAGCCGTCAAATGTGTAGGCTGGAAAATAAACCCAAAACCATCTTCCCTGTTGCTCTGATGGAATGGGATGTGACTGAGAAATGCACATACCATGTAGGGTTTTGGTGTTGCTAATTACTCCCTCTCACCTCTCAATCAGTGAAGGACCTTCATTGACTTACCTTCTAATTCCCACTTTTGCAGGTGAGAAGCAAAGATTTGGCTACGACCGGTCAGGATATGACGTGGAGGAGTCTGATGGGGCAGATGAGGATGACAATGACAATGAAGATGATGATGAAGACAGCCAGGCTGAGTCAGTCCTATCCACAACCCCCTCAGTGACAGCCAGCCCCCAGCATCACCCCTCTCGACACAGCCTGCAGGATGCTGCCAGCACTGATGAAGACATCAGGCTTCCGGACTGCTTTGCTGGGGTTCACACAGACTCTATGGATGGTCTGCCAAAAGCACTGCTGACAAAGATGACCGTCCTGAGCACAGTGCAGTCAGCTAGCACAACCTCCAGGTCACCAGCAGAATTCACCTATCAGGAAGCACATGAGGAGAAAGCCCAGGACAGAGGAGCAGGCCCCCGTGGTGCTAGTGCAGCACAGGTGGGCATTGTTCCTACATCTCCAGGTCACCAGATGTCTGTGGATTACCCTGATCCAGGAGCAGCCTTGAGCCACCCCTTGATATCAACTGCCGCTCTTACAAAGGTAGGAGTCCAGTGATGTGAGTTTGAACAAGGCCAAGTGCCAGGTTCTGCACTTCGGCCACAGCAACCCCAAGCAGCGCTACAGGCTGGGGACAGAGTGGCTGGAGAGCAGCCAGGCAGAGAGGGACATGGGGGTGCTGGTGAACAGCTGAACATGAGCCAGCACTGTGCTCAGGTGGCCAGGAGAGCCAATGGCATTCTGGCCTGGATCAGGAAGAGTGTGGCCAGCAGGACAAGGAGGAGGAAGGAGGTCCACAGGGACTTAACTGTGGCCATCCCAGCCCTTGCTGTGCTTTACCTACACATAAGCATGCAGCACACACAGAGCCTGCATCCCAGATTGCAAGAGCACGAAAGAGGTGCCAAGGCTTTGGGGTGCTCCTCTGGGCTTAGCACCACACAACCTGGTTAATAGTGTGATTCTGTGAGTGTGTGGCACTGAGGGAAAGAGCAAAACTTTAAATCCTCTTTTTAATTTTTTGGGGGGATCAAAGATCAGATTTTCACTTTGTGCTGAGAGTGGTTGGCTGGTGAGTCTAAAGAGTTGAAAGCAATCAAAGCACAGCTGTATAGGACTCTTAGAAACAGTGATGCTGTAGGAGCACTGCTTTCCAAATGCTTTGTTTTGACTGTATTCTCCCTGAAAGGATTAATTGTAACATGGCCATTTCGGCTGAAGCTGGGAGCTGATAGATCGTATTTCAAATAAGAAAGGATGTCACAGATGTGTAGAACAAACCTGGGGGGGGGGGGTGTTGAAGTTTTCAGAGGAAAGTGATAGAATTCTGAAGCCATTTTCACTCCGAAATGTAACGATAGAATCGTTTTCCCAAGGGAAATCAATCTAGTCCCAAATCCTTTTTGCCTTATCGCTATTAAAAAGATTGTGCAATTGCTTATCGCTCCTCCAGACTTGCTTACAAGTAGAATCAGAAAGAGCACCAGATGTTCAAAGAAGCTGGAAGATTGCTCTTGCACAATAACAAAAGGAGAGGCGAGCGCAGAATTGAGGCCTGTGTTCCCAGGGCTCTCGATTTTTCTTCAAGCTGGAAGAGCATTTTGATCAGAAAAGGATCTCCCAGGCAGTGTGCAGAAAAAACCTGGCCAGTCTGTGCACAGGGCTGCAGGAGCACTCAGTACTTTTGGTAGCTGTTGTCTTTAAAACGCTGCTGAGAGAAACACAAAAGGGAACTGGCAGGTGTTACACCTTCACAATTCAGCAGTGTTTGAATGGACTTCAGTGAGGACAGTGCAAACTGCTTGCCTGGTGACCCTAACGCCTGTCTCTCGAGAGCTCTGCATTCTTACTGCAGCCCAGGAAGGTGTTAAGAGCTATGCACAATAACGTAGTTTAAATGTGATTGTCTCCTTGTTCTCAGCTCTGGTGAGGCCACACTTTGAGAACTGTGTTCAGTTTTGGGCACCTCATTACAAGAAGAATGTGGAGATGCTGGAGCAAGTGCAGAGGAGGGCAATGAAGCTGGGGAAGGGCCTGGAGATGGTGACAGTGATGACAGACTAAGAGAGTTTGGGTTGTTCAGCCTGGAGAAGAGAAGGCTCTGGGAATACTTTATAGCAGCCTTCCAGTATTTGAGGGGAGCCCGCAGGAGAGCTGAAGAGGGACTTTGTACAAAGGCAAGCAGTGATAGGATGAGGGGAGTGGCTTCAAACTGGAAGAAGCCAGATTAGGATTAGATGTTAGGAGGATGGTGAGGCACTAGAACAGGTTACCCAGAGAAGCTGTGGAGGCTCCCAGCTTGGAAATGTTCAAAAACCAGGTTGATGGGCCTTGAGCAGCTTGGTCCAGTAGGAGGTGTCCTTGCCCGTGGCAGGGGGGTTGGAACTAGATGATATTTAGAGTCTCTTCCAACACAAACCATTCTTGGATTCTGTGATTTCGCTGTTTGACAGAGGCTCATCTCTGCTTTACAAACTGTGAATCCCTGCAGGACATGCAAATGGGAGTGATTTTGTAGCATGACAAAGAAGGAAATCTCTGTTCACTGTATCTATGTGCCATAAAAGGGCACCCACTCAATACTTGGGTTTTGAGTTTCAGCTGTTGGCGATAGATATCAGAAAGACATTTGAACTTAGTCCTTCCTCAAGCAGAACCACTGAAGCCTCAAGAAAATGTCCACACAATTAAAAATGTGCCGAGGTCTTTGTTAATTTAACTTAATAACTGACTACAGTAAGATACTTTTAAAAGACATGTAGTCATTCCTTTCTGGCCTACCTCCTCCTTTCACAGATCAACAGTGGCAGGTGTGTGTCTAATAGTTAATCTGCAGTCTGTTCCTGTTTGGAGCAGTTGTGAGTCCCACTTCTTGCAGTCAAAGCAAGAGACAGTTCAGGAAGGCTGTCTTATGTTCCTGCAAAAGCACCCACACCGATTTATCAGGATTTCTTCTGAGGTGACAGGCAGGGCTTAGCTCTGAGGAAGATGTTGGCTGTCTTCTCGCCTCTACCATCTCATTCAGGCTGGTTATCGTTGCATAGGCATGCAAAGGCCTGAGGGGCAGTGGCTTCAAACTAGAGAAGAGGAGATGTTGGATGTTAGGAACAAGATTGGATGTTAGAAACAAGTTCTTTACTATGAGGGTGGTGGAGCACTGGAACAAGTTGCCCAGGGAGGTGTTTGAGGCCCCTTCCCTGGAGATATTCAGGGTGAGGCTCGACAGGACTCTGGGCAACCTGGTCTAGTTAAGAATGGCCTTGCTGACTGCAGAGGTGGGGGGGTTGGACTAGATGACCTTTGGAGGTCCCTTCCAGCCCAGACCATTCTATGATTCTATGTCATAGTCTTCCTTAACCAACACACTTCCTACCAGCCATTTTCAAAAGCATTTCTGTTGGTGTTTTGGTTTTGTACCTGCTCAAAAAGAGCTTGGTCAAGCCCCCAGAATTACCTTTTGAGACTATATAAACTAGATAAGGTTGCACAACATTTTATGTGTTACAAATATGGCTGTGACAAACAGATACAGTGAGATTGCAATTGCAGTTTGAGACATTTGGGTTTAAGCGTTTCTAGGAAAGGAGATGCCAGCCTTAGTCAATAGCACCAAGGCTACATGAAAAGAAAAAGGAGCATGTAATACAATCATCAGTGTGAGTTTGAGCACCAGATAACAGTGAGCTGAGGCAGCAGTGGGGTATGGGTCCCACTTCTCAGTCCAGCATCCACCTTTCACCTCCACTTTCGTGGGTGCTATGGTTGCCATCCATCTCATGTCACTGCTTATCACCCATCTGCCATATTAGAAGCACCTACAGGCAAATGTGCTGTGACGTAGCCTCTGCCTGCTGGAGGCTGTAGTGACTCCAGGAGAGGAACTCAGTGCACCAAAAATGCCAGCTTATGCTTACAGAACCTTCTTAACCCAAGTTGATTTCCACAGAAAGCAGTTCTCCAAAGCCTTCTTGCTCCTTAAACAACCACATAGAAAGGATATTCAGCAATGTTTTCAAGTGCTAGTGTTCCAGAGAAATTAGCCAGGACAATTAGGGGAGAAAAATTCAATTAGTGGGTGAGGAAGGAGCTGGGAAAACAAAGGAAGGAAATTAGTTGTTTTTTGGAGCTGGGCAGAATATACTGTGGACCAATTTGTTGGTTTTGCTTAAAAGGGAGTGTGGGAAGGCCTTCAGCTACCTCCTATTTTCACTCCATTCAAGGATAGTGGTGGCCACCGCATGAACACGCTTGTGTTGTTTTCTTCCAGAGCACGCCAGCCATCAGCTCTTCCTCCTCACCAGTGCACCACAGCATGCAGGTGACAGAAGTGACACCCTGCACCGAAACCACAGAGAAGCAAGTCACTGAGCCGAGAGCTCCCCAGACTCACCTCTTCAGCCACCTGCCCTTGCACTCACAGCGGCAAGCCAAGGCACCCTACGGCACAGTGCCAGTGGGGGGGATTCAGGTGGTCCCTGCCGGCCTGGCCACCTACTCCACCTTTGTTCCCATCCAGGCGGGGCCGGTGCAGCTCACCATCCCCACCGTCAGCGTGATTCACAGAACTACCAGCACCCTTGGCGAGGTGGGCGCAGTGGCCCCCGGCGCCGCTGCAAACCCCGTGGGAGTGGCCGAGGTGAACAGCGTCGTGCCGTGCATCCCCATCGGCCAGGTGAGCGTGCCGGGCATCCAGGGGCTTGGCACGCCCAGCCTGCAGCCTCTGCCACCGCTGGGCATGGAGACGGTGAACATCTTGGGCCTGGCGAACACGAACATCGCCCCGCAGATGCGCCCATCGGGAATTACCCTCAACGCTGTGGGCCTCCAGGTTTTGACTGCCGGCACGGCCCCACAGGGCAACCCCAGCCCACAGGCCCATATTCCCGGCTTGCAGATACTGAACATCGCCCTGCCCACCCTCATCCCCTCTGTCGGCCCTGTCAGCGCCGAGGGGCAGGGACCCTCCGAGGTGCCTGCCTCATGTGGCAGCAAAACCTGCGAGGCCCAGCTGGAGCCAGCCTCTGTCAGCTTCCCCGCCACAGAGGCCAGCAGGGCTGCTTCTCCTCAGGCAGGTGGCCAGCAGTACAGCGGCAAGGTCCACACCGAGCCTGCCCCGCTGAGCGACTACGTGCGGCTCAACGGCCCAGGGAAAGCAGATCCTGAACAGACTGACCTCGTGAAGTCCACCAAGCCAAAGCGCGACATCCCTTCCCTTCAGGTGAAGAGAGCTACCCCAGCAGAGCCTTGCCCCAGGGCGAAACCTGACCCCTTAACCAAGTCCCCGCTCCAGCGAACTGTCTCCCCGGACAGACAGGTACACAGGCCAGCCGCCCCGCCCCGGCGGCAAAACACGGTGCAGTTTAGCGATGGCAGCAGTGACGATGAGGACAGACTCGTCATAGCAACCTAGGCTTTGGGGGCTTTTTCCATTGTGTTTTTATTTTGGGTTTTTTGTTTTTTTTTTTAATAACACTTCCAGGTTTCTTTGCAAACCTTCCTTTCCTTAAAGCACATTTTTTTCTGACACAAACCCATTACTAATCTTCGTGCAATCATGAACTCTTGACCAATAATTGTTGTTTCTTGTCAGCTTCAGCCATTTTTGTACATGTTGTATAGACGATTGTGCCTTTTTTTGGAGTTTCATGTTTAGAAACCTGTACTGATTGTGGAATATATATATATAAAATATATATATATAAATAATATGTATATTAAAACCCAGATAGTTGCTTGTGTTTAGTAAGTAAACATCCTACGTCGGATAAATAAAGGATTAAATTATATGTTGCACTGTTAAATGTAAATTTTTATGGCTGTGGGACAAAGTTTCTGTGTACAGATCTAGTATGTAAAACTCCATATTTATTGTATCCATATTAGTCTTGGAAAAGGGTCTGTCCATCTTTCTCGTGTAAGACGGTAGCTTTACACTTTAAAGAGAAATACAGTATCTGTGTTATGAAATATTACAGTAAAATTTTGTTTACTGACTTTACCATTGCTGATGTTGTGCCTTCTTGATGCAGCCCAGTAGATGGAGAGGCGCTTGACTCCTTCCCTTTACTGTACCCTTCCAGCTGCGGTCAGCTTGAAAAGATCTGGTGGTGGTGTTTGCCCCCGTGGTTCCACCTGCCACGAGAGAGAGAGAGAGAATACACTCTTCAGACTTACTTGGAGCAAAGCCTTCCATTTCAAAACATCCAGTGATGGCAAAGTGGGGAGGGAGTCCTCCAGCTTTTTGTAGAACAAGCACTTATCCACCTCAAGTTTTTAACACTTCCTAACTAAAATCCGAAGCCTTCCCTGAGGGAAAGGAGCCTAAGGGGCAAGATGAAATATTTTTTACTTTGTAATCATGAACTATAAAATCACTTTTTATTGACATTAAAATGTTGTTACACAAGAAAGGAATAACTGTGTGTTCTTAATTGCAAAATCTGCTCTTCAGGTGGGCAAAGTGCCACTGCTGTAACAAAGGTTTGGCACTACCATCAACTTCTTAGGAGACATCACTTCAGGTGATCACCGTTTGCAGGCAGACAAAGCTGATTTCTCCCCAAATATGACTTTGCCTTATTATGCTGAGATAAAAAAAGGGACTAGAGGCCTTACACATAAAATTAATGTGCCCTTGTATCAACAGATCTGTCATGAGCATTCAAGACATGGATGGATCCCAGAGTAATGACATAAAATTCTCTTTTCACGAAATGAAAAGGAACAATTATTAAGGTATTCGACTACTGCAGGAGACAAGTCTCACATGCTCCAGGGCTACACACTCCTAAGAGTTTCAAAAATGACCTGGGATTCATGCTGTCATTTTTAAATAGTCAGCTTTCAGTCACGCCCTTCCTTTGCATTCTTACAGAAGCTTTTAAATCCATTTTAACAAGCAAATCTTAGCGGAAAACTGGAAGATGTAAATTAAAAGCCTGATCACCTTTATGGAAACAATCAAGGGTGAGCACACATAAAACAACCAGAAGAACAGGGTGGAAAGAAACAGAAAACAGATGGGAGCGAACCTGAACCTGAGCTGTGCTGTGTTGTTCATAGATTAATTCCTGCACCCAGCTCAAAGATGTAATTCAGACCTTCTACTGCTCGTAGAGAGCAGCAGTACCCTAGATCCATTTTTAACTGTACACCAGCCTTTATACTCTACTCACATTGTATTCATTACCTGATTCCGTTACGGCGCACTGGGAAACTGTAGGCGATGTAGAGCGAGCTTTATTAGCTTTCAGGAGGTGTGCTTCAGTACCAGAAAACCATTTCTGTTACTGTGATTATCAGCCAGGTGTACTAATGCAGCAATTAGAAACGCACATCCTAGAAAGGAGAAATTACTTTCAGCTCAGACATGACTTGGTATAATTCCTTACTGTGCGGAGCCTCGCTGAAGGGCCCGAGCACCTGAACCACAAAGCACTCTCCACTTGCTCTGAACTTAATGAGATTTAAGAGCCCTCAGCTCCCCACAACATCAGACTTCAAATTTGTGAGTGTCTTACGTGCCACCGTGTAAAATGTTGCTGTGCATCTGTATGTTCTTTTTATGAACGTGTGGTGATGTCAATGTGTCTTACATCATCATCATTTATACCAAACCTGTGAAAGTACCTGAACCAGCCAGAGTTAAAAAACATTCCTGCATTCCACATGCTTTGAAAGCCTGAAACTTGATCGTGGAATCAAGGTTTATTATTAATGCACTCAAGAAACTTTGCATTAGTTTTATTTTCACTTCAACATGAGGAACTTCTTTACTGTAAGGGTCACAGGGCACTGGAACAGGCTCCCCAGAGAGGTTGTGGAAGCTCCTGCTCTGGCAGGGGGGTTGGACTCAATGATCTAATGGAGGTCCGTTCCAACCCCTAACACCCTGTGATCCTGTGACACTTAAGTAAACTAGAACTATGCTAATTTAGTTTGAGCATATATGTCCCCAGCACGACACACACAAAAAAAGGCTGACTCAGGCTTACAGCAAAGTAAAACTAGCTAAAATTTTGCATGCTGCCACAAGTGTTTACTGTTGCTTTGAGCATGGTAAGGAAGCAGTGAGTAAGAAACTGCTGTTCCATGTGCCCCCAAGCCCCAATTTTACTAACTGAATAGCAACCCCAGAGATTTACTATGCACACATCTTAAATATTTTACTTGACTAGCAATTTGTGGTGCACTCATGTTCTAATGATTGATTCCAGGAAGTCACTAATTTAACAGGGAATTGAACCTTGTGAATCAGGTGATCTACATGTGTCTCTTCTCTGTTTCAGGTGTTTTGAAGACATCAGGGTCAAAATGTAGAAGCCTTATCTTGAAGAATGAGAATGACAAGGCCACAGATATGTCATAAAAAGGAATGGTATCATTTGGTAAGTTAACAGCAGGACAACAGAAGGAAAGGACCAAGAGCCTAGGTACTGAAGGATAGTGAGCAATCATCATACTTAGCCAGGCAAAGGAGATGAACTGTATTTCATAGAATCTGAATCACAGAATGGTCTGGGTTGGAAGGACTGCCAAAGGTAATCTAGTCCAACCCCCACTGCAGTCAGCAGGGGCATCCTCAGCTAGACCAGGTTGCCCAGAGCCCTGTTGAGCCTCACTCTGAATATCTTTTTGCTTTCTTTGAAGCAAGATCTTCATCAAAAATGAAAAGATTAGTGGATAGTGCAGATATATCTAACCTTGTTCAGATGGAGTTGAGAGGAAATCATTCTAGAAGATCAATGTTTATGATCCTGAACATGCTACTGATCCTTCTCTCCAGCATGTTCCACGTGGATATTCCTTGAGGTGCCTCTACAGCTTGTGCAACAGGGCTAAAAAAAAAACACAAAAAAAGTGAAAATTAAACAACAAACTAGGAATGTGACCAGACCTTAGAGAAGGTTAAACTGTATCTCTCCTCTATTAATGTCTAACAGGGTAATTTTAATCACACATGTAGCCAGCATCTCCACTGTACACCAGCATTCATGGGTGTCCTGCAGCAGCACAAGCCTGTGACCACTGTATTAGCAATTCCAGTTCCATTCTCAATTACTTCTTTTTATTTGAACTTTGTTTATTTTTGAAATAGAAATAATTTGTATATATATATATACATATATAATACTATATGTATATAATACATTTTTTGTCTAATTTTGGGCTTCCCAGTCCAAGAGAAACAGGGGCTTGCTTGAAAGAGTCCAATGGAGAGCCATGAGGATGACTGGAAGACTTGAGCATCTCCCCTGTGAAGAGAGAGACTGAGAAACTTAGGGTTGTTTAGTCTGGAGAATAAAAGACTTGAGAGGAGATCTCATCACCATCTAAATATCTGAGGAGTGTGTGTCGAATGGAGAGGGCCAATCTCTTTTTGGTAGTCAGCAGCAATAAGCCAAGGAGCAATGGCTACAATCTGGAGAGTTTGTAGTTGTTGAGTGTCCTTCAACATGAGGAGAAACTTCTTTACAGTGAGGGTGACAGAGCACTGGAACAGGCTGCCCAGAGAGGTTGTGGATTCTCCCTCTCTGGAGACTTTCAAAACCTGCCTGGATGCATTCCTGTGTGAACTACCCTAGGGGATCCTGCTTGACAAGGGGGTGGGACTTGATGAGGAGGTCCTTTCCAACCTCCAATGTTGTGTGATTCTGTGATATATATTTATTATTTATAAACTTATTCTCTTGTCCAGAGTGGGGAAATTGCACTCCTTTTTCTACAAGATTTCTTCTGTTCAAGTCAGTACCAAACATCTCCAAGATCTGCCAGAGCAAGATTAGGCTGCTCTTCAGATGGTGTAAATTGCTGCAGCTGAATTGTAGTAAATAGGACTGAGGCTGTTTACTCAGGGATCAACTTTTAACGCCTCTGCCAGACACCCTCTGGTAAATCCAGCACAGCTGTTTAAACATTAAAAGGCATGGGCTAATGTTGCTCTGCAGTGCACCCAGGCACAGTCTGGCATCTTCACACAACCTCATTAAGAGGGTGCAAGCGGGCACTAGCTAAAGGCTGGGCACAAACACAGCTACAGTAAGGACATGGTCAGTTTCTGTGAGATATGCACAGCTGTGTCCCAGTTACCTGCCAAAAGTCCTCTCTAAAAAGAAATTGAATGGTAGCCTGTAGCTCTTATCTTTAATCTCAGACCTTGACTGATTTCTCATTTCAGTGTAGTTTCCTGGTGATGTGGGGATCCGATTTTGAAGACAGTGTGGACCCTTGATGTCCATGTAAGAATATTGGGTTTGGGATTCTACTAAATGTATCTACATTCCCTATCTAATAAGCTACAGCATGACCTACCTGTCACTTCCTAGGACAAGACCTAAGCCAGCAGACATATTTGCTGTCTTAAAGCCTTAAAACTCTTGAGCTGTAGCATTGCATCCCTAAATCCAATTCCTAGCTGGGCCAGAGCTGAAACTGAACAAATGTAGTAGGTTCAGGGATGCCCTGCACTGCACTGAATGCTTGCAGTGGGTTAGGAACTTCCCTCTCTCCCAGTTACAATTTACCAGACCAGCTCAGACATCTTGGAAATAAGATAAAGCTCTATTTTGCAGCAAAGCTAAATTTACAGGCCCAGATATGAAATATATTTACATGTATTTAAAATTATACACCATTGAGAAATAATACAAGAGTCTGATCTCCCCCCCCTAGACAAAGAAACAGCACAGAAGGGACCCTCTCTCTCTTCCCAGATAGAAAACAACCAGCAAGGCTTACATGTTATCTAGGCAGCCAAGGTTAGTGGAAAAGTTTAGAGAGAGAAGTGAAGGGGTCCAGTGCCCAAGAGCACAGAAGAAAGAACAGTTTATGTTTTGGCATTTTATCCCTCTTAGCAAAGCAATGAATGACAGAGTCTTTCATTATTACTCTGTTACAACAAATGATCTAATTTCTCTTATTAGAATATTCCAGTGAGCCTTAAACCACAATACTGCTAGTCTTCACAGTCTTGTGCCTTTCACTTCTCAAGCAACTTACTGCAGACTCACTTTGGTTGGAACAAACCTTTAAGATCATGAAGTCCAACCATTAATCCAGCACTGCCAAGCTTAAAGTTTCTGTAAATCACACCCTGAGACTGCCACGGCCCACAGTTGGTCCTTATCAGCCAGGCCCCTGCCAGAAGGTCTGACAGCAGCGTTTTGCATACCAGCAAATTCAGATGTACATTGTGTGTGTTTCATCTCAGACAATGTGCTTAGGCTGAACAGAGTCTGGCCTCCTCCAAACCCAAAGATACACCACAAACCAAAGGCATAACACTCAGCTAAACACTCTGCATGGGTTCTTAATAAATAGATTTATCTTGCCTTGAATTTACTGATGTGTATGTTAAACAGAGTACCAAATTAAGTTGTTCAGCTTCTTCCAGTTGTTCTCCTTTTGTTTGGGTTTCTTTTTTTTGCAGTATAATCCTCACTAGCTTTTATAAACACTAGAGTTTAAACCTGTAAACTGCCATTCAAATGTGTTTAACATAGGGATGGTTTCATCAGAACAGAATGAAAAATGGTCAGTTTCAGTGTGAGTGACTTTCCAAAAGCCAGAGAAACCAGTCTACAAGAACTGCGTGCTCAGGATAGCCTTTAGTTGACTTCTCTGACAGGTAGTTGCTTTTGAAAGCTCCTCTGAGTCCAGTTACATCTCACAGCAGGGAATCCTGACCTTGCTTTCATGCTTTATAACACAACAGGTATCTTCCATCTGAGGTGACTGTTGTGGTCAGCCTCTAGCTGTGAATCTTAAATTATGAAAGTCATAAACCTGACCAGAATTGTCCTTCCACTTCGTAATGAATTTTCCTTTGCCTGGAGTTTCAGCAGCTACAGATGGTCATTTTTACTGCTACATAAAATACCAGAGACTAATACCACAAGATCACAGAATCACAGGATTACAGGATGTTAGCGGTTAGAAGGGACCTCCAGAGATCATTGAGTCCAACCCCCCCGGCCAGAGCAGGACCACAGAATCCAAAGCAGGTCACAACAGAATGCATACTGACAGGGCTGGAAAGTCTCCAGAGAAGCCTCCACAACCTCTCTGGGGAGCTTGTTCCAGTGCTCTGTGACCCTTACAGTAAAGAAGTTCTTTCTCATGTTGAGGCAGAACATCCTGTGCTGTAGTTTATTTCCATTAATCCCTTGTCCTATCACAGGGCACAGCTGAGAAGAGTTTGTCCCCTCCTTCTTGACATCCAACCCTCAGATATTTATAAACATTGATTAGATCAATGTGAACTGTAGCTTGATTGATTCTATGATTCTCTCACTTATAGCTTCTATCTCTGACGGTGAGACCACTGGCTTAGGTCTAGATGCTGGGTTGCTAACTCTGCTGCTGGCTTAGGATAAAAACAAGCTACTTTTAAAATACTTCACATTATCAGGTAATTTTGTGAGGAATGTCCGTGGGCAGATGGAACAGACAGCAACAAGGATGCAGCAGCATGTAATTAACTGATTTGATGTTCATGTTATGCTCCAGAAACGCTGGGGCTGGTTAGTTTGAAGAAGAGGAGGCTGAGGGGAGACCTCATTGCTATCTACCTGAAAGGATGTTGTGGAGAGGCTGCTGCTGGTCTCTTCTCACAGGTAAATAGTGATAGAACAAGAGGGAATGGCCTCAGCTGCGACTGGATAGGTTTAGACTGGACATTAGGTTATTTTTTTTCACAGCAAGTGGTCAGGCATTGAAATGGGCTGCCCAGGGAGGTGATTGAGTCTCCAGTCCTGGATGTGTTTAGAAGTTGTTTGGATGAGGTGCTTGAGGATATGGTTGAGGGTGCACCTTGTAGAGTAGGGATATTGGTTGGACTTGGTGATCTTTTCCAACCTGAACGTTTCTGTGATTTTGTGAAAAAAGAGAGGAAAAAAAGATAACAAAGAGAAAAAAAAGAAGAAAAGAAAAGATCCTTACAACAAATATGTTGCTGGTGTTATGCTTGTCCCTCCACTTCTCCCCTCTATACTGGACAGACTACTCAGAATGTTAGGAGCTGGCTGGTGATCTTCAGGACTCCCTGTGAGATCTAAGGAAACCAGGCTGGCTGAGAGACAGCAAGACTTTACATTCCTACAACTCAGGCATGGAAACAAAACTTGTCTAAGATGAGTCAATTAGCCAGGCATGCTTAGTTTTCTTTGCTAATAGTAGCCTTGTTTTCCCCAACAGGGTCAAATGTTAAGGCCTGTTTGGTTTTGTGGCTGTACTCTTTAGTGTGTTTGAAAGCCATTACCATGCATAAGGCATTTGTGCCAGAAAGAGGCTAACTAAAGGCTGTTTGTAAAGTGAAATACTCATAGCAGTTCCTCTTTTTCTTGTTAAGTCAGTGTGGTTACAACAGCCCTCTGGGCTTCAGAAGTTCCAGTTGCAGGCCACTCAGTTATAAGGTGCATTAATGTTGATGCAGAAGTAACTTGTGGCTAGATTCCTCCTGAGAAGCAAAACATTTGACATAGCTGACAGCAGCATCTCATATAAAGCAGTTCTGAAAGACTGAGAGAGTTGAGATCGTTCAGCCTAGAGAAGGGAAGGCATAGGAGAGACTTTATTGCAGCCTTTCAGTATTTAAAGACCTAAAGGCCTAGAAGAAAGATGTGGACATTCTTTTTTTGCAGAGCCTGTTGCAACAGAGCAAGGAGCAATAGTTTTAAACTAACTGAGGGGAGATTCAGACTAGATATAAGCAAGAAATTTTCCAGTGAGGATGGTTGGACACTATCCCAGGTTGCCCAGAGAAGTGGTAGATGCCCCATCCCTGGACACATTCCAGGACAGGTTGGACAGGGCTCTGAGCAGCCTGATCTAGTTGAAGATAACCCTGCTGACTGCAGGGAAGTTGGACTAGATAACTTTTAAAGGTCTCATCCAATCCAAACCATTTCATGAAAATCATTGGCCATTAAGAGTCACTCAGCACCCCACCAGCTCACTGCTCCAGATGCAGCCAGGACAGTGAGTGCACATCCCCTTCCCAGCAGCAGCAGTTCACAGAATCACCAAGGCTGGAAAAGACCTCTGAGATCATCAAGTCCAGCCTACAACCTAACACCATGACACCAGCTAAACCATGACATCAAGTGCCACATACAATCTTTTCTTAAAGACCTCCAGGGATTTAACTCCACCACCTCCCTGGGCAGTCCATTCCAGTGCCTAATCACCCTTTCCATGAGGAAGTGCTTCCTAATATCCAATTCAAACCTCTCCTGGTGCAGCTTCAAACCATGCCCTTTTGTCCTGTCACTGGTTGCCTGGGAGAAGAGCCCGATCCATACCTGACTACAACTTCCTTTTAGGTAGTTGTAGAGCATGATAAAGTCCCCTCTAAGTCTCATCCAGGCTGAACACCCCAGCTCCCTCAGCCTCTCCTCAAAAGACTTTCCCTCCAGTCCCCTCATCAGTCTCACCACTCTTCTCTGGACTCACTCCAGCACCTCAATATCCTTGCAGTGAGGGGTCCAGAGCCACACACAGCCTCACCAGTGGTCAGTACAGGGGCAGAAGGACATCCCTGGTCCTGCTGGCCACACTATTCCTAATGCAGGCCAAGATGCCATTGATCTTCTGTGCCACCTGGGCACACTGCTGGCTCATGTCCTGCTGGCACCCAGCACTCCTAGGTCCCTCTCAGCCAGGCTGCTCTCCAGCCACTCATCCCCAGTCAGTATCATTGCATGGTTCCACTCCTGTGGAGGCTTCCCCTGGGATGCCTGGGTGAGGCAGGAATGATTTTTCAATGTGCATGTGCAGTGACAGACCAGTTCAGAGGGAGCATCACCACAAACACCAAATTGCATCCCAGAAGGAGAGGCCCACGGCACACCAGTAGTGATGTAACTGCACCAGGCCCATGCAGGGGTAGATTTTAAAACAGGAGTTAGGCATCATCAACAGGAGCTACCCAGACCTGAAGCAGCTAAGAGGGAAGCCACCACTTGAAACTTCCCCCTTCATATCTTTCATGACCAAAGCCTGCCAAGTCAAAATGAATGATTAAAAGGCACCTTTTGATAGAAAGTTTTGACAAATCAAAAGGAATTCTGACATGAAGCCAAAATTCCCCATTTGAATGGAAATCTGCTGCAGCTCTTCTCCTGATTATATCCAAAATCTCCCCAGCCTGAGCTGCTGCCCTTCTGGCACCTGGCTCTCCTCTACAGGACCTAGCAACAAGACAGTTTGTTTCTGTGAAGCTCTTCATGCCTCAGGCACACTGTGTGCAGAGAGAGCATACCCTTTATGCGACACAATCATCAGGGCTTCATTCTGAAAATCAGCATCATAGCATAGTTTGGGTTGGAAGGATCCTTTAAAAATCATCCAGTCCAACTCTCCTGCAAGTGAGCTTGGACATCTTCAACTAGATCAGGCTGCTCAGAGCCCTGTCCAATCCGACCTGGAATGTTTTCAAAGCTGGGGCATCTACCACCTCTCCAAGCAACCTGATGCAGTGTTTCAACACTCTCATTTTTCCCTTTTATGCAGTCTAAATCTCCCCACTCTTCATTTAAAACCTTCAGCACTTCCTTGTCACAACAGGGCCTGATACAAATTGTGTCTCCATCTTTCTTACAGTCCCCCTTTAAGTACAGAAAGGTCACAATAAGGTCTCCCTTGAGCCTTCTCTTCTCCAAGCTGAACAACCCCAGCTTTCTCAGCACATCCTCATAGCAGAGGTGTTCCAGCCCTCTGATCGTTTTTGTGGTCCTCCTCTAGCCCTGCTCCAACAGATTCAAGTCCTTCTTATATGGAGGACTCCAAAGCTGGATGCAGTACTCCAGGTGGGGTCTCACCAGAGCAGAGTAAAGGGGCAGAATCCCTTCCCTTGACATGTTGGCCATGATGCTTCGAACACAGCCTGGAATACAGCTGGCTCTCTGGGTTGTAAGCACACGTTTCCAGCTCAAGTCCAGCTTTTCATCCACCAGTACCCCCAAGTCCTTCTCCACAAGGCTCCTCTCAATCTCATCATCTAGCCAGTACTGATACCAAAATTTGCCCCAACCTAGATGCAGAATTTTTTGTTTGAAAAACGTGACAGTGAGAAAAAGGACACAGTGATGTTCACTTACAGATGTGGCCACTGATACTACAGCAGTGGCACTCTCTGCCACTCAGCCCAAGGGGTGCAGTCATCATCCTCTTATGAGAGGCTGAGGCACATTAAGTTTGCAGATGACACCAAGCCAGGAGCAGGTGTGGATCTGTTGGAGAGTAGGAGAGCACTGCAGAGGGACCTGGACAGGCTGGATGGGTGGGCAGAGGTCAATGGGCTGAGATTTAAAAAGGCCAAGTGCAGGGTCCTACACTTTGACCACAACAACCACAAGCAGCGCTACAGGCTGGGGACAGAGAGGTTGGAGAGCAGACAGGAAGAAAGAGACCTGGGGGTACTGGTAGACAGTAGGCTGAACATGAGGCAGAAGTGGGCCCAGGTGGCCAGGAGAGCCAATGGCATCCTGGCCTGCATCAGGAACAGTGTGGCCAGTAGGACAAGGGAGGTTATTCTTCCCCTGTACTCAGCACTGGTCAGGCCACACCTTGAGTACTGTGTCCAGTTCTGGGCTCCTCAATTGAAGAGAGATGTTGAGATACTGGAACATGTCCAGAGAAGGGCAACGAAGCTGGTAAGGGTCCTGGAACACAAACCCTATGAGGAGAAGCTGAGTGAGCTGGGGTTGTTTAGCCTGGAGAAGAGGAGGCTCAGGGGGGACCTCATTGGTGTCTACAACTACCTGAAAGGAGGCCTGTAGCCAGGTGGGGGTCAGTCTCTTCTGCCAGGCAACCAGCAACAGAACAAGGGGACACAGTCTCAAGTTGTGCCAGAGGAGGTGTAGGCTGGGTGTTAGGAGGAAGTTCTTCCCAGAGAGAGTGATAAGCATTGGAATGGGCTGCCCAGGGAGGTGGTGGAGTTGCCATCCCTGGAGGTGCTGAAGAAAAGCCTGTATGAGGCACTTAGTGCCATGGTCTAGTTGACTGGCTAGGGCTGGGTGCTAGGTTGGACTGGATGATTTTGGAGGTCTCTTCCAACCTGGTTGATTCTGTAATTCTATGATTAGTGCTCTTTCCTCATCAGTCAGGCACCATACAGCAAGGGAGGGGATGCTCCTCAGCTCCTCCATTAAGCAGGCAGCTTCATTAGTTGCAGCTCTTTCTCTGGAAGGGCAATCTAAATCTGAGAGAGACCCAATGCTTAGCCCAGGCTGGCTGCAGGCAGTTGCTGGCAGAAACTAGATCAAGACAGAGAACAAGAAACCAGGCTGCAAGATTGCAAGGCAAAGAGAACATCAAACTGTAACCAGGCTGTTGGGTTGCCCAGGCACAGAAATGCATCATCCTGTTCTTCATATCCGTTATCCAGCATTAGGTGTGACCCTGGTGTGCAAAAACCGTCAAGAAGCACGTTTTCATCTGGACACCAGACAGTTTGGCTCCACCAAGTGGGTGGTTCAGGAACCATTTTTGACATGTAGAGGTTTAAATTGCTCTTCTCTGTTTATTCCCATACCCATGTAATAATTGGCAACTCTTTCTTTCTTTCAGCATTGCAGAGCAAGAGCTCACACACCTTATGCTGACTAATTCTGCTGGACTGGGTCACTGGCTCCCCTGTGGATATCCTGTTTTCCTGTGGATGGTTGTTCCTCCTTAAGACATCCTCAGACTCTGATCAAAGATTCAGAAGGTATTAGATATGGAGACAGCAGACAGCTCAAGCAGATTAAAAAATACACACTCAAAGAAATGCATCCCAGCTTCTTCCTCCTGCCCTGCTGAAAACTGGAATGGTGAACAGAATCCTAAGCACTCATCATAAAAGAGCCAGTAGAAGGACAACGAGACCAAAAAAATAGAGAGAGCCTTTGGAAATCCAGTTTACCCAGAGTCTTCTACAAATGATCCTTTTTACATAGTTGCACTTTTGTACTTATATGATTCTCTCTTGCAGGTGGAAACTCTTCAGGTTTAATCCTCATCTGATGAGGAAATGACATCTCTAAGCTTCAGCGAGAGCTGCACTGACTGTGTCAGTGGAGAAGTTGGTACTATCCTGTTAAGCCTTGCACACAAATTAAAGGAAAACAAAAACATGTGGTCTGTTCTTTCCCAGTTTTTGCATTCTGCTGCATTCTTGGTGGTTTCATTCAGTTTTACACTTAGCTAAATGAACAACTGAAAAGATTCTGTGCCAGTGACATGCCAAAAGCTAAGGTCAGGAGGTCAAACTAGATTATCTGAATAGTGCCTTCCTCTGTTGCAAATCTGTGAGCACAGGTTTTATCTGATAAAGCAGCTGAAGTATTTCAGCAGCATTTGGATCTTGAAGACTGCACATTTAATTAGTCTTTTAAAATTCTAAACTCTCCTTTTAATGGATGCCTTTTAATCCTTACATTTAAGAGTAAGAGCTGTGTTTGATCTAAGGCAGTGGGCAACATCTTTGGGTAATCAGAGAGACCATTTTTAGGGTTGAACAATATGTTGTGTTTTTTCAAGATGTTGTTCCTCCTGTCAGTGGAAATAGCTGAATAAAGGGCCAAAGGACTGTCCTTTTTCTCTCCTAAAAGAGAGATAAATTGTGCTGATCTTGCATGGTTTCATCTGGACACCAGACAGTTTGGCTCCACCAAGTGGGTGGTTCAGGAACCATTTTTGACATGTACAGGTTTAAATTGCTCTTCTCTGTTTATTCCCACACCTGTAATAATCGGCAACTCTTTCTTACTTTCAGCATTTCAGAGCAAGAGCTCACACACCTTATGCTGACTAATTCTGCTGGACTGGGTCACTGGCTCCCCTGTGGATATCCTGGTTTCCTGTGGACTGCATCAGGCTTTTAGTCCTAGACTTCTAACTCCTTTAGCAACCTTCTGAACTTGGAGGGGAAAAGAAACTTTATGTAGTGTTGGTGATGATTCAGAGGCAATGGAGGGAAGAATACCCAGCAGGCATACACTCAGCAACATCATTAGATCCGCAACATCATTAGATCCTCAATGAAGTTCTGACAGAATTAAGGGTGGGCTTTTTTTTAAACCCAGAGTGTAGTTTGTCCAAGTCTCTGGATGGGATTCATCCGTTGATGTTTTCTTTGAGAAAAAAATGTCAGCAAGTTGTTCTGACTTGTTCTCTTCCTCAAAAAAAAAAGAAGTTCTGATACAAGAGTATCAAGATGTGGCCCAGTTGTCAGAAGCATGTGAACTGAGCCCAGTATTTGTCCCTCACTGGAGCTTTCCTAGCTGGGGCAGCCATCAGAGCCACTGCAACCGTCCAAGGAAGGTGGGACTGGTTTGAAGGAATGAGGGCCAAATAATGTGGAAAAGATTCACCTTCTGCATTAAGACGGCAATTTCATTGTGCAGGCCTGAGGACAAGTGGCTTGTCTCTTTGGTTTGCATAATTATGGGTATTTTTGCTGCTTTCATTACCTTCTCCCTTTAACTAGACCCATGAATGGATTACACATGCAATTGGCAACACAGTGGAAGTAACAACTGATGGTTTCCAGCATTTGAGAGGAAGAGGAGGGGGCAGTTCATAGAATCATAGAATGCTAGGGCTTGGAAGGGACTGCAGAGATCGAGTCCACACCCCTGCAAAGCAGGATGACTTTGGGCAAGTCACACAGGAACACCTGTTCCAGTGCTCTGTCCCTCTCACAGTAAAATGTTTTTGCTCATGTTGAGATGGAATTTCCTGTGATTGAGTTTATGTCCATTGTCCCTCATCCTGTCACTGGGTATCGCTGAAAAAGAGACTGGCTTCATCCTCACAAGAGCCACCCTTCAGGTATTTGTAGACATTGATAAGGTCCCCTTATCTGAGGGACCTGGGGCTTTTTAGTCTGGAGAAGACTTAGAGGGGATTTAATAAATGTCTATAAATGTCTGAGGGCTGGGGTTTAGGGGGGGGGGGGGTGCGGGCAGGCTCTGCTCACTTGCTCCCTGTGAGAGGACAAGGAGCAATGGATCTAAATTGCAGCACAAGCGGTTCCACCTCAACACAAGAGGGAACTTCTTTACTCTAAGGGTCACAGAGCACTGGCACAGGCTCCTCAGAGAGGCTGTGGAGTCTCCTTCTCTGAAGACTTTCAAGGCCTGTCTGCATAGGCTCCTCTGTGACCTGAGCTAGATCGCATGGTGTTGGACTTGATGATCTCTTTGGGTCCCTTCCAACCCCTGACATCCTGTGATCCTGCGTGATCCCCTTAGGTTGTTGGTCTGTCCCATCTGAAGAGCAGTCTGCAGGAGCCAGGCAGGCATGCCAGAGAACAGGCTTCAAACACCACTCTGTGTGCGTAGGATGCTATACCCTCCTCCCTGGTGGTGCTAGCTGGCTTTTTAACCAGGTGCTAGCAAGTGCCTCAAAAGAGTTCAAATTCTTCTTTTATTCTTTTAGGCACCATTCCTTGAGCATATTTTGTTCGATTTGTGTATATACAATAATGCAGTTTTGTCAGCCTCATTCTGGAGCACTGACCAGAAAATAAAGCTGCATAATGATGGTGCCAAATCCAGGGGGAATCAAGCTTGAACTAGGTTTGCACATGTCCCTCTAGGAATGATCTTGTGAGTTTCTGGCACTGACATAGAAAATTGAGTCATCTGAGAAGGGGTGGGATTTTTGTGCTTTGGAGGGTGAAGGAGAAACACAGAATCACAGAATGGTGGGAGTCAGAAGGGACCAAATCCCCACTGAACTAGGCTGCCCAAAGTCACAATGTCCAGGTGGGTTTGGAATCTGTTCAGAGATGGAGACTCTGTAACATCTATGGGCAGCCTGTTCTAATGCTCTGTTCCATTCACAGGAAGAGGTTCTAGCTCATGTTCAGATGGAACCTCTTGTGTTCCAGTTTGTGCCCATAGCCCCTTATCCTGTCACTGGGCACCATTGGAAAGAGACTGGCTCCAGCCTCTTGACACTTGTTCTTTAGTTATCTATAAATATTGATAAGATCCTCTCTCAGTCTTCTGCAGGCTAAACAATCTCAGGTCTCTCAGTCTTTCCTTGTCAGAGAGATGCTCCAGTCCATTCATCATCTTTGTAGCTGTGCACTGGACTCTCTCCAGTAGTTCCTTGACTCTCTTGACCTAGGGAGCCCAAAACTGGACACAGGACTCCAGGTGTGACCTCACTAGGGTAGAGTGGAGGGGGAGGACAACTTCCCTCGACCTGCTGGCCACACTCATCTTAATGCACCCAAGAAAAGAATACTTTCAAACTAATTGTTTGGGCCAGAAAATGAAGACAAAACCCTGGCTTCAGCGTTGTCATGAGTAGTCTCATACTGTCCTAAAAGGGCCAGGATTTCATTCATGGGTTTTTAAGGCTGGAGTACGGTGAGTACCTTACAGCAGAGCATGGGTTATTTCTCCCAGAATGAGGGCTGCTGTTAATGACACCAGAGAGTGACTTATTTCCCTTCCCACCTCTTTTTTTTTTTACCATGTGGCATTGCTCCTTCAAGCAAATTAACGTCTGATCCATTTGCATTTCTATGTATCATTAACCCAGACACCTACTGATGGGCCTAAAGCTCGTGTCTGCTAGCAAGACTAAACCCTCCTAATGCGCTTTTCCTAATGCACTGAGGGAATCTAAGGGAATCTGGAGTCTCTCCTTTTGAAGCTGACTCGCTGTTTTGACTAATTACTTCTGGTAACAGTTAATAGCATTTTGCAAAGGCACTTCATCTGCTGACAGCAGATTGATGTAAGGAAGGGACACAGTTTGCTTTTGCAAAGGGAGCATCGGGAAACCCATTACCAGCTTCATTAATCTGTTAATAATAAAATTAAAGTACAAATAAAATGTGACAAATAGGCTTCTGTTGTGAAAGGCACTCTAACAGGAGGCTGCAAAGAAAGGTCAAAACAGACCCTGATTTCTGCTGTGTTTTAATAGCAGAATCAGAGGAGGGCATTGTAGAAACACTGTAATTAATCTGGCAATACTGTAATTGTCCCCAGATGACACAGAAAGAGATTGTCATGTGATTTAATTTTTTTTTGCTTTGAGAGCATTTACAAAACCTGGAACATAAAGCTTTGTCACACAACATTTAAGTGCTAATCCAATTTCCCAGGAAGCATTCAACAGTGTGGCTACGGTGGGTGGACTTATTTGCACTGCCTGTGTACTCGCAGCTGCTACCTTAGTTGAAACTCAAGTTTACATCCCTCCCCATAGACAGGGCAAAAAGGAAAAAAGTCCTGCAGGTGCAGGTTTTCTAGCAGCAGTCACAAACCAGAAGTGGCAGAGTCACCAATCTTGGAAAAGTCTAAAAAAAAATGTGTAGATGTGGTGCTGAGAGTTGTGGTTTAGCTGTGACCTGGCAGAACTTAAAGGTCTCTTCCATCCAAAACAATTCTATGATTCTATGACACTGGAAACAGGCTTCATGGAAGAGACAAAATAAGCCAGACTAGTCACCCCTTTTCTGGCAAGGACAGGGTTGTCTTGGCAGCAGCCCATGTTTAAAATAAAAACTGTATAAAATCAGCTCACCGTCCACCCCTTCTTTTAAGGCTGTCCCCCAAACCTTTTGGTATGCCCTGCATCTCTTATATCAGCCTCTCTAACTATATCCTAAGGCAGCAGAATATCTTAGTCTAACCTCTACACTTAAATAACCTTCCTGCTGGGATCTTCAGTTATTACCACAGAAACAAAACTGCTAAGAATGAGACTGACTCCAGCCTCTCCAAGGCATGAAGAGAGACAAAAAATGTCCAATTTGTCTAAGTTCCTGCTTATTACAGTTGAGCAATTGCCCCACAAGCAATCAGTCGAGGAGGATAATTTTTGAGGGCACAGCTGCAACGAACGGAAGGCTCCCTGCAGCCTGGCAGAGCAGCCATCTGCTGGGAGCACCTGAACAAAAGGCACACTTTTTAAAGAGCCCAGCCAGGCAAACAAATAGCTAAACATGTTAATGTTAAGTATTTGAAGAGAATGGCCTGTTAAGCCAGGCGGGATGAGTATATGGAAAACAGATAGCTCTAATTTAAAATTCAGCAGGAGGGAAAGGAGAAGGCTGTCCTTTGTGTTCAAGCAAGCCAAAAGGAACCCATACAGTCCTCTCCTCCTCCAGTCGTTTTAGGGATAATCTCACACCTCTAAGAGATCAGATTCTGAGAAGCACTACATGGAATTAGTTGTGGCAGGAAAAGAAGCAAGGGTCGAGAGAAGATAAAAAGGAGGGGAAGGAGGACATGTTTGGAGATCACAGTTATTTGTAGGAGCTGTGAAGAGTATGGTGAAGAATTGCCCCCATGGTGACGGGTTGGGGTTGTGGGAAAGGCAAGAAGCTTGGTGAAGGCGCCCATCGGTGTGAAAACAATGATAGTCTGGGAATTGGATATAACCTGGGGCTTAAAGACCAGCAACAGTTTGAGTGACTCAATGAGTTATCAAGCAGAGAGGCAGAGCATGGGAGGAAGAAAGGGAAGCAAGAAGAGTTTATTGCCATCCATTGCAGCACTCCAGTCATGACAGTCATCCCACCATGTTTCTGTGATGGATACTAAGTCATAGCTATCCTGCTGCATAATGGCTTCAAGTTCCTCCTGTTTGTTGCCCATGCTGCATCCACTGGTACAGATGCTAGGCTATCAATTTCACCTCCAACATTGGCAGGCCACTCCTAGGCTCATCTCTAGTGAGGATACTTTTATATCCTTTCTCCTTCAAACCTAAAGTCCTCAGTGAGCCCTGCAATTCACAGACAAGAATCCTATTTCCCCTTTGAGACAGCTGGACTCTATCTGCTGCCAGCAGCCCCAGTGCCATATGAACCTCCCCATGATCAAAGCAACCAAAATTCCACCGCTGGCACCAGCCATATGTCTATTCCTGCTCCTTTCAGTATTCCTCCCTGCCCCTGAAGGGATAGAGGAAAACACTACCTGTGCTTCTGATCACTCAGGCAATTGCTCCAGTGCCCTGAAGTCCCTTCTGACCACTTCAGGAGCTCTCTCCACACCCCCATGATTGCCACCTGCCTAACCAGGCCAGAAGGCCGTACTGAAGCAGGGAGCTCCCTCACAGCTAACCCAGGCCCCAGGCAGCTCGCAGACTTCCCTGTGCAATGCATCTGGTTGGCAAACTGAGCCCTCGGTGCCATCTAGGAGGGAACCACCAACATTCATTCTCCTTTTACTCCTTAATAGAGGCAGGCTTAACGTGTGAGGCTGACTGACTCACCCCAAGCAACTCACTGGATGCACCTTCTTCTACACCCTCATTTGCCTGGCCCCCAAGTTCCAGAGCCCCACATCGTTGTGTAAGGGCAGCTGGGAAGGTGAGGAAGGCTGGGACAGGAACCTGTTCCTACCCCCCCTTCCCCGGTGTTTGCCACCGGGCAGGAGGGGAGGGGATCCTCCTCTGCTTCCCGTGGAGCCGCCACCTGCAGCCTGTGCCTCAGGCTGTGGCTCCGCCAACCCACCTCCCTCTCATGCTCCCTAACACTCCTGACCTTCAGCTTTGCCACCAGGCTCCTCAGATCGCCCACCCAAGCACACCAGCACCACCCCACCGAAAGAGCCCTTACAGCGGGTTTTTACCTGCACCACCGCGGCTCCTGTCCTCACCTCCTGTGAGCCGCAGCGGCCGCCGCTCAGGGCTCGCCCTTCCCGCCCCGGCGGCGGCGCAGGGTCGCCTGCTCCCTCTGTTGCCTCGCTCGGGCCACGCTTTCGCCGCTGGAGGAAGGTTCCGCTGCTGCGAACCGCGCCCAGGAGCCCTTCGCCTCGGAGAGCTCCGGTGACTTTAGGCTGGATCCTAGGAGACATTTCTTCCCTTGAAAGAGTTGCCAAGGCCTGGGAGAGGCTGCCCAGGGAAGCGGTGGAGTCATCATCCCTGGAGGAGTCTAACTAACGTGTGAATGTGGTGCCGAGGGACAGGGTTCATTGGTGACCTGGCAGCGCTGGGTTAGCGGTTGGACTCCGTGTTCTGAAGAGCCTTCTCGCACCAAAATGATTCTGCGAGTCTGACCTGCAGCACCGCAGGAGGGGAGCTTCACACTGCTGTGGCCTATGTATAGGGCGCTGCAGCTGCCTCCTGTAGAAGCAGTCATGCCCCAGGCTTTTCTTCTGGGTCTTTCTGTATAGCATATGATTGCTTTCTCTTCCTCCTTTCCAATGAGTCCTGCATTATAAAATCAGAGAGAGAGAAATCCTATGCAGAGAATTAAAACCAAGCAAGGATGACCTCAGGCCTGAATGCCCAAAGACAGCTCCTCTAGCTCCCCCAGTCACTACAGTGTACTTCCAGAGTCAGTATTTGATCCAGTTCCAGCTCTCTGTTTTCCATCTAAAAAAGCAGCAATTGTAATAGCAAAGCCCTGGCCTCGGTTTTTGGGGTGCCTCTACTGTTCTAAACAGAATTGTCAGAATGTCCAGGACACACAGGATGAGCTGTAACCAACCCAAGAGAGGTCTGGCATCTCTGGCTTTAACACTTTCATTGCCACCTTCCTTCTTTTCCTCTTCAGACTGCAAACCCTTGACCAAAAGGCATTTTAAACCACGGTTTATGGATCCTGTCTCACTCTGAAACACACTTCTCCATAAGGATAAAAGAAGATGCCAGAGAAAAACTCAGCCTTTGTGTTCCAGCCCTTGTTGCTCGTGGCCAACAGCAGTGAACTTCATCTTTTATGGTCTGTTCAGACAGTGGATAATAGAGCACATGTACCATTCTGCATGGAGGATCTGGAGTAGCAAAAACAAAGCAAAGAACCATTTGCTTTGTGCTGAAAAACTGGAGATCACAGTGCATATTTAGAAAGCTAATTGCTTTTTTGCCTTTTTTCTTCATTTTTCCCCCAGTGATGGCAGTGTTTCAGCACTGTGCCCGTAGTGCAGTTAGAGATTTTCTCTGTTGCTCCACACATGCACTCTACACACATCCAGGTGCCTGCTGCTCTACACGTTTTGCTTTCACCTGTGCCGTGGAACAGCAAGGCAAGAATGGCATCAGGGCTAGCGTGGTTGGGGCTTCAGAGATGGGCAAGAGATGGAGTCCCACAGCTCCAAGCACAAAGAACAGGGCAGGCTCAGGGGTACAGCTCAGAGTCTGTATCTCTGGAGAGGTCCACCGTAGCCAGGGAGGACCATACTGAAACCAAGATATCAGCCTGTGGTTTAAGATCAGGGTCAAAATGGTCCATGCCAAACAGCTGCAACCAGTGCAGGCAGGACCAAGCAGAAGAGCCTCAGCTGAATGTTTTTGTTCAAGCTAAGCATCTACTTGCTTATCTATTGTGCCAGGCTCATCTCTAGGAACAGCTACCACAACCAGTCCCATACAATCTAAACTGCAGCTCTCTCTCCCCTGAGAGGTTCTTTTTCAGCTCCCCATTAAAACACAGTAGTATGAAATAGAAAACAAGTAAGCTTTTAGCAACAAAAGTAGTCTGTTCAAGTAAGAGTAGAGAGAAGTATAGCTGCTGGTAGTTTGGAAAGCCAAGCTATGAATGGAAGAGCCCAAATGAGGGATTTGGGGGGTGGGGCAGGATGGGGGGGAGAAAAGGGCTAATGAATCTGACAAAGAATAAAGCAGCAGCAAAAAGCAAAAGCTGGAAGTTGAAGTGTTAAATGTAAGGTATGTGTTGTTACAAGGATAGAAGGGAAATTAGGGTCTATAGCCAGCATGGGAACAGTTTAATATGGGATGTTCCCCATTCCTTTCAGTCTTATGTCAATATTTGGATAACTTTTTCCATGGTTCAGTCAAAACTGCTGAGCTTGATGAAGAATTTATTGAATGAGACTCTCTGGCTTGAATTAAACAAAAGATAGAGTAGAGAGTCCTAATGCTCCTTGGGGCTGTAAAATTTATGAGCATATGAATTTATGGGACTGGAGTTTACTTTTAAGATCCCAGTCTGGCTGGTTGCCTGGAGGGGTGGGAAGGATCTAGCACCTGAAAGTATATGTGTTGGACAGTGAGCCACTACTGCTCTCTAAGCTCCCTGTCACCAGTATCCTTAGCTAAGAGCTGGGCCCAATTGATTATTTTCAACAGATTTTCTAGGGGAGAATTTCTGTGCTAGAGTTCAAGCCTGAAAGCTGCCCTGATTTATGTGCTTGACACACTACAAGTAGCACCACTGGGAGATCAGGGAAATGGTCACCAAGTCAATCACAAGCCATAAAATCAGGCCTATGTGAAATCAAAGGACAACTCATCGCTGCTAAGACTGAAGTTCACCAATATGAGTCTTTGAAGCTTCAGGGCCTAGAAGTATCTGAACAAGTATAGGGGACAAAATATCATCAGTGGAGCTCTGTTTTGCAGTTGTGAGCACTGTAGTCTCTCAACCAGTTTAAAAATACAGATTGTGCCTTGATGCTGGAGACATAAGAGCAGCTCTTTTGAGAGAAAGGATACTAACTGCCAGATGGGGTTTCCCCTTCACCAGCAGAAGGTAGAATCATAGAATCAATCAGGTTGGAAGAGACCTCCAAGATCATCCAGTCCAACCTATCACTCAGCCCTATCTGATAAACTAGACCATGGCACTAAGTGCCTCATCTAGGCTTTTCTTCAACACCTCCAGGGATGGTGACTCCACCACCTCCCTGGCCAGCCCATTCCAATGCCAATCACTCTCTCTCCATAAAGAACTTCTTCCTAACATCCAGCCTAGACCTTCCCTGGCACAACTTGAGACTCTGTCCCCTTGTTCTGTTGCTGGTTGCCTGGGAGAAGAGACCAACCCCCACCTGGCTACAGCCTCCCTTCAGGTAGTTGTAGACAGCAATGAGATCCCCCCTGAGCCTCCTCTTCTCCAGGCTATACAACCCCAGCTCCCTCAGCCTCTCCTCACAGGGCTGTGTTCCAGGACCCTCACCAGCTTTGTTGCCCTTTTCTGGACACATTCCAGTATCTCAACATCTCTCTTGAATTGAGGAGCCCAGAACTGGACACAGCACTCAAGGTGTGGCCTGCCCGGTGCAGAGTACAGGGGAAGAATAACTTCCCTTGTTCTACTGGCCACACTGCTCCTGATGCAGGCCAGGATGCCACTGGCTCTCCTGCCACTGCTGGGTCATGTTCAGCTCCTCTCTACCAGCACCCCCAGCTCCCTCTCTGCCTGACTGCTCTCCAGCCACTCTGTCCCCAGCCTGTAGCACTGCTTGGGGTTGTTGTGGCCAAAGTGTAGAAGCCTGCACTTGGTCTTGTTAAATCTCATCCCATTGGCCTCTCCCAGGCTTGGCAGGAGCCCTAGTTAGCTTCCCCCAGACAGTAACACAAAGCTGCTAGTGGGAACAGGTCTTTGAGAAAAGACCACTGGTGCAGACAGAAGCCTAAAGTCCAAGCATCCTTGTGCCTGGAATATGGAAGATGTTGTCCTGGCAGGGCAGAAACCCTGCCAGACTGTTTTTGACCACTGCTCTCCTCCTCTGGTGTCAGGGTCCAGGAGTCGAGTTGATGAGCAGACTAAACAATGGCGATTGGCTTCAGCAACACAGCCCCGAGGGCTAGCAGCCAACACCATATGTCAGGTGTCTTGTGCAGACCCTCCAGGTGCCAGTGTAGTCACACAAGGCAGAAAACTTTGGATTCATTGGCCAAAACAAGTGATGCATGCACCTCTTTGGCAGTTTGGTTTTCAAAAGGCGTGTTTAATGGGAGACTGACTTGAAACCTTCCCCACCGCGTCTCTCCAGCCACGCTGAGCCCCACTAGCCCATCCTTCATCTGGGTCCTGCCTGCAGGCAGCATTGCTCACAGTGGCCACCTCTTTGTACCTTGCAGCAACTCAGTTCTCTTCTTCCCTCAGCCTGGGACATATTTTGCATTTTGACCCTCAGGATCATAATCAGAGGCTTTGGAAAGGTCTATATACAGGAAGCTTACTCAGGGGTCAGCACGTGGTGAATGCATATGCTGGAGTTAATGCTAAGGCTCCACAAGCAGAGTTACTTTTTTTTCCCTGGTTTTGCATTCCTATTTTCCAAGTTCTGACACTTTAAACTGTTTAATTACATGTTTATAAATACCCTGTGTGCAACTACTTACTCTTGACTGAAAATACAAATGAATCTTATGTGATTTCCCCCAATTGTTGGACATTAATAAACAATACTTGCTACTCATACACAAAATTAATATTCATAACTGATATTTGATATTGATTTGCAACAGGTGTCATCAGGGCCAGGAGTGTGTCTGTACAGGGAGTGTGTGGAGTCTTCTTCTTTGTAGACATGATCCTGTGCAGCCTGTGCATCTAGATCCTAGGTCCTGTGCTCTAGGTGAACCTGCTTTAACAGGAGGGTTGGACTAGATGATCTCCAGAGGTCACTTCCAACCACCACCATTCTGTGACTCTGTTACTCTGTGGCCAGAGGATAGGAAGAAAAGTGGGACCATTTGGGTGAAGAGTTCAGGGCTCAGCATGTCTGAACATTTCAGAAGGAAGGAAATAAAGCCCTCACATGTTCAGAAAAGTGGGACTTCATAACCTTGTGTCCTCTCTGCAAGCAAGGTCACACCAGAGACATCTGTGTTTTTGTCTATAAAGATCTCTGCCTTAAATGTCTCCCTCTGAGGAGGAAGAGAATCAGTCAGACCCCCAGATTAGCGAGTGCTTTGGCAGCCCAGCATATGCAAGAAACATATGGCTGGGATCCAATTATTAAGTCTTCATTAGGACTGTGAGACCATCCGTAATGGGATTCCTTTTCCCCTTCTCCCTCCTCTCGCCTCTTAAGACTTGCCAGTCTTAATTTCATTTTAGCTCTAAGAATCGCTTTGCTCCTGACATTTCCTCATGTCTTTGCTAAGTAAACCTATCTTTATGACATTCAATACAATCACTGTGCACCAGTATCAAGCAACTGCTTTTAAAAGATAATCTTCCCCTTTCTGTTATTACTCCTTTATTTCTTCTGCTGTTTTTCTCCTTGGTGAGTTATATGGGGAAGAAATTACAGCTATTTTGTCTCGAGGTTTCCCTGAGGAAACTTGTCAAAATGAACAGTCTTTTTTACTCAGATTTCCTATACAGATTGAGCAGAAATAAAACAAAATAATTAAACAGCTCCTGAAAGAATTCAGTGACTAAAACCCTGGGGGAAAATAATGGTTCCATCTATGCCATTGTGAAAGCCTTTACTGCTGCACAGCGTTTGTGTTCTGCAGAGGGTCTTATGGTGCCATCACCATCCCCATCAGAGCTGAGTGCTTTCCAGGCGTGCAGTTAAGTGACGTGATGAACAAGTGTCGTCTGTTTGTTCTCAGAGCCTCTCCCCACCGGGAGAAACCTGTTCAGGAAGTATATTGCTTTTGTTTGAGGCATATTTTTACTCTTGTTTTTACTATACTTGTTATCATCTGTTTCTCTTAAAGACGTTTAGTGGCACTTGGGGAATGAGCAAGCCTCCAGGCTGCCCACTCTCCTGAGTGCTTTGTTCTTCAACAGGAGATAGAGGAGAGAAAGAGTACTTGGAAAGTTTTCCTCAGGTTAGAAATCAGAGGCTGAATTTCACTCTAGTGATACACATAATCTGTGCCTTACAAACTGGCACAATTAGCAACTTCTTGGCTCGCTCTGCAGCCATGCAAAGTTATGGTTATCGTAGCCTCAAGCACGGCTGTATGGTTGCCGTAGTCTCAAACACAGCTGTATGGTTACCATAGCCTCAAGCACGGCTGTATGGTTACCATAGCCTCAAGCATTGTTGCAGCATGGAAACCCCAAAGTTCAGTTCTCACATGAGGGTTCCTCAACTTCGGAATTTGCCCTTCTCATTGGATCAGACAGTCCAAAGCTGTTTTCTGGCATGTCTGTTCCTCCCTTACTTCTCAGAGAGTGAGAATTAATGGGCTCAGCCCTCTAAGACACTGATCTTCCTGGCATGGGTTCAGCAAACCACTTATGCAAGTGTTTAAATTTTAACCACATGTAGGCGCTGAGTCACTGAGGTTAATGGGACTGTAGAGGGGACTCTGGTGGAATCATCTTCCCTGACCCCATGGCCTGACCTGCCAACATCCCTCTGACTCCTGTGCTGCCATAACTTGGGGATGACCTCAGCACATGTTTGTTTATCCTGGAGTTAAAGGAGTATATGAGGACTTTGCTGGATTTGCCTTAGACTGTCCACTCTTAAAGTTCAGGTCTCTGCAGAGCAGTCATGATGGAAAAGCAGATGGGTGGGATTGGCTCCATGATTTTGTTCAATGGCAGCCAACTACCTTGGTCATGAATCCCTTCAGGAATCTCTGTCATGGAGAGCCTCCTGGGGCAGCACTCCCTTTTTCAGTGACCCACTGTATTTTTCATTTACCTTCTGAAGGGATTTTGCAGAACAGAGAGGGGAGGCTGGCATCATGGTTTGGGTACTCAGGTTTATGCAGACCTGGGCCTCAAAGGTTTCCTCCATGTAATGAGGGTGAAAGGAGAGGCCACTGTCCTGAGCAACACCTGTGTACCTCAGGAGCTCTCGTGAGTTCTTTGTTCTGTGCAGAAACAGCCGCAAAACTCAGATGTGATCACTCAAAAAAACGTATACAACGTTGGAGGCAGCCAAAACTGACCCATCTTTTTCCCAGGGGGGGGTGTGGGGTGTGGAGAAAACAAGCTCCAGTGGTCCCAATTACTCTGTTTGCTAGCAAAAAAATATTTTCATGTAATGACCTCAGCAGGGAGCGAGCGGCTCCTTTTGTGCATTAAATTAAAATCTCAGGGGCAACATTAGGCCCTGCAATTTGTGCCTCTCAGATGCAATTTAAGTCTTTCATCCAAAAAAAAAAATAAAAATCATAGTAACTGAGCACTGTGATATCCAGTAGATTCATTTTCATAGGAAGGACGAAAATAGCCAGCAACATCTTGGCAAATTCCACAGGGAGAACAACTGGAGTGATAAAAACAATCCGACAGGGGTACGAGCTTGCAAATATGCTGCTTTATGGATCACTGAGAAGAAAAAGACTCTGTTAAAACACTGTCTTTATACTAAGACTGAGTAGGGGGAAATCTCCCTTGCCTGCTCATTAAGAATGGAGCATGTGAGCAATTTCCAAAGAGTAGAGGCCCAAAATGATGCCTCTTTATATCTGATTTAGAACAAAAAAAATTCCCCAAACCCAGGAAGGTTGCTTGCAGGGAACTTCTTCTTAGGAAGAAATTCTTTACAGTGAGGGTGGTGAAACACTGGAACAGGTTGCCCAGGGAGGTTGTGGATGCTCCCTCCCTGGAGGTATTCAAGGCCAGGTTGGATGAGGCCTTGAGTGACCTGTTCTAGTGGGAGGTGTCCCTGCCTATGGTGGGAGGTTGGAACTAGATGATCATTGAGGTCTCTTCCAACCTAAAGCACTCAATGACTCTATCATTCTATGATAAGTTGTCCTAACTTCTGATGCATTAGACAGACTGAGGGAGAGCAGTCTGTGTGAGCATCAATGAACTGCAGAGAAGAACACAGTTCCCTGGTGCTAGATCAAGCCTCGGGTTTTGAGGAGCACATGTATAATTTCCAGGGTTTGGGGGCTTTTCCAAGAATTGCCTGTGAGGGTAGGAGGACCCCAAGCCTCAAGAAGCTTCCTCTGCCTGTGTCCTGGGAGAGCATTGGTATGTTAAAAAACGCCAGCAGAAATGGACCTTACACACTGCTTAGTCCCTAGGGTGGGTAGAGGCTTTTTGATGGGAAAAGCAGCATTCCTCCCCCTCCAGCTGGAAACTTTATCTCATACCATTGCTTATTAAAGCACACTGATGTATGTGTGCCTCTGCTGAAGTTCACATCTCAAAGAGAAGCAGAGCCTCTGGTAGGCCTCTCAGCAATACCTCTCAAAGCTGTGTCTCTGCATAGCCATGATCTGGGTGTAAAGCCACAGGCCAAGGAGAGGGAAGACATGGCTGGATGTAAAGATGGGAGAACAGAAGGAAATACAACCAATTATTTAGCCAAAGAACAGGTACAGTCTTCACACTACACTGAAGTTCAAGTGACTGTAAAACATCTGGCAGTCTCAGAGCACAGTGGCTTTGCCAGTGTGTTAGCAGCTTTGCCTAAAATAATTTTCATTATGATTTTAAGCACCAAAACTGTTTTGGAAGGGTTCATCATCTGTTGTTGAAACATTTTGCACTGGAGCTCTTGGTTTTTGCAGTCCCTAGATATTTACTGCTATTAACACATGAAAATATGCTTCTCAGTCCCTTCCAAAGCATATTTTGCTACATACAAATATGTTGGTTGGTATTTTGTACTTAATCATCTTTAAATAAGCAAACTAAGGCCCAGTTCCATGGTATATACATAACCCATGTGTACATCAGGTACTAATTTTCAGCACTCTTGATGTGTCAAAAAAACCTGAGCAGAGTAAGCTTTCCAAGCCCTGATTGGCAGGAAATTGAACCAAGGCAGAGTATAGCTTAGAAGCAGGAGATCAGGCCTGTATTAGGTATTTTTCTGCATGGAGGTGTGAAGGATGGAGTTTGCAAGGAGACGTGGCTAGTGGGTGATGCAGCTTCACTAGGAAACTACCTGGAGTAGAGAGAGCTGTAGAGTGTGGGCTCTAGAGTACAGGTTACCCTGCTGAGATAAGTTGCACTGGCAAAAATAATTATGCCTCTGCTGGAAGTCTCTTCCAGAGATAGCACAGACTGGGAAGACCTAACACATGGAGATATGGCCCAAAGTATGCAGTTAACTCAGTGAGCCCATGACTCGCCATCATTCACTCCTAAACTCTTAAGCTTTTGCGAAGTAGTGAGTGCAAAGATTTGTACCAAAATCATGAAATTGTTGTTACCAAACCCTGTCAAATCACTTTATCCCCAGAAAGCTGCCTGGAAAACAACAGAGGAAGTGTAACAGGTATGTCCACAAACAGGGGAGAAGCCAGCTCCTGTTTGCTCAGGCCAAGCCAGCTGAAGCCACCAGAGGAAAGAAGGGGCAGACTGTTGTCACACTGATAGGACTGCTAACAGGGGCTTCTTTTTATGATTGCAAGGGATATTGGCCACTTCCTTCTGCTTCCTTTTTCTGACTGTGGATACTTCAATGTCGAGTTTCTGTAACACAGCCTATGCAGAGCTGATCAACAGGCTGTTCCTGCTGTAATTTTCTCCATCAGCTTACACTAGGAGAGCACCAAGGAGCAGCTCCAAGGACCAAGAAAGAGGTGAACTGGCAGAGAAAAAGGCCAGTGTGTTACATAGGAATTTCTCTGTAAACAGGAATATTAAAGGGATGAAAAATCAATTCATAATGAATTCGGGAGAGTCTCTCTACGTATTTTAACTGCTTGGTACTGTCTCACTGAAGAGGTACTCCAGGCTCAGTGATGCACATTGTTATAGAAGCAAAGCACTCCAGCATTGATTTTTCTCTTGCAGAGGATTATGAATCAACATAATTTAAGCAATGCTAAGGCTGAGAGTAATGGCCAGCCCCTGAAAGTTCAGCCAAGCTCAGGAGCTTTCTGGACAGAAGCAGTTTTCTATCAGTGCTTTTAATTACATTTGAAAACACAGATTGCCCATTAATATTTAATGGGCAATCCAATTATGGTTTTAGGAGGTGGCATTATTGAAAAGCAGTTATGTCATGAAGATGTGTGCAGAAGCTTAAACCAAAAAAACCCTGGGTTTACTCCTCTGCAGCCCTTTCAGGAACATCTCCTTGAGTGAGCATGGTGAAACACCGGCATGGGTTGTCCCCAGAGGATGGGCATGCCACATCCCTGGAAGTATTCTACGTCAATCTGGATGGAGCTCTGAGCAACCTGCTCTAGTTGAAGAGGTTCCTGATGACTGCAGGGCAGTTGGACCAGAGGGCCTTTAAAAGTCCTTTCCAACTCAAACCATTCTATGATTCTATAAATGAGCAGGTCTGCCAGGAGGCCAGAGGGGCTCACACGTGCACCATCACTCAGGTCCCAGGGACTTGTGAACCTCATGAGGATGTTGTATTTATATGCTGCAAGGGTCTAAACTAAAAAGCAAGTAGCAGCTGCTCTGGCTTGCACCCAGAGGCACTCAAAGGATGCAATTGCAAAGGGGTAGCTTTGAGGTGGAAGAGCTGCAGCAGGCTCCCTGCTGTGTCTGCATGCTGCATCCTTTGGCTTTCCTGTCAACAGGACTGAGCAGAAGCTGCTCCAAGGCATCCAGCACCTTCCTGTTGTGCAATACTTAAGCAAGAGGAGGAACAAACCCTCCCTCCACATATCCCAGAGAGCATAAATACAAACTGTAGCTATGGAGCAAGCATTTAGTGCTGGAATCATGGATGAATTTTCTTGGCCTTGCACTTCCCACTGCGGCAATCAGCAGCTATTTGCTCTCTGCGATGGCTGCCAAATTCAGTGACCTTTTGGACAGCAGAAAGCCAGGCAAGGCCCTCCTGGGGCTGGTACAGTTTGTTGTTTTCTCTCCAGAATCACACTACCTGCCCCAGGCTGAGAAAACTTTGAGTTTCTTTTGTCTCTCCTCTTGCCTCAAAGCTCCCCAGTCTCTGAGCTGTCCAGATGTGCTGATATCATCCAGCAGGCCTTGCATAACTTCTCCCCTGAAAAAAGAGGGGGGGAAAAGTGCTGCAGTAGCAGTTCCTAAGGAAATGTATTATTTTAATAAGATCCTCTGAAGCACTCAAGCCCAAGCTAATAGCTGTTCGGAGACTAGTCCTTTCCCCTGAACTCACTGAATTTCTGGGGGAGCATGGACATTTGGGATATAAAACTGAAAACTTCTACAACTGAAGCCCTAGAAAACATCCAAACCAGATATAGTATCTTGATGAAGGTGAAAACTGGAGTTTGCATTCAGGTGCCTGTTTACTTTTCCCTCTGGACAGGAAAGAAAAGATCACTGGGTTATTACTCTCTTACTAATGGCACCAAATAGCTACAGATATAACATAATGACATCTCTTGTGTTAGATGTAGGACCAAATTGCAGGGGTACACCAAGAAACCACACAACCATATTCTCCTCTCTGATTCCTGTACAGCCTCTCTAGACTCGCTGTGGTACTTCTGACTTAGACCAGCACAGGAGGAGGGGAAGTCAGTCCCAGTACAGTGAGGCTATGACGGCATTCAATAAAGCCCTGTGCGTCAGGAAGGAGGTGTGCAAGGATCCTTCATGACAGCAACTGAGGATCATACAGCAGTGACTAGGCAGCAAGTATGAAATTAACTAAAGGATATCTTTTCTTTGCACAAGTGAGCCACAGAAAATCGCTGTGAGATCTTTTATCACCAAAATTCATCTGTTTTCAGTAAACTGGGTAACTCAGTAGAACAGTGATCCCTGGATGGATGCTATATTCCAAGCACCATGTCTGGCTCAGGAAGCCTTTGAGTCATGCACTCACAGAGGTGTCTCAGTCTATTACTTTCCCTGTTCTTACACTCTTCCCTGGGAATCTGCCTTGGGATGATGTTGGAGGCTTTCGATCTGACCCATTATAGCTCTCCCTGCATGTGGAAAGAGATGTTGCAGCATGACACTCTTCCCATAACAAAAAAAGCCAGAGCACAACAGGATACCTGAGGGATGTGGGTGGATGCATGAGGGATTTGAAGCAGATGCAGTGTAGCACCTGAATGCTGGAAGACAAAGAGCAAGGTGAGACAAGCCTTTGGGGCAGGATTTGACCCCAAATCTCATGTGCCTTTTTGGTTTCCTGGTTGCCGGTTGACACAAACTCTCCACGATCCCACTGAGGACCCCTCAAGACAGCTCAGCCCTGACTGGGTTTTGATTTCAAGGTAGAAGCTTCAAAGGCTTGCCAAAATTTCAGTTCTTATTTTTAAATACAAGAAGTGTTCAGGATGGTATTTACCATGCTTAATTTAACTGTATCACATGTCATTAAGCCCAAACCCCTGGGTCTTACAGCAGGGCTGCAGTGTAATTCCCACAGATCTGTGCCATCACCCTTTACAGGTATGCAGATGAGCATGAGAACTAACTGCTGCCTTTGCTCACACAGAAAACAACTGTGTGGGACATAATCTGCTCAGAAACTGTGATCCTGGCAGAGTTTTATTTGTGGAAGGAAAGAAGACAAAATCTCTGTGTTGTTTAGGGAAATAGCCATGCCTGTTCAAGTCTAGCAGTCGTGTCCTTGTGCAGAGGTGTGGGATGAGCTGCTGAGATAACTCTGCTCCTCTCTGTTACCTTGGGTCAACGTCCCTGTTTTGAGTTGGATTGGGTATTGCCTTCCTCCTCCTCCATGTTTAGCTCTTGCACCATCACACACTGAATACAGAGCTGTGCAGCTGCTCTCCTTCACTTCTCAACTTCATTTCTATGTGTTCCCTCACCAACAAACTTTCCCTGGAAGAGACCAGGAGAAAGCTGACAGTCCCCATGATGCTGCCAGAGTGCCACTGTTCTTGTCTAAAGCCAAGGTAACACCTCAGTATATTTTGACGTCTGGTACTCAATCTACCACAAAGTCACTGGGTCTTGTATACTGCAATTGTGAGTGATGGGGAAAAAAAGAGTTGTCCAATTCCAACATGCCTTAGCTGCCTTTCTGCAGAGAAAATGTTAAGTACATACTTCAATTTAAAAGCAGTGTTCATTCACAAGGAGTTCAGGTAACTATTAGCCTTGTCTGAATATAAAAGCATGCTCCATGTTCTGAGCAGTCCTGCACACACAGGTTTGAAGATGAACTGCTGAAGGAAGCACGCTGATCTGTCCGTGTAGAGAGATAATAAATATGGACTAATTACTCCTCTTCTGCACCAGTGTGAAATGCCTTTGAAGAGCCAATTCCAAGCCTTTTGTTTCAGCCACTCATGACAGAGGAAGCCAAACAGGCAGCAGGGCCTGGCTGCAGACAAAGCATGTTACCTGTCCTGGGCAAAAAACATGGCATGTGCTCATGCTCTGCATGAAGCCAGCTCAACCTCCCTAGGGATGTGCCATTAGCTGGGTCGCTTCCTTCAGGGACTCAAAATTACGTGAGCTGATTGAGGGCCTGCAAAAGGCATCCTCACACAGGCCTTACTGACCATACTGCAGCAGCTTTAGGAGCTGCACAACTGTATCTGACCTCAAGGTGCAAGTTGTAATTTTCTTTTTTTCATGTTTCTTTTCTTCCTCTTTTAGAACTGTTTGGGCCTGCTGGTTGCACTGAGGGATGAAGAACTTAAAATAAGGGAAAATAAGTCAGGTATATTCCTTATTATTTATCATTAAAGCCTAAGTTTGGATTTAACCCTGAAAAATTTTTAAATTGCAAGTCTAACACCCTTGTCAAGCAGCACCCCGAAGAAAGCATAGCCTCAGGTGCAACCCAGTGGGAGGAAGGAGCCAGGCCTGCCAGCTAATTACCCAATCCACCAGAAAAGCTGCTGCAAGCTCTCCAAGCATGTCCAAGGGCAAAAACAACAAAAGGCAATCTGGTGGGACTGGGATATGGAGGAGAAAAGAGGAATAGATTGTTTCAGAAGGATTAAAAGGTCAGAGGACTCGACGTGGAGAAGTCAGCCCAAATCCACCCAAAGCAGTCAGCATGGGATCATCTGAAAAACAAATCCAAAGACTAATCCTGTTCAGTGCATGTCAGAGATGTTACCCCTCCTCCCACTGGGCATGCCCTGCATCAAAGATAAGTGATGACCCTCCTCAGATATCTCTCCAGCTGTGACATCATCTCCTCTTTTGTCACAGGTTTGCTCACTCCTTAAATGTAAATACATGGAAACCTCTAGAGGCAAGGAGGAAGCCCATGGGCAAATTCTTCCTCCCCAAGCCAAATACAGGACACTGTCATTCCTCTCAAAAAAAAGGCATAGCAGGAAAGAAAAGAGCAAGCTTTTCATTTTCCAAGGCAGGAGACAGGGAGCTGTGAAGGTGACATGTATAAACACACCACAACTAGGTAGGAGTTGGGGTGTCTCAGTTGTGTTAAGGGCTGCATGCATTGCTATGAGTAGCAAATAGGTTGCTTCAAAACAGAGAATACATTCTCTTTCCCAGTAGCATAGTGGAAAGGAGGGGACAGAACGAAGAGCTGTGCTGTGAGCATCCTAAGGCCATGAACTTCCCCGATGGATGTCCCTCACTATAAAGATGTAAAGAGAAATAACCACAAACTGCTTTCTCAGCATCTGACACAGAGTATCCAGTTCCAGTTCCTTCCTCACAGCTGGGCACAGGCAACAGATGTATATTGTCTACAGGCATCCATTGCTCCACACGTGTTTCCAAAAGTTGCTCCTGCACACACCCGCCCACCCTACCAAAGTTTTCATACACCTCAGGTTAGCAAAACAGGCTGCAGAGCAGGAAAGAAATAGGCACCTGCTCCCACTGATGACCCACAAGCCTGTTCATCTCATTTTTCTCATCTAACACTCTGGCCTGAACAAGGCTACATTTCCTTACAGACCACCAGTTCTCCAGATGCCAGCCTCAAAGCAAAGCAACTGGTGGTTTTCTTCAGGATTAGGGGCTTGACCCACAACAGCTTTGAATGAAGTCAGCTCTGGATAGTCTTAGTCAGCTCTAGATAGAGTCAGTGTGGCATCTGGATGAACTGTAGATGTGTCTGTTGCTGTGAGGGATCCCTCTAGTTCTAGCAGTGGCTCTTGTGCCTAAAGCAAATGCACTTTTCTAGCAATACTTTGGTGACAAGGGCTCAGCAGGACTGCCTGCTTTGCCCCCTCTGCCATCCTGGGAAAGGCATGGTGGCTGATGTGGCTGATGGCACCACTCACTGAGATAAACCCAACCTGAGCTGCTCCTCAGCTCCAGGCATTAAAATTTGAAGTGAGGCACCACCTAGAGGCATGTGGGACTGTAGTAAAGCTGGAGAAGATGAACAGGGCCAGGCTCCAGCTCTTTTTTGGAGAGAGTAACAATGTAGTATGACACCTACCAGAGCCTGACAGTTCTCATGTTCCTAATTTTATCAAAAGAAGTCAATCAGTTTGAACACTAAATGCAAACCTGGAAGCCCTCTGAGAGACCAAGCTGTGGCCAGATGGTCTGGAAGGGGAAAATCAGCCAAGAGCAAAAATGGGTGGCATGCCTTAGTTTGGGTATCTTCATGACCCAGGCAAGATGTGCTCAGTTCACTGGTAACTTGTTCTAGGCTCCTTTTTACTCTGTGTGTGTGTGAAAGGCCAAGCCTTTATTTTTGGCTATTAAACAAAAGCATTTTCCTTGCAATTGCTTGTTGTTATCACAGGAGCACAGAATCACAGAATGGTGGAGGTTGAAAGGGACCTCTGAAGATCATCTAGTCCAATCACCCTGCTAAATTTTGCATCTCTCCAAAGAAGGAGAGTCCATAACCTCTCTGGGCAGCCTGTTCCAGTGCTCTCTCACCCTCAAAGAATTAGAAGTTTTTCCTCATCTTCAGATGGAGCTTCCTGTGTTTCAGTTTGTGCCTGTTGCCCCTTGTCCTGTCTCTGGATGCCACTGCGAAGATTTTGCCTCCATCATCTTGACCTCCACCTTTTAGATATCTCTGATAAGATCTCCTCTAAGTCTTCTCCTCCCCAGGCTAAGCAGCATCAGGTTATCATCCACAATATCACAGCTTTTCAGTCTTTAAGCAGCTGAGCAGCCTCTCCAGGATCAGGATTATAGCACTACTAAGGGAAAAAGCTGTTTCTCTCTTCTCTTCCAACACCATTTCCTTTGGGATCTTGATGCTGAGTGATCAGTTCCCTGCACTGAATCACTTGGGCTCCTGTCCTTGAATTCAGATACACTGTCCAGAACCTGAAGAACAAGTTCCCTCAAAAAACATATCCATAAGCCTTAACTTTCTGCCACTTTCTTATTTTGTCATTTCCAGGTTCTTCTTTTCCTTTTTGGAAACTTTTTTCCCCCACTATAGGCTTGTTACCACCTTCTCCCAAGTGAGAACTTAAAACATAACTGCTAAGTCTGTGAAGGTAGAGGTGGTTTTGTTTGTTTTATGCATCACAAAGTCTATTGAATTACTGAAGTCTGATTCTATATTGAAGTATCTCTCCATAATATTATCTGTTTCACAACTGGAGACTAGCCCTGGATCCATCTGTGCCTCCGAGCTGATGATGTTCTACACCTGGTCACCCTAAAGCTTTTGAAGAAGTGTCAATAGTCACTTTAAAGACCCAGAAAGGAGAAATTATCTTGACTCAGTGAAGTTCCTGAGCTTTGAATTTTATATGCTGGGGACACACTGCACAAAGTAGGTGACCACATCAGGGTGACTACACGCACCTCTGAGGCCAGGAACATTAACTTTCTTTTTTAGTATCCATAAGGATGCAATACCTCTGTCTGTTTGGGGCATGCATCAAGAGGATGTGGCAGGCTCTCTTCAGTGGTGCCCAGTGACAGGACAAGGAACAGCAGACATAAACGTGAACACTCTGAGTTCCACCTAACATAAGGAAAAACATTTTTCCTTTGAGAGTGACAAAGCACTGGAACAGGCTGCCCAGAGCCACTGTGGAGGTTCAAAATTCATCTGGATGTGATCCTAGGCACCCTGCTCTGGGTGACCCTGCTTTAGTAGGAGGGGTGTATCAGATGGTCTCCAGAGTTGCCCATCATTCTATGACTTCATGTGAAATATGTCTGTCATGTACTGGCACCCAGCAAAAGGAGACACATCTGACCCTTCTTGTGCAAACAACTGAGCGTGTGCTTAAAGCTGTTCTCAAAGTCAGTGGAAGGGGTCACACAGTTAACACCACTGGGCACAGGTTATGGACCTGGTGATTTCAGCTGCCATATGGGTCTTCTGTTGCAACTGCCTCTCTTTTAAACCCCCTCTTCCTCAAGCCCTCTTTTAGATTTGACCCTCAGAGATTTTCGTGTTTCATGCTTCTGTCATTGTACATGCTACTCTGGGACTAAGTTAAATGTCAGTGTTCATTGCCTAGAAGCTGCTCAGCTGTATTTGTCGTGCAGTGGACCAACATGTCTGCTTCAAGACTCCAGGCTGTCAAATAACCTTTGAGGAAACCATGCCCTTAGTGGTAAGGCCAAAGAAAAGGAGAGGGGGAAGGAACAGCAGTTCAGACGGCACGCAACTAATCAGCACCTGCTTTTGCTACAGGGTAGCTGGCTAGGAGGCAGCGTCGGGCAGGTTCCCTATCTCCAAGCAGCAGTTTACCGTAACTGCTCTCCAGCAGCTGGAGGAGGAGGAGACTGCGGCTCCAAGGTCGCCTTCAGCAAACGCCTCGCACGGCTGCCCTCTTGTGGGCAGGCCTGGCACTGCGGCGCTCGGCGGGAGCGAGTTCTCCGTGCCGGCAGCACAGGCTCTGGAGGCAGCGAGCGCTGGCTGCCCGAGCTGATTGCCCAGCTTTTCTGGCAGCGCACTGCCCTCTGCAAGGTCCGAGAAGCCAGGGGATTTATTGCAGATGGGCTCCCACCGCTTCTTTGTCTGTCAAGCACACACATAGGATGAGAGCTGGAGAGGATTGTTTCCTCCCAGTAAAACCTCTCTTTCCTACCAGAGACAGAACTCTCACCTCACTGTAAGCAGCACTTTACACAGTGCCAAACAAACTGCTGTTTATGAGGAGTGACAGAATCAGGCAAAAACAAGAACACAGGAGGTTTCATCTGAACATGGGGAAGAACTTCTTTCCTGTGAGGGTGACACAGCATTGGAACAAGCTGCCCAGAAAAGTTGTGGAGTCTTCTTCTCTGGAGAAATTCCAAACCCACCTTGATGTGATCCTGAGCAACTTGCTCTGGGTGACCCTGCTTTAGCAGGGGGGATTGGATTAGATGATCTCCAGAGGTTCCTTCTAGCCCACACCATGCTGTGATTCAGTAATGGAAAACCTGTGAAGAGTAGCTGCATCAAAAGGTTAGGTGCCATGAGGTGCCCTGAACCCTCTGTTCACGGGCTGTGGAGGAAAAAGAAACAGGCATCTGCTAATTAGCAGGCAGTGCAATTTCTCTAGAAAAAGGAAGCAGAGATTTCTCGTTTGACTGATCCTGAACCATTTTCCTTTGAAGATAAGTGGATTTTGAGAGGGTCATTTTGCCCTGTTGCTTTTGACTTCCACTTTGCCATCAAAGCAACCTACAATTACATAGACAAAGCTTTAAGGTGTGTTGTATGGCCCCCAGTACCAGCAAAGGAAGCAAGGCAGTTTGGTTCTTTTTTCCATTACACTACATAAGTAATTTGCAACTGTAGTGTCAGCTCTTTCAGGAAGAGATGCAATTCTGGTCACTGGTGCAGGAGGAAAGTGTTTGGATCGTGTGTTTGGTGTTCCTTGAGGTGGGCCTGGGCTTCCTTGCAGTTAAATTTCATTGTTCTAGAAGAAAGTGTGATCTTAAAGTTATTTCAAAAACCAGGAACAAAAATATACAGACAATTCATTGCCAAAAGGTACTGAAAACACAATGTCGAACTTTGTTTCAGGCAAGTTTGGACCCTCCTTACTGTTCTGCCTTCCTAAACTAAACTGGAACCACTTTTGCTCCATTTCAGCTGGCATGAAGCTAGCTCAGCTTTTCAGAAAGAGGATTTTTTTGCTAGAAAAAAAACCCCAGTAAATCTGCAAGAATTTGAGGAAACCTGGGCTGTATCAAAAGACATGTGGCCAGCAAGTCAAGAGAGGAGATTCCAGCTCCTCTGCTCCACTCTGGTGAACCTTAACCTGCAGTAGCGTGTCCAGTGCTGGAGTCCTCAGTAGCAGAAAGATGTGGGCCTGTTGGAGCAGGTCCAGAGGAGGGCTATGAAGATGATCAGAGGGCTGGAACATCTCCCATATGAGGACAGGCTGAGAGAATTGGAGTTGTTCAGAAGAGAAGAGTTGGGGAGATCACATCACAGCTTTTCAGTACTTAAAGACAGGTGATAACAAAGATGAGGAGGGACTCTCTATCAAGGAGTGTAGCAACAGGATGAGGGGTAATAGTTTCAAACTGAAACCATTTAGATTAGATATTAGGAATCTTTTTTTTTTTTTTTACTGTGGAAGTGCTGAGGCATTGAAACAGGTTTTCCAGAGAAATGATGGATGTCTTATCCCTGGAAGAGTTCAAGGCCAGGTTTGAGCAACCTGATCAAGTTGAAGATGTCCCTGCCCATGCCAATGGGGTTGGAACTAGATAATCTTTAAGCTCCCTTCCAACCCAAACCATTCTATGGCTCTATGCTCTGTCAGTTGATGGCTTGAACTCTACTGTGTGATACATACAGTTCCTGTTTTCACAAGACTCATCCCACACCCAGTAAGAAGCAACTGTGCCTGCCTATGTCTGCTGAAACTGAAAGCAATACTGCAGTTATAATCCCATGAGGAAGGGTGGAATATATTTGTCTTTCAATCATAAAAAAGTGTCATTAAAGAGATGACAAATGCTGAGGAAAAAACTACACTATGGAGTAATTCTTAAGACAAGGGCTGCTCACACACAGTTTCAGCAATGGTAGCAGGGAAATTACTACTCAGAGTTAGCTAATCTGAACAGGATTAGTCAAAGGACAATGCATGGCATGTACAGTACTGGTAGTAATGACAGGAAAAGTCTTCATCCACAAATTACTTTGTCAAAGCCCTGCATTTGCTCTGCACTATGCCCTACCAGACCATCAGACTAAAGGTCCCACATGATAGCTTTCTTACTGAGGCTGCCACCATCCCAGCCACATGCCTACAAATATAATGCTGAACACATACAGGAAACTGAGGAATTTACATTGCCCTGTTTTTTTGCCACAGCAGATAAATCTGCTTGGAAGAGTATGGACAGAAAAGTCTGTCTGAGGCACTGACCTGCAGAAGAGTTCCTAGCTTGGTGTCATCTGCAAACTTACTGATGAAGGACTCAATCCCCTCATCCAGATCATCAATAAAGACTTTGAGATGGGGAGAAATGAAGAAAGTTGGTTTGCAAGAAATTCTGCTTCTGCCCAAGGACTTTTGTATCTGTAAAGGGATTTAAATCCATTGTAGCCTGGGTCATGGCAGATGAGAATAAGGTAATTTCCAAAATGTCTAAATTAGTTAACTCTTTAATTTGCATCTTATGTAAAGAAGGAGGGGGAATATCTCTGCCTCCTCTTGTGTAAGAAGGGGCGTGGGGGGTAGCAGACAGTCCCTAAAAGGAAAATAAGGTGCAAGAGGGGCAGCAAGTGAAGGAAAAGGAGAAGTTATAAAACTTGTGCTTAATTGAGAATTGTGTTTCAAATCTGCAGAAAACAGCCTGTCGCTCCCCTTGTTCCCTAGGCAGAAAGGCAGCTTTACAGTCTCCTTTTATTGTTTTGCTGATAAGCAGGCATTGCACATTTCTGACACTATACAAAATGTCCTTTAGAAAACTCAGTCAGTGCCATGGCCTTTTTTAGCCAGAACATTATAACCAGAGCCTGGCTTGCCAGCTAAGATTTCACTCTGTAACAGGGTGTCTCAGCTGCGGCTTGCCAAGATACCCCAGCTAGAAAGGGAAAAAGCTGCTCCAGGAGCATTCAGGTTCAACCCCCTACTTCCACCCTCGCCGAAAAGGACAGGAGTTCAAATAGAGTGCACACTTCCCAGCCCATGGGACAAGCTCACTTGGCATGTACCAGGACAACTTGTGGAGTGCATGACATTGTACGATCATAAAAGACTTTGTATTTCCACTCTGCAAGTGCTGACTGGCAGCCAAAGTTTGGTCCTGTTCTGCTTGTTTTACAGGACCTCTGCTGTGACCCATAAGCTTAGATTCCTACTATAAACAGCTATGAGAGTGATCGAATCTTCTTTCTTTGGCAAAATGCCCAAAGGGTCTTTCTGCATGGCACCGACCTGCCCAGTACCTCCCACTGCCCAAGGAAGGATCAGGGGGTTACCCCTTCCTGGGGGAAACCCACTTCCAGGCCTGGCAATCTCCACGGCCTGAAATGACCCATCCAGGCCACTGGCAACCAAACACAGATTTGTTTTTCCATCACTTGAATGAGAAACAGGAATAGCTTAGTTCTGGTTAGTCTCAAGATCTGAAAGTAGGGCTATCAGAAATTGCTGAATCAGAGGATATGGATTTCTGACAACAATAATATTATTGAATTCTTATCAAAAGAAAATGTGGAAGACCCTTTTGTTTATTCAGGGAAAAGAAGAAAAGAAAAGAAAACAAGACCAGCACCTTGACAGGTCCCTGCAGTATGCTCATGCTTTGTTACTCAAGAGTAACGTGGATGCAATTTTTTGCTAGCTAACAAAATACTTTCTAACAAGGCATTTTGACCAAGCTGAAAATATCTCACAGCAATGTGAGTCATTTTGGCTTCAAGTGCACATCTGAGGAAAAAGAATCTCAGAAAAAAATCTCTTTTAAGTAATTGTTGGCATGAAACACTCTCTTTAAGTGACCTGCCTGGAAAGGCTGTGCATAGTTGCATTCTATATAGAGCGATAGCTATCTTTCAGCCCACACCACTGCTCGCTGTTTCTCGGCTTTTGTTTCTTCTTTTTCCCCTCTTCCCCCTCACCACCACCCCCTTTTTTTTAAGAAGGAAGGAAGGAAGGAAGGAAGGAAGGAAGGAAGGAAGGAAGGAAGGAAGGAAGGAAGGAAGGAAGGAAGGAAGGAAGGAAGGAAGGAAGGAAGGAAGGAAGGAAGAAGAAGAAAGAAAGAAAGAAAGAAAGAAAGAAAGAAAGAAAGAAAGAAAGAAAGAAAGAAAGAAAGAAAGAAAGAAAGAAAGAAAGAAAGAAAGAAAGAAAGAAAGAAAGAAAGAAAGAAAGAAAGAAAGAAAGAAAGAAAGAAAGGAAGAAAGGAAGAAGAGAGAAAGATGGGAAGGAAGGGAGGAAGGGAGGAAGGGAGGAAGGGAGGAAGGGAGGAAGGGAGGAAGGAAGGAAGGAAGGAAGGAAGAAAGAAAGAAAGAAAGAAAGAAAGAAAGAAAGAAAGAAAGAAAGAAAGAAAGAAAGAAAGAAAGAAAGAAAGAAAGAAAGAAAGAAAGAAAGAAAGAAAGAAAGAAAGAAAGAAAGAAAGAAAGAAAGAAAGAAAGAAAGGAAGAAAGGAAGGAAGGAAGAAAGGAAGAAAGAAAGAAGAGAGAAAGATGGGAAGGAAGGGAGGAAGGGAGGAAGGAAGGAAGGAAGGAAGGAAGGAAGGAAGGAAGGAAGGAAGGAAGGAAGGAAGGAAGGAAGGAAGGAAGGAAGGAAGGAAGGAGAGAGAGAAAGAGAGAGAGAAAGAGAGAAAGAAAGAAAGAAAGAAAGAAAGAAAGAAAGAAAGAAAGAAAGAAAGAAAGAAAGAAAGAAAGAAAGAAGAGAGAAAGAAAGAAAGAAAGAAAGAAAGAAAGAAAGAAAGAAAGAAAGAAAGAAAGAAAGAAAGAAAGAAAGAAAGAAGAGAGAAAGAAAGAAAGAAAGAAAGAAAGAAAGAAAGAAAGAAAGAAAGAAAGAAAGAAAGAAAGAAAGAAAGAAAGAAAGAAAGAAAGAAAGAAAGAAAGAAAGAAAGAAAGAAAGAAAGAAAGAAAGAAAGAAAGAAAGAAAGAAAGAAAGAAAGGAAGAAAGAAAGAAAGAAAGAAAGGAAGAAAGAAAGAAAGGAAGAAAGAAAGAAGAGAGAAAGATGGGAAGAAAGGGAGGAAGGAAGGAAGGAAGGAAGGAAGGAAGGAAGGAAGGAAGGAAGGAAGGAAGGAAGGAAGGAAGGAAGGAAGGAAGGAAGGAAGGAAGGAAGGAAGGAAGGAAGGAAGGAAGGAAGGAAGGAAGGAAGGGGAGAAAGAGAGAAAGAAAGAGCAAGAGAAAGCAAGAAAGCAAGAAAGCAAGAAAGCAAGAAAGAAAGAAAGAAAAGAAAGGAAGAAAGAAAGATCTAATTTCTTTCTCAGCTTTCAAATACTGAGAAAGATTATTACACCAGTGGTCTGTGGTTACTTTTTGTATGTAGGTAGGTGACCTCTGCTGGTACATTCTTATCATCACTGCAATAATTCACAGACACACACACACACACACAGAGAGAGGTACAACAGATACAATTGGTATTCTGCAAAGTGCTGCCCTACATACACAAGAAGATATAATGCTCCAGAAGGTACAATCCCTGCTCTGAAAAATAGACTCCCACGCTGGAAAGGTGTGGAGGAAAGAAACAGTGTACTGGCCAGCTTTCTCCACCCACAGATGTTTCACAGGGCAGTTTTTCAAGAACCTGTGATAAAAAGGTATGACCACCTCAGGATGGGGCCACTGGTGTTTATCCCACATAATGGTCCCAATGCTCACTATTGCTCGGAAAGCCCCTACGCTTCATCCTCTTAGAAGCGGGGTGGTTATACCGGGGGAAGGATTAGTCTCCACTTGCATTCCTTTCTTGTACTCTTTTCACATACCATCTGCTAACAGCCATTGTGGCAGAAAGGATACCAGCTAAATGGACCTTTATTCTGACTCAGCACGGCTGCAGCCAGCCTGTCCGCTATGATACAGCAGCACAGTGTAATTTGCTACTTGGGGAAAAAAAAAAGGCCATTCACCTGACAGTTCACAATGCATCTTGCACTTAACAGCCTCGGTCTTTGTGATATCCAAGGTCATTTCTATTATTGCAGCACAGTGCACGGAAATACCACAAATGCCAAGAGAGTCTTATCTATTTATCATAGGTGAAATTGGCATGCTTTGCAGTACAATGGCTCCACGTCGGATCGCAGGCATCTGAGTTCACTTGAGTTTATTCCACTCAGGGGCTGACTTTCTCTGTGAGGAGCTCCATGGGTTTCATGCATGTGTGTATTCGCAAAGGTATTATTGCTGTAGCCATTTCTCACGTGTCAGCTTCTGTACTTGGAAGCTACTGTGACTCAAAAACTGTTTCTTTGCTTTGAGTGGGACAGGAACAGGCTGCCCAGAGAGGTTAGGCAGTCTCTGTCTCTGGAGATGCTCAAAACCAACCTGGATGTGTTCCTGTGTGATTTACTCTGGATGTTCCTGCTCTGGCAGGAGGGTTTGAGTACATAATCTTCAGAGCTTCCTTCCAAATTATCTGATTCTCTGATTCAACAGAAGGCAGCAAACAAAAAACGTGCAACAAAAAAACCCGAACACCGCACCTCGACCTTGCCAGGATTAGCAGCAGGAGCCAAAGGCTTTCCTCCTCCCAACCACACATGCCCGGCTTTACCCCCGTGCCGATGCCCGCACAGCTCAGCCTCTAAAGCATGCCGCGCGTCACAGGGCCCTGGCACGCCATGGCAGAACCCGGGGGGGTTATATCCGAACACCTCACCTTTGCCGTCAAACCGAACCGTCTGTGTCCCGAGAGCCCACCGCTCTGGGCATGTGGGGTGCGGCTGGCGTCAGGTGCAGCCAGGCCTTCTTCACTCCCTCTGCCCTCACGGACGCGGCCGGTAGCCCGCTGCGTCCCGCTGCGTCCCGCTGCCTGGGCGCCTGGCGCAGGACAGGAGGGGGACACTCGCCAGCTCCTTCCCCTCCGCTGCAGCGACAGGCGCAGTGCGGCCAAGCCCAGCGTCGCCGCCGCTCCAAGGGGCACCACGAGCCTGAGGCGCGGCGGCGACACCCCCACGGCGGGCGGCACGGCTCCTACCGCCGGCCGACCCGTTCCGACATTATTATTAACACAAACAATAACAACAGCGCTGACAATAATCGCAATAATTGCTGTTGTTATGGCGAGGCCCAATGGTGCCCAGTTGGCGACCGCACGCCCTGAGGTGCGAGGCGCGATGCCGTGTGGCGCCCCCTGGCGGCTGGCCCTGGGCGCGGCCAAGCGACACCGTCGCCCCCCCCACCCCCGCCCCGCCCCGCCCCGCCGGTCGCCCTCAGCCCCCCCGGGCCGCCGCCGCCGCCGCTCTGAAGTTTTCAGGCGATTTCCTTTCCAGCCCGGCCTTATCTCGGCCCGCACGTTGCCGCGCGGTGACTAATAGCAGAATAACATTGTCTCGGGATAAAATAGCGCCGGGGCTGTTTACCCCGCTCCATGGGGGTTCGCTATAAAAGAGCGTCGGGGACCGCCGCGGCAGCCAGACGCGCTGGGGAGCATCGAGCCGCTCTCTGCCCTCGCTCCCAGCCCCGTAGCCCGCGGGACACCGCTGTCGGTCCGCACGGCAGGAGAGATTTTTCCACCTTTTTTATATTTTAATTTTTTTCCCCTATTTTTTCTCCCTCTTCCCCGTCCTGTCTTCGCTGCCTGCTATGGATTATTCCCAGATGATCGTTTCGCTGCTCTTCGTGCTCTGCCCGGGGCTGCTGCCGGCAGGTAGGTGCCGGTCCCCAGCCGCAGCCGATCCTGTGGGGGGAGCCTGACCGCCCACTCTGGGCTCCGTGACGGTCGGCAGGGAGCCTTCACCAGGCACCCCAGGGAGGGTGTCCCGAGGGATGCAGCGGGAGATGCGCGGGATGCGCGGTTTCTGCCAGTGCTGAGCTCTACCGCTCCCTCCCGCAGCCCCTGAAGCCGAGGCGGACGCCGCGCCGCCCCCCGCCGCTGCGCACCGCCGAGCCCGGCGCTGCTCCTGCTCCTCGCTGATGGACGAGGAGTGCGTCTACTTCTGCCATCTCGACATCATCTGGATCAACACCCCCGAGTGAGTGAGCGGAGCTAGGTGGAGGCTTCGGCAGTTGTTGAGCGCTTCTTCGGTTGGAAAAAGGGAGGAGGGGGAAAGGGCTTACGAAGAGCAAATTCCCTGCAAAAGTGGGTAGGCGAGGAAGGAGCAGTTATTTACACGGCCTCTCCTATCGCTCTTCTCCCTATTTTGCTTTTCTGCCGAGTTTAGCAGTAAGAGTGTTCCCTGGGAGAGAGCAAGCAGGATTTGACCACCTGACAGCCCTAACACACCTGTGTTCTTAAAACCTGGTCAGGAGCATTTCCTTTAGGGGGTACATCTCACTGTGAATCAGACGCAGATAGAAAGCCAAAAGTATGATCTTGCCAGCCTGAATTTGTCTGACCAGTTTGTCTTGCAGGCAAGTTAGGAGGCTAGAAGGTTCACTCAGACATGGGGTGTCTCCGTGTTGTCTCTTGCAGCTCTTTGCTGCAGATTAGCACATCTCTTTCTGTTAATGGGGTTATGTCTGTTTCTGTGCTCTCCTTTCCAAAAACTGGTGAGCTAAAGCTAACGCTGCAAACACTGGCATGATGGTTAGTTCTGCTGCACATTTCCTCAGAGCAGAGAGGATCAATATATTCCTCGTGTTTATTGCTTCTTTCAGGATTGGCAGTTACCAAAGTTCAAAGAGATAGAATTCTATTGCTTCCTATTGCACAGTGATGCACAGCAACCTCATGAAATTACAATTAAAGGCTCATTAGGCTTGTCAGTGGCCATGCTAATGAATATGTTGCAGGATCATCACAAACATTTGCATGAAAATTAATGACCAATGCGGCATTTCCAATCCCACAACCTTTACTCATTGCAATCAGTCCCATTGATAAGATTGCCCAAAATAGCCTGCTGTTTTGAAGCCACTGAGCTATTTGAATGACTTTCATGTTGTCTCTTTGATCGTAGGAAGACTGTTCCTTATGGTCTGGGAGGCCCTTCTCGATCCAGAAGATCACTGAAGGACATGGCACCAGAGATGCTCCCTGAACCTAGCAGCAGATGCCGATGTGCCAACCAGAATGACAAGAAATGTCTGAACTTCTGCCAGACAGGAAAAGATCTCTGGTGCGTCTATTGTTGCTACTCTTTAAAAGGCAGTGCATGTGAAAGGGATGGCTTGTGGCAGGCTTACTCATTTTGACACTTGCTGAGCAAATACTCTCTCCAACACCTTGCCTCCTACCTGAGTACTCACACTGTTACGATACACACTGTGTTCTGGCCCAGAAAGATTCCTTATTAGATGCCTTAAGAAGCAGCTGATGAGATTCCTCTCCATGTGGACTGCAAACTTGGTGGTTTTTTTTAACAGAAGCACCTTTTCACTTTTAACAGGACTCAGTCCACAGTGGAGAAAACCTCACATCACCGCAACAAAGCTGGCACTTGCACTGGACCCAAATGCATGAACCGGCAGCTTGTTGACAGCAAGAAAATGAAGCGGTGAGTTTCCTTCTCATCCTGTTGTAGTTCCCTGGACTAGCAATAGAGAGCACAGTTCACCTGCCTTTGGGTCAGCGTCGGTTTGGCTGGCGATTTCAGACTGAGAGTTAGAGGAGTCAGTGAGGATACCTTGAGAGCTTTTTGTCGTGGGTTTTTAGCTTGTGAAGACACAGCTGCTGAGCTCTGCTGGAGGGAGCAGGCTTCGTTGTAGGCCTAAAGGCGAATCAAACTTAGAAATAACACAATGAACGATTGAGAGAAATCAGTAAAGCCTGTTGTTTTAGTGTGTTTGTGCACTGCCTTAAATGCTTTCAAATGCTATGTCCCAGTTCTTCTGCTTCTAATGAATCAGAAGGCTTTTGGTTAGGTGCCTGATTTTACTGGAGGGGCAAAAGATTGTTGATCTGCCAGGTTTTGAATATATTGTTCCTTCTTGCTGCTGTGGCTGGATGTTTAGAAAACTGGAGCTGAATTTCTGCCTGCCTTATCCCTTACATTGTCTGATCGATCATTGTGAAAGGAATACAGGATATTAGTGATGGAAGCAGCTGCCAAAAGGCTGAGGAAAGGGTAAATGAGATTTAATTAATATTTGGACTAAATTAGGGTCCAAATATTGGGAGTATGATTCAAGACTGCCCTTTGAGGTCTGTGTATAATAATCTGACAATAAGCAGCAATGTCACTTTGTAGTGCAGTTCAGAGACATCTTCATTGGACATGGTACAGCTGTGAATCTCTCAGAGGTGAACTCAGGGCTTATAGGAGCAGGCACACAGATGATTTTGAGACTTAGGCCCTGGGAATCTTGACTAATTTTTGAAAATGGGCCTTGCTTCCTTGCTTGCTTACTTGAAAAATGCACCTGCTCATTGCAACCAGGACCAGATTCACCTAGAAGAAACAAAATAATAAAGAACTCTGGATTGTGTGTGTGCTGTTTAGGGAAGTCTAGGGCATCTATATTCGACCATTTTATTTTGAGATTTGCATTTGAAGTCTGAATACAACATTTCAAGTGGCTTAAGTTAGTGCCATTCTGATAAAGGCAGAGTGTTCAGCAGTTACTGAGGATCTCATGGCAAAAATCTAGACTGAGGGTTTTTTAATCAACAACTGAATGCTTGCACCCTGGAAATGCATCTTCATTATTGTAACCATGTATTTCTTATTTTTGCAGGCTGGAGGCCATTGGTAACAGCATCAAAGCTTCCTTCAGCATCGCAAAGCTGAAGGCTGAGCTCCAGAAGGGGCGAAAGCTGAAACATAACAGGGCGAACAAGAAGCAAAGCATCTGGGAAAGCCTGAAAGCATCCTAGTGGAAGATCACCTGAATCTTACTTCCGTCACGCTTGCTGACAAAGCGTCACCATAGCTCTCAACTCCTAACATTCCATGACAGTGAAGGTCCAAGTGTTCGTGCAGCAGAGCAAAACGCTCAGGAATTCCCATATTTGGAGGTGTACAAGCAAAGGATTTAATCATTTTGGAATTCAGATGGATGGGTAGAGGAGGTGGAAGGGGAATCCGTAGCAACATACATGAAAAATCATCTTTCTGAAGAAACGTTAGAGTACTGCTTCTGGAATGTTTACTCATCAGCGGAGCAGCTTTCAGGGTCTGTATATCAAAAGCACCTTGCAAGGAAGACCTCAAAGATGTGATTAGAAAGGACAGAAAGCAAGGTCTAAGTGGGCAAACTTCAAAGTGAAAAGCTCGACCTTTTGACTAAAATGCAAAACCAAAAGCCATAGCGCTCCTTTAATCAGGACTTGCTGCATATATACGTGTCTACCTCGCATACTGTTTGTTGCACTCCTGCTAGAGTATTGTTCCACCTTGTTATTGCCTTTACTAATCATCTGCAACCCTTTGCCTTTTTTTTCCAGAAGTCTGGTTTGATTGTACAACCAGCATTATCAGAATGTGGCTTAGACACAGTGCTTGTTTGCATAGTCAGAGTCCTTTGGGTTTGGATGCTAAAGGACTCTTGAAAGTAAAATAAACTTTAAGGGACACTGAGGTTTCCCATAATGAGGATATTTGGCTGACTGAAGCTCTTGTAATAGAGATTGTTGTGTCTTACATGCCACCAAAAATGCACTGAAGTGGTGGTGTACCAGAGGCCTTTGCAAGATCTATTCAGTGCCTTGTTTGGTGGAAATGAGTTGAGACAAAGGGTTGTTTTGAATTATGTCTAAAGGCTAATATTGGGTGAATGTTTATGGCAGCAAATTTGTTCACCTTGTTGAATTTGCTGACAGGTTGAATCTTATGTGCTTATTTTTTTGTGTGTTTTGTATTTATATTCACACAAGTTCTTCATTACATTTACCATGGTAAATACACATTGAAGTAGGCCATATTGGTCTATGCATGTTTTATGTATTTCTGTATGAAATTGGGAAATGCTTTATGCCTATCAAGGTAGATATCTTCATAAATAAATATTTTTCATTACTGTACTGGCTTGTTTTTCATATGCTCTGCTTTACCACAGCCTGTGGCTCCATGATCATGGAGGTAGATTGCTCCACATACAAAGCTGACATAGATGCAGTGTGTGCCTGTGGCTGCTTTTCTGTCAGATTGGCCAGATCACAACAAAGACAGTTTGTGCTAAATATGGGACAACAGATAGTACTTGTTCTAGCTTCAAGCTTCCTCATTAAAACTTCATGGTGAAATTTGAACTGGCCAAATGAATTTATCCTGGAGCAGCATTCTCATGTGACTGATGTCTTTCATCAAACAGTATAAATTCTAGTGTTGGATTTACTGTGTTATTAAAATACAGCCAATAAAGGGTTGGGTATAGATGAACTACAGGAGAAAATGCACACCCTGGAAGCTTTGTGGCCTATATTGGCCCAGGCAGTGTTGGGTTACTTATTACCATACTGTGCAAAAAATCTCAGCTCAGCCCATGCAAATTTAAAGATGAAGACCTCAGTGGAGACTGGCCCAAGCTCAGGAAAGAGCTAGAGCAATAGTCAGACTTTGTGTCTCCAAACACTGGCCTAAAGTGGTTATAGCTGGAAAGGTGCTTGAAGCAGATAAATGGATATCATCATCTCTGATCCTATAGGACAGGGAAAAAGAAGTACAAGAGTTAATCCTTGGATAAAACTGAGCAGTTTGGAGTTTTTAAAAACACTTGCAGACAAATACCATTCCAGGTGTGTGATACAAACACTGACAGCAGTCACCAGTACAAGTCGTTCTGGATTTATTGTCAGTATTCATTTGCTTGAAGCATTTTTCTTACTCAAACACCAAAAGGCTGAATAAAGTCCTTAGCGCATTTTTTTCATGTGTTGTGCTACAGGACTCTGCAGAGGGACCTGGACAGGCTGGATAGATGAGCAGAGTCCAAGGGCATGAGATTTAATAAGTCCAAGTGCCAGGTTCTGCACTTTGGCCACAACAACCCCATGCAGCACTGCAGACTGGGAACAGAGTGGATGGAGAGCAGCCTGGCAGAAAGGCACCTGAGGGGTACTGATCGACAGCAGCTGAACGTAAGCCAGCAGTGCACCCAGGTGGCCAAGAAGGCCAGTGGCATCCTGGCCTGTGTCAGGAATACTGGCCAGCAGGTCCAGGAAAGCCATCCTGCCTCTGTACTCAGCACTGGTTAGGCCACACCTTGTGTCCAGTGCTGGCTCACTCAATTTAAGAAAGATGTTGCGGTGCTTGAACGTGTCCAGAGAAAGGCAACAAAGCTGGTGAGGGAAAGAGTGATTGGCATTGGAATGGGCTGCCCAGGGAGGTGGTGGAGTCCCCATCCCTAGAAGTGTTTTAAAAAGGCTGGATGAGGCACTTGGTGCCATGGTTTAGTTGACTAGATGCTGTTTGGTGATAGATTGGACTTGATGATTTCAAAGGTCTTTTCCGACCTGGTTAATTATATGATTGGGGGCAGTAATTCAGTGGATACAAAGCAGTGCTGGCAGTCCAGATCTCACAGGAGAGCCTGATGTGGGCAGCAGGAAGGAACCACTAGGTCTTGGGCAGAATGTGGCCCCCAGAGCTGCCATGTAATCTCTCTATCACCCGTGGTGCACTTGGATCTATGGCCTCTATTATGTATGAGGACACCTCATTAACTCTCCCTGATTTTTCCCTTTCTTCCCCCACTTTGTCAGGGAAAATAAACAAGTAAATAATCCAGATCCTGTAGCTCTCCCAGTCTGGGACTGATCCTGTCTGATAGGAAGAGGCACCCCATTTGCTCCTGTTTTCTCTCTTGGGACAGAGCAGAAGGAGAGGCAAGACTCTGGGAGCAGAGGAGTGCCACAGCAGCATCCCTTCAGGCTGGCTCTCTGAATTTTGTAGGTGGGTGGGTTAAATGGTGCTGTGAATGAGTTCAGTAGCCCAGATTCATCGAATCACAGAATCATACAAGCGGATCATGATTTGGGTTGGAAGGAACCTTTCATGTTCATAGAGTCTAACCCCCATGCAGTGAGCAGGGACATCTTCAACTAGATCAGCCTGCTCAGAGTCTCAAATAACTGACCTTAAATGTCTGAAGAGATGGGATGTCTATCACCCCTCTGGGCAACCTGGGCCAGTATTTTCACCATCTTCAAGGGTAAAACATTTCTACCAAGAACCCAGACTAAATCTCTCTTTTAGTTTAAAGCCATCACTCTTTGTTCTGTTGCAACAGACCCTGCTAAAAAGTCTGTCCCCATTTTTCTTCTAGTCCCCCTTCAAGTACTGAAAGTCCACAATAAGGTCTTCACTGAGCATTCTCTTTTGCAGGCTGAACAACCCCAGCTCTCTCAGCCTTTCTCCACGGGAGAGATGTTCCAGCCCTCTGATTATTTTTGTGGTCCTCCTGGCCAGCTGATCAAGAGATTCTTGAGAGACCATCCTAAAAATAAAACTGTTCCTTCTAGGGTTTAGTCTGCTCATGTTTGGACTCCAAAGCTGGCTTTCACCCTCTTTTTCTTCTTCCTAAAGTGACCACCTTGCTCACTCGTGCTGCAAGCCATGGGCATCCCCCAGCCTTTTCGGAGAACTCGTGGTCCCCAGAGCCATGTAAGGTACAATAAGAGTCCTGCACCACATTGAGCATGAGCAGCAATGCAAAGAGCACAAGGAGGAGGAGATGCCCCAGGGCCACGGGCTTGCAGGCTTTTGGAAGAGTGGCTGAAGCCATTTCACATGTGGTGGGGGGCAGAAGGACTGTGCCCCTTCCCCCACTTATTTACCTTCTGGCATAGAAGATTAAATTGTAGCTTACCCTGATTTGTATTAATGAGATGGCCTGAAAACCATAATTTAGCACCCTGTCTCACTGAATAAGCAAAAGGGAACATGAAGCATTTTATCTGAAGGCTGGCTCACATACAAGTACCAGGGTCTGTCCCAGAGGTTTGCTCCTTCTCAGAGTGAGCTCTATGGTGGAAAGAAATGTAGTAACTCAGGCTAGAACCCCTAGTGAAAAAAAGGGAAGTATGGTATGTGCTGGGATTTATAGCACTGAACCCAGAATAGTGTAAAAGCACATTCTTAACTTATAATAAATGACCTGATTGAAAGAATACTCTACCTGCAGCCAATGGAAACACTGTGCAGAGGCAAAGCTGCAGAATCAGGGCTCCTACTCCTCTAACTAGAACTACTCTCACTTATTCTCTTAAAAAGTAAACTTCTTGTGGTCTATCTCCTTTTCTGGAATAGATGGCAGGGTAAAACTTGAGAAAGATGAAAGGAATCGTAGAGAGAAGAGGGCCACCACCTTCCAGCGTGGCCATATTTTAGTCCCAAAATACACCTGATGTATGGCTGGAGTTCTAGGTTAGAGCAAGAGCAAGGAAAAGCACATTTTACTAAATGGTATCTGCCTCCTCTGATCTTTCCTGGCTTTGGCATGGCCATGTCTGAAATTCCAAAAGGCTCCTCAGAAAAAGGCAACTATTTCTCTCGGAAACTCGGCTTGCTGTAGTTATTTTTGTTCAATGTTTTGTGCAATTCTTTCTCGCTCAGCTGGTTTATTTTTGTTTGCTCTGGATAAAAGCTGTTTTGACTATGTATCAAAACATGGTATACAATAAAACAAAGCTTTGACACATGAATCAGGCTTTGAGTCAGGAAAATACCACAATGCTACTGAAATTCTTTCCATCTTATCTACATGATCCTGACCTAATTTTTCCAGAAAAGGCAACTCTAATCTGTACCATGCCAACAGGAGCTGCCCCAAAATAATTCACGCCGGATGTTCCTAGTGTTGCCTATAGAAGCTACCAAGTGCCAGTCTCTTTGTCCACATTTCCTTACATTAGGATAAATTTAGCCACCACAACACACTTGTGTATCTCAGACCACGGAGCAGGCTGGGTAAACCGCTGCTGGAATGCTATCTGCTGTTTACTTTCTTCACATTCAACTGTTTGCCTCTGTGTATAGAAAATCGTATCAAATCTGACTTCGCCTGCATCGTGGAGCTATTTTTAGGTTGCTTGGGTAGAAATCCAGCTTTCATGCTCAGCTGATGTCTTTATTTAATTTACTGTTCTTCCTTCATGACCTAGGAAACGAAAGGACTGGGGTTTTTTTTTTTTTTTTTGATTAATTAGAGGAGAATGCTTGGAAGCTGCAGTGGTGAGTGTAAGTATGCAAAGAGACAGAGCGCTGCAGATAAAGTACAAAGATAGGGACGGGATCGTTTTTCCTGAGGTAAACATCGTGCAAAGGGCACTTTGGAAACGCAGCCAGGGTGGGTGTTCCTGTCTTGCTTTATTTGATATCTCTGATCAGATCTGAGCTAGGTGAAAAATGATAGGGAAGCCTATTTTGCTATTTCTCAATATGGTTAAACAATCGGTTGGTATGTCTTAGTGGTGTGCCTGGGACAAGTTCCTCTGCTCTGATGAGGTCGAGGAGACCTGAATCCTGCCTGAAGTCCACCGGGTCAGTCTCTCAGCCAACAATTCCCTCAGCTTTAGAGGCATCATTTACACCAGTGAAAACGAGAGCAAGATTTGATCCAGAAAGGCTTCATTCTTTCTTATATCATCACAGTAGGGCCAAATGGGCAGTGAATTGCTGATGCTAGCACAGGGCTCCAACAGCTCTTGCTGCTCTTGGTCTGGGTTTGGGGCAGGTTTTTTGTTGTTCTGTCCTTTTTTGCCTTGAAAGCCTTTGCTAGTAATTAATTAGATAAATATCACTTTGGTAAATGGTGGAGCGGTTTGCCCCTGGCTCTAGAAAGCTGCATTCAGAAATCAGTGAGCCTCATAGAGTTTGTGGTTTCGCTGACCTCTCCAACTGTTTTGGGGACTGCAGAAATTATTTGAGTTCATCAACTGTAATTTAAGCCCCTCTTGTTGAGTTTCTGCCCCCCTCCAAGGAAATTAGGATGAAAAAATAATCTCCATCACTAAACCTAACTTTCTTCTAGATAAAGGAAAAATGTATGTTATGTGCCAGTCACTGGGAACAAATCCAACTTCTAGGCTATCAAGAAGAAAGCAGCATTATAATTTGGTCATATATATTGGATTCCCATTTCCCTCCACTTTCTCCATCTCTTTTCAGAGACACAATTCAGTCAAGCACTTGGTGAAGTGTCCATTGTGACAAACTAACAGATGCCCTGAGGACTCCATGTCCAAAAGTATCACAGTATCACCAAGGTCGGAAGAGACCTCTTAGATCATCAAGTGATGATGATCTCAGAGAGCTCAAGGCTAGACCATGGCACCAAGTGCCACGTCCAATCCTGCCTTGAACAGCTCCAGGGATGGCGACTCCACCACCTCCCCGGGCAGCCCATTCCAGTGTCCAATGACTCTCTCAGTGAAGAACTTTCTCCTCACCTCAAGCCTAAATTTCCCCTGACGTAGCTTGAGGTGGTGTCCTCTCGTTCTGGTGCTGGCCACCTGAGAGAAGAGAGCAACCTCCTCCTGGCCACAACCACCCTTCAGGTAGTTGCAGACAGCAATAAGGTCATCCCTGAGCCTCCTCTTCTCCAGGCTAAGTAGCCACATATACTGAATGTTTTGATGGATCAGAGCTTCTCCTCTTGTCATCATTCTTACTCTCACTTCAGTCATGTTGTGCAAGAGGTTTGTTTTTCTTTTGCTACCTATTTTCATCTTCTCTTCTTTCAGGAGTATAAAGCAGTGACATCCACAAACTAGACAGCAAAGGGGATAGAGAAATTAGGCAGATGGTGCTTGTTGTATTCTTACCAGAAATGTGCAGGCTGGCCTTTAAGGTGTGCATTTGCCTGTGGAAGCATTTCTAAGTAGGTGAGTACTCTTACAAGTGGTTTAATCAATAACAAGGGTCAGCCCTTTAAAGAGTTAAACTCTGTGGCAAACAGCTGCTCTGAAATGTTGGTCATGGAAATGTGTATGGACTGCTTGAGAGCTTTGAAGGATCCAACAATGCTTTGTATAGCCAAATTCCCTCCTTGAGGAAGAGGATTTCTCTACTTTCTCATATGCTGGACTTGTTCACTCACTTCAGTAAGCATCATTCAAGTGGCATAATCAAGAACAAAACAAGAACCATGATATTATCTGCAGAAGTGCCTTGAGATGTCCTCTGGGTTCTTCCCTCATGCCTGTATGCCCCATCCAACCTCAAGGCAGAGATGTCTTTCTTCACACCAGTACATCCGTCTGGCAGCTGATTTCATTATGCAGCAAGACAAGCAGGGATCAAAGAACTCATGCTGCTGGAAAGACTAATCATTGCTCTGCAGAGCTTACTCTGCACAATGCTGCTGCTTGCATGCTCCTCAGGGGATGGGAAAGAGGGGGCTGCAGGTCACAAATCACACCAGCAGCGCTTCTCAATCCCTTGGAAATGTAAACCACCCTTCCCACATGACTGCAGGTTCATCCTGCATAATGCCATGTAGGCAGCTGTTCTTTCCAATGTGCAGCATCTCAAAATGACATTAGTTTCATGAGTCCCATACAGAAGATTTTTCTGGGAAAGCATCTCAGCTTGGAGGGTTGTCCAATCATCTTAGTTTCCCTACAGATAGACTAAACTGGCATCATTATGGAATCATAGAATTGTTTTTGTTGATAACCCTGCAATACCAGATCACCACTAAATCATGTCACTCAGCACCACATCTACAGGTCTCTTAAATTCCTTTGGGGATGTTGAATCCACTACTTCCTGGGCAACCTGTTCCAGGGCTTGGCAACCCTTTCCGTGAAAAAATGTTTCCAAATATCCAACCTAAACCTCCCCTGGTGTGACTTGAGGCCATTTCCTAGTGTCCTATCACTTGTTACTTGCGAGGAGAAATTGACCCCCACCTAGACACAATCTCCTTTCAGGTAGTCGTAGAGAGCAAAAAACAGTTTTCGCTGAGGCTCTTTTTCTCCAGGCTAAACAATCTCAGTTCCCTCAGCTGCTCCTCATAAGAGTTGCTCTTTAGACTCTTCATCAGCTTCATTGTCCTTCTTTTGGCACGTTCAGCCATGCAGAAATAGCATATAGCCATGAAACATGGGTACCTTTGGTCCTCAGTTCTTCCACATATTCATAAGAAGATTATTCCCACAATTTTTACTGACGTTTTACTTGCTCTGCTGTTTTTCCTCCTGGGTCTCTGCTTACCATTGTGTCATTCTCAGGAGATGTCCAGCTGGATGCTTTGCAGCAACGTGCTTTTCAATGGCTTTCAAATAATGTGCTTTCAGGCTGCTAATTTAATTTTACTCCACCCTGGGTCTGCTTCTTCATAAGCACAAGGACATCTTTCACCTGGCTGAAGAGCAAAGTGCCTGTGAGTGCCGTCCTTTGCCCTGAATTGGCAATGGGCTGTGGATTGCTGGTTCCAGTGCTGACTGTTTTAAGCAAGTCAGAAAGCTGGTTGGATGTTACTATGCAGCAAAAATTGCTTCTTTGAACTAACCACTTTCTGCTGAGTACTTATTTTTCTCCAGAAACATTGCTGTAAATGTCTATGCATGCACAGGGGTCAGCTTTCTAAGAAAACTGCAGTCTTTCCTTCCCCACACCTTTCTTTTTCTTCTCTCAAGCATTTCTGTGCTGTTCCTGTGACCAGACACAGGTTTCGTGAGCTGTAAGAAGCTGTGATCCTAGCTGTTTTCTCAGCCTGTGATCCATGAGCATATGAAGAGCCAGGAAACATGATTAAGACTTGCAAGTTCATACGTGCTTTACAACAACCCGCATATGTGAAATTCCTGTGTGGAACAGTTTGCACTTCCACTGGAAATTCTTTCATGGTCCACATTACAAAGTAATTAAATCTATGTCTTCTACACGGAAAACAGTGCTGGGGGGAAAAAAAGACCCAAAAAAAAAGTTGCAAAATTAAATTGGCAGCAAAGAAAAGTACAGAACTGAGTGCAGCCACATAGGAAATAAGAAAGATACCATCCTGATAAAAAAAAGTATGGTTTTGGAAACTATATTATAAGGCACTGCAAAGTGTTTGTCCAAAGAATACATCAGGGAAAGCTTGTTTGCCAGCTCTGCATGCATACTTGTAAGGGTGGAGGTGTGTGCACAGGTACTCTAATGTCATCTTATTAATGCCTGTCAATATTTAAATAGCAAGTATTTAAAGAGTGAGTTTAAATGGGGCTAGACTCTTCTCAATGGTGCCCAAGACAGGAGACAACAGGCACCAACAAGAATGTAGGAAGTTCGTCTGAACATGAGGGAAAACTTTCCTTTGAGAGTGCCAGAGCACTGGAACAGACTCCCTGGAAAGGCTGTGGAGTCTCCTTCTCTGTAGAGATTCCAAACCTGCCTGGATGTGGTCCTGGGCTACCTGCTTTTGGTGAAACTGCTCCAGTAGTAGCGTGGGATAGATAATCTCCTCAGGTCCCTTCCTGCCCCCATCAATCTGTGATTCTGTAAGGTAAGAATGTAACTAAGGCCTTTCTAATGTTATACAACACATTTTGGGTCCCATTCCCAAAGAACTCTGGGCTCAAGGGGCTTTCTGCCTCTGTGGCTGTCTTCTTTATACCCATTTCAGTCTAGCAGAGCTCTGGTGAAGATAGCCAAAGTCTGTAGGTGTCCTTGCAGAGGCTGCTTTCAAAAGGGGGCTGCTGTTCATAGCACCCTGCCCAGGCACTGTAGGCAGAACAGTTGCTCTCACCCAGGCTCCTAAGTCTGTTCAAACAAGCTCGTGTTGTTTACACAGATTTTTTTACTATGAGGTCTACAAGAAGTGAGTATATTTGCCCTCAGTTTTTCCTCTCTGGACAGCACAGTTGGAGAGCTCTGAATGGTTTATAGGCTAATTAAAAACAGACCACAGGTTTTGATTGGGCTTTTGGTCTTTTCTCTTCTTTTTGCTGCATTCCAGTATGTTTAGCTGCTCGGCAGGGATTTGACAGGGGCATTGTTAAGGAGACAAAGAACCTCTGGCTTGGGTGACATTAATGTGCCAAGAGATGCCTCCTTTTCACCTGATGGCCTTACCAAATTGGATCAGGTATCAGAAAGACTGACAAAACTTGGGAGGAAAGAAATATCTAGCAAATGAATGACCTGCACATCTTATCTGGTTCTGGCTACAGGGACAACTTTGCAGGGGATCTGATGCAGAACTGCTCTTCTCTCTCCACCTGACAAGCTCAAACAGCTGATAAATTACCAGAACTAATTGTTGCCTTGACAGGCCTTTGATCTTAGAAGAGTCGATTGCTAAATGATGAGCTCCTTTTGCATGGCACTGCTGGTGGAACTGTTGAAATAGCTGTAAAATCAATAATCTCTGCAGTCAGTTTTCTCCCTTTTATTCAGAAGACAGTTCCAAGTGTCTGCAAATGCACATTTCCGACTCCTCTCAGCATCCTGCCCAGCAAAGAGTCAGGCATTCCTGCAGGAATGAGGCTTGAGGATGAGCGACAGGGAGAAGTAGGCCAGTCCCAAAGAACATCAAGTAGGAAGCAGGATGGGCTCCAGATCATAGGAAGATAAAATTGTCAAAGACAAGGACAGAAAGGCAAGGTGGGAAAATTTTGGATGCTAAGTACCAACATGAGTAATGGCAGCCCCTTACCTTTCATAGAATCATAGAATCAACCAGGTGGGAAGAGACCTCCAAGATCATCCAGTCCAACCTAGCACCCAGCCCTATCCAGTCAGCTAGACCATGGCACTAAGTGCCTCATCCAGGCTTTGCTTGAACACCTCCAGGGACGGTGCCTCCACCACCTCCTTGGGCAGCCCATTCCAATGGGAAATCACTCTCTCTGTGAAGGGGAGAGTGGCAGGGGAGGGAGGCCTGGTTGGGCCTTGGCAGTGCTGCCAACCGAGGCCTGAAGCTACCAAGCTGAATTTTAGCAGCATCACAATGGTTTGGTATGGGAGGTAGAGAGTTATGGTGGAGGGGGGAAGATTGGAGGCCTGGCTTTGTTTGCCTGGTTTACAGAGAGTTTTGTGTGAGGCTTTGGCCCAAGGAGGATCTTGGAGAACCGTGGCCAGGGTGGGCTGTGTGTTTTGTACACTTCTGTACTGCAGTGTGCAGTTATGAACATCTTCTCCATTTACACTTCCCAATTCTACCCAGTCCTGTGCGTGGAGCGTTTGGCTCTTACCCATTCTGGAAGAGGTGAAAGAGCATCTGTCTCACTCTAAAATGAGGCAAACAGTAAGGAAGGATCTACTGGAGATGTGAAGAGAGTTAGGAAAATCTGCCTAGTTTAATCCTTCCTAATTTCTGTAGCTGCCTGATGCCTCTGAAGTGAGAGTTTTCCTCTGCAGGCATCTGGCTTTCTCTCCTGATTGTGTGAAGGAGCCTATGGAGGAATTAGAGTCACAGAGATGAAGTTATGACCACATCCACCTTATCTTCATGAATTAACATTGAAGGGATGCAGTTGTATTAAACACCTTGAGTACTGTGTTCAGTTCTGGGGCCCCCAGTTTAGAAGGGACATTGAGATGCTTGAGCATGTCCAGAGAAGGGTGACGAGGCTGGGGAGAGGCCTGGAGCACAGCCCTACGAGGAGAGGCTGAGGGAGCTGGGATTGGTTAGCCTGGAGAAGAGGAGGCTCAGGGGTGACCTTATTGCTGTCTACAACTACCTGAGGGGTGGTTGTGGCCAGGAGGAGGTTGCTCTCTTCTCTCAGGTGGCCAGCACCAGAATGAGAGGACACAGCCTCAGGCTGCACCAGGGGAGATTTAGGCTGGAGGTGAGGAGAAAGTTCTTCACTGAGAGAGTCATTGGACACTGGAATGGGCTGCCCGGGGAGGTGGTGGAGTCGCCGTCCCTGGAGCTGTTCAAGGCAAGATTGGATGTGGCACTTGGTGCCATGGTCTAGCCTTGAGCTCTGTGGTAAAGGGTTGGACTTGATGATCTGTGAGGTCTCTTCCAACCTTGGTGATACTGTGACACTGTGATACTGTGCAATGTTTCTGGGCCTGTTGTATTCAGTATCTTTTTTTTTTATACAGATATTTATTTTTAATATCAGACTTCTGATGTTCCCACAGAGGAGTAGCAGGACAGATACTTCCGAATTGTTTTCCCATAGATAGACAATAATCATCCAATGTGTTCCAAGAGGTAAGCACGAGCAAGATGCTTAGCAGCTATGCAACAAAATGAAGGTGTGGTGAAGCAAATAGCATAAAGGAAGATCTTGGCTGTTGGAACTCATCTTCTTAAGATGGATTTCTAGGACAGGCTTAATTACCATCAATTAACTACAGAATATCCTGAGGGGACAACAAGACAGAAGTAAGAAAGACGTGAGACACAGGCTAGGCTGAAGAGAATGTGATTCCCCTGAAACTCTGTATGGTGCTCCTGCACCCTGGCCTACCACCCTCACATAGCTGGGATGACTCAAGGGAAGAGACGAATAGTTTTGAGTAGCATACTGAGGGGAAAAAAAAAGACATTTTCTTCATGCTTTTTTCTGACTTAGCTATTTGGAAAGCCTGTCACACCCTGGAGATGGTATTTATAGTAGCCCTGTGGAGTCCTGGTGGACAGCAGCTATCCATGGGACAGCAATGTGCCCTGGTGGCCAGCAAGGCCAATGGGATGCTGGGGTGCATTAAGAGGAGTGTGGCCAGCAGATCGAGGGAGGTTCTCCTCCCCCTCTACTCTGCCCTGGTGAGAACTCACCTGCATTCAGTTTTGGGGTCCCCAATTCAGGAGGGAGAGGGATATACTTGAAAGAGTCCAACAGAGGGCTACAAATATGAGTAAGGGGCTGGAGTGCTGCCCTGTGAGGGGAGGCTGAGGGACCTGGGGCTGTTTGTTCTGGAGAAGACTCAGAGGGGATCTAATCAGTGTTTATAATTATCTGAGGGCTGGGTGTCAGGAGGGAGGGGACAGGCTCTGCTCACTTGTGCCCTGTGACAGGACAAGGGCCAGTGGATATAAACTACAACGCAGGAAGTTCCACATCAACGTGAGGAAGAACTTCTTTACTGTAAGGGTCACATAGTACTGGAACAGGCTCCCTGGAGATGTTATGGAGTCTCCTTCTCTGAAGACTCTCATCCTATCTCAGTCAAACTGAGTTTGACTGTTCAGAAAGTTGAAGTCAGCTGAAGTTTTCAGGGTGGCATCAAACTGAGCAGGTCCAGACCCACCACATTTTGTCCTGAAATATCTGGGTGACATCAGTGAACAGTTATGCTAGCTTGAAGCTGGTTACTCCATGAAAGCTCATGAAAACTGAGACCTGATGAACAGAGAACAAGCTCATGAGATGAGGCCACCTTGATTTGAATTGGTTTCTCACTAATGTTTGGCAGCAGAGGGTGCTGGTAGCTGCTGCAAAAAACCACACTGTAATGGCAGAAAAGTGTTCTCCTTAGGTCTGTAACATTCACAGCCAGTCACACGTGAGATGTGTGTCCGTTGTTACTTTGGATAAGCTGTAATGTTGTTTTTTCTCCTTACTGGGGATGAGATTATCAAGATAGAAAACTTCTAAGTTGATTCCCACTTCTCACTGCAGATGAAAACAAGGGAGAGGACAGTAGTCTATCCCTTCTGCTCTTACGAACATAAACTTTTACAGACCGGTCTCCTAATCCAGAGACCTGTATGGAGCTGTAAAGATGGAGCAAGCTTAGCTTATCTCCTATTTGTTTAATGAGCAGCCTACCTGGCAGAGATACTACCCTCAGGTTCACAGGGACTTGTGTTTGCATTTTGCAGCATTGCAATGACATAAAGAGCTCTGCTGAGGTACAGGGAACTGTGTCACTTACTGCTGGCTCTTGTTGAAAATGCAGTGCCCATAGACTTGAATGAAGAATGACAGCAAAGAAGGCACTTACTAGAAGTGAGTTCTCCTGGCAGGCATTGTCTTTTAACACCTCCCAGGCCAGTGCTAGCAAAACCACTAAAAGCAACAGGAGGTGGTTAAAGGGGTAAAAACATGGCCAGTCCATATTGTCTACCCAACCTAATTTCTGAACTATGAGAAAGAAGAGACAAGATTGACAGGGAGAGCATGGGAAGTAGAGACTAAGCTAACAGAAGTGCTGTGAGAAGCCTAAGGTACTAGAAATCTATCTTGGTTGCAAATAATGGGACTAAAGAAATCACATTACACAGAGGATAAATCAGTCTGGAAATCTTGCAGGAACCAGATTTCTTCTGGGAGTCAGAGTAATGCCTGGTCCTAACACTCCAGCAGACAACAAAAGATTAGCTGAAAGCTGAAAGTGTAAAATATGCAATCCCTGCCCATGTTGTATTCTTCAAGTCACATTGACTTCAATGGAACCTCAGCTTGTGCTAAGAATGACCAGAGATGATTTTTCATAGAGGCTTCAAGAACTGGTTTGCACTGGGTTGCAAAGTCACAGGGAGATCTTTCAGATAGCTGTCTACAGCTACCTGAAAGGACGTTGTGGAGAGGCTGCTGCTGGTCTCTTCTCACAGATAGTGATAGAACAAAAGGGACCGGCCTCAAGCTGAGACTGGGTAGATTTAGACTGGATATTAGGAAAAAAATTTTCCCAGCAAGAGTGGTCAGGCATTGGAATGTGCTGCCCAGGGAGGTGGTTGAGTCCCCAAGCCTGGATGTGTTTAAAAGTTGTTTGGATGTGGTGCTTGGGGATATGGTTTATGGGTGACCTTCATAGAGTAGGGATATCAGTTGGACTTGGTGATCCTGAGGATCTTTTCCAACCTGAATGTTTCTGTGATTCTGTGAGAGCTAGACAGACCCAGCCCCACCATTCATAGCCCCCAGCAAAGTGCACCATTGCTAAGAATTTATGTCACTGTTTTCCAGCTGCTGATACCAACCCCTCCATTCTTGTCTGAGTAATGACAGCATTTCTTCAACCCTGATATTTCTCTGTTTCCCAGTTTACTGATTTATCTTTCAAGAACTTAATTTTGTCAGTATAATAGTTTGGTTTCAGTTTCATAAATTAACTAGTGACAATGATGATGAGTTAAATTAAAAGGGAGAGATGAGTCATGAGCCTTGGCTCTGAAATCTTTGTGGTGATGCCTTAGAGATAGATATATAAACTATTTTTTTTCCTGGTAATTTTTCAGTTCAAATGTCTGATTCAGGCTATTTGACTATTTTGTCAGGGGAAATCTGGTTTCAAGCTCATATTCTTCCTCCAGGGTTTCACTGGCTTGCATGACAGTAAGTTCATTTGTTACATAATTTTGCATTCAGATGTAGACAAAAACTGATGTGGAAAGCTGAGCGAGCTGAAACGCTTCCGTGTTGCATCCCCAGCACGTGATGCTGTTATGGGAAAGAGAGAACTGGTGAGAAATGGGCACTGCCATGAAAGAAAGATTTCGATACTCTTAATTTGGAAGAAAGTAATGCTGACCTCAGACATCAAACTATTTTCCAGTGAGGATCAGGTGGCTTGGCCAAGCTTGGAACAATTTGAGTTCTTTTTCCTCTTTATATTTGAAAATGAAAAAAAAATATATATGTGCTGTTCATAGAATCACAGAATCAATCAGGTTGGAAGAGACCTCCAAGATCATCCAGTCCAACCTAGCACCCAGCCCTAGCCAGTCACCTAGCACCCAGCCCTAGCCAGTCAACTAGACCATGGCACTGAGTGCCTCACCAAGGCTTTTCTTGAACACCTCCAGGGGCGGTGAGTGACTTGATGTAAAAATAGACCTATTTTCTTTAATAAGTCAGCACTCACTGCTTCTACAGCTCTGCACTGTTTTGAATGTGAGGGTTTGCTTTGGTGGGTTTTTTCCTGGGCTTGCTAAGTTTGCGGCGCAAATGAGTTGCAACTCCAGCATTTGATATTCGGCGTGGCTAAAGTTTTGCAATATTAAGTTATATGAATGTACCATCTGTTCTCCTGAATGAGTAGCTATTCAAAAATGATATGTTTTATATTGTTTCTGCTGTTCTTTGAAGAAGAGCCTAGGAAACAGCTTAGTAAACTGTAACGCAACAGACAGAAATAGCTTCAAAAGAATTCTTGGTGTACGTTTCCCTCCAAATGCAGAAGTGTTCAGTCACGTGGAGTTACTCATAAGGTATATTCTTCAGCAGATGTGTATTTACAAGGTACAGAACTTCTTTTCAGTGGTTTATTTAACAGAGCTGGTGTGTGATTTTTAAGCAAAATATTTGTTATTAGGTACTGGATTCTCAGGGAGATAAAAAAGGTACCCCCCCCACCCCAACACACACACACTCCCAGCTTGGCTCTCAAAACATTTGTGGAGTAATTTATTTATTGGTGAAATTAAATAAGCAGCCCTTTTTCTTTCAGGAACTTCCCCTATGTGACTTGTTTCCTCTGTATTATTTTTGCTACTATTTCCTTGCTTTTTGAGTAAGAAAATGATTAAATGTGTAGAGGGAAAGAGAACTAACAGTTGAGAACAGAGAAGGGAGGAAAGTTTCAGTCCTGGTTTGTTGTTAAAAATAGAACAGTCTGTTACAGTAATCATCTCCCTTGTTGCAATTTTGTGGTGTAGCAACAGCAAATTTCTAGAGAATTGATATGAAGAAGTCCATCTATTGCTACTATGCGTCAAGGACTCTACTTCTATTTTAGGTCACACTGGTAATTTCACTTAAGTAGACCTGGAAAGTTTGATGTGGAATAGCTATGCAAAATTCAGCTTTCTGAAGATGATGGAATCATAAAATGCTTTGGGTTGGAAGAGACTTAATCCAACCCCTCTGAAGTGAGCAGAGGCATCTTCAACTAGATCAGGTTGCTCAGAGCCCCGTCCAGCCTGACCTGCAATGTTTCCAGGGATGGGGCATCTGCCAGTGTTTCACTACCCTCACTGCAAAATTCTTCCTTATACCTAGTCTAAGTCTCCCTTCTTTTAGCTTAAAACCATCTCACCTTGCCCTGTCTCAACAGGCCCTACTACAAAGATTGTCTCTGTCTTTATCATAGGCTCCTTCTGAAGCTCTGAAAGGACATGATAAGGTCTCCCTGGAGTCTTCTGTTCACCAGACTGAACAGCCCCAGCTCTCTCAGGCTGTCCATAACTACAGAGGCATTCCAAACCTTGGATCATTTTTGTGGCTTCTTCTGGATCCACTGCAATAGGTTCATATTCTTGTGCTGAGGACTTCAAAGCTGGACCCCATGCTCCAAACTGGGGTCTCGGTGCAGTGGAGTAGAGGGCAGAGTCACCTCCCTTTGCTGGCCACGGTTTCAGTTTTCTGAGAAAATGAGACAAACTAAGGGTTCAGTCTTTTTCCCTCCTTTTTCTCAGCTGGATGCATCTCTCTCATGCAGTCTTTGGGAGGGCACCATCTCTCTCCTACTGCAGTCTTCATCCTGTGCCTTGCCCAGCTGTTTGGGACAGGCAGCAAACACATGACAGCTCCACTCCACCTTGAGGAACACTCTTGCCCACAGGTGGCAAGAGGTGTGTGGAGAATAAAGCAACAGAGTCCAGGACACTTGAGAAGTGAGGCAGGAGTGCAACATACATGCCTGTAGATTGAGTTGCAGGACTGACGGGAACCGGAGATGTGACACTTAGAAAAGCAGGGCATGGAGCATCTATCACTCTTTCTCCAGCTTGCCTGAAACATGCCATTCCCTACTCAGCCAGCCATTCTACAGTTGGGACTTGTTCATCTAAAGAAAACAAGTCTGGCTCCTGAAGAAGACTTACCACAGAGACCAGCCTTGAATGCCCCACTCTAGCTGGTCTCATCTCTTCCAGCTGTCCATCTCTTGATTTTAATGAACTGAAGCCATAACAATGTCTGGACAGCACAAGGGCAATTCAGTACTGGATTTCTTTCAACGGTGCTAATTCCTCTGGCCTTTACAGGGGCATTGAACCGAAACATACCTCAAATGGGTAGAGGGTAAAACAACCCAAACAAACAAGTAGGGGAAACAAACTGGAAGGTTAAAGAAAAGATAACCTGTGCCTGTTCTTGGGAAAGTATGGTGTTTTCTTCCAGCTCAAATCACCCTGTGGCTAGGCAGGTCAGGACTGCTGGTACTCAGTAGCTCACCTATGCAAACAAATATTCCCCTGTTGGATAAAGTGCCATGCTGTTATTCAATGCCTTTTCAGGTTTAAAGGCTCTCCAGACCAAGTAAAAATCAGCTAGGCTAATTAGGATGTGTGAGTCTTTTGTCCCAATTGTGTTTTGTGCATGAATGTACATGTAAGAAAACAAGACCTCCAGGAGGGTGCAGGAACATACAACAGAGAGAGATGAGAAGGTGAGTGTGTGAACGTGCCCCAGCCAAATGAGTGTGTGCGTGTGAAAGGCACAGAGAGACCAAGGAGCCTTGTCTTACCATTGAGGGTATGGTAGAAGATTTCTTTTTGAAGGAATGGCCAGAATGACACGTAGTAAAGAGATGATAGCAGAGTGTTTCATTTATATAACTTTTCCCACTGGGCTCTATAAATCATGCTGCAGGTGCATGACTTAGTCAGGAAATTATTAAGAGAGATAATAGATAGGAACACAAATCATCTACTTCTGCAAACTGCTGTGCAGGGCTGTGGCTTTCCTTCTCAGCTGGGAGGTGCTGTCTTACCTGAAGGATAAATGCTACCAAACACAGTACGGGTTGAGATTGAGCAGCCAGAGCACACTGTCTGCAGGTGTGCACCAGCTCCTGGCTCCCACCAAATCCAAAGCTGAAATAGAAGGATTAAAGCTGCTGTGCTTTATAGGCAGCAACCATAAAACACAGTGACTCATAGTTTAGCTTTGGGCTACCCATATTTTTTGGACAAAATGTGACTCAATGTTAAGAGATGCCTCTTAACTAAGGTGTGGAAATAAAGTGGGAGTTACTGTCCTTGCCTGACATCATCAGTCTGGTGTATATAGTGTGACAAAGAGCTCTTGGGTTAACAGCTTAATTCTTTCTCAATTCAGCTTGAGCCTGACATAGTATCATGTAAGGGAATTCTTTCTAATGCCACTATTCGGTCTCCATTGTGCTCTTTCTTGCCCAAGCAGAACTATTCTGGATATATAGGCAGAGATTGTGGTCTATAAATCATAGGCTTTGTGAAAAACACCACAACTCTTCACTGGCAATAAAACCCTATGGATTTTTATGTGAGTCAGTAAATCTCAGGAGCTTGAGAGTCTGTCTACATTCCAAACCTTCAGAAAACAGCCACCAAAATCAGTTCATTGTAGTGCAAGACTACAGCTGAGGTTCGCATGCAGGAGAGTTCACTCATCCTACTTAGTGCATTTCTGAAAGACACACACTGAACAAGAAAAATACCAAACCCTCTAACATAAGAGGTAATGTCAGCCTCAGTTTTATACACCACATGCTGACAAAGGCCTGCCTGGGCAAGGTGAGCTTTGCCTATCTAGCCCCAGGTTTCTATCCAAGCTGGTTCAGACACTTGATACCATGAAGTTGCAAAGGCCATTGTGCTGGTTTGAGGATAACTGGAGTACTCTAATGAGAGAAATTAGATTGTTGGCTGTAAAAAGGAAGTAATGATAAAGTCTGTATCATTCATTGGTTTGCTGAAAGGGATGAAGAGTCAAAGTATAAACAATTTGTTCTCTTTTGCCTTCTTTGCTCCTGAGCATTGGACCCATTCACTGCTTCTGTAATCTCTCGACTAACCTTGGCTAACAGAAAATGAGTAAGCTTTGTTGTCAGAGAGAGAGAGGCTTTTAGTGCCTTCTGAGCAGTTTCTTTGTCTGGGAAAGAATTTGGATTTCTGTATTATTTCTAAACTGTACATAATTGTAAATATTGTGTGTATATGCTTGTAAATTTAGTTCTGCTGTAAGTACAGCTTCATCTTCCAAGCCATCTGAGCTGGTCTGGTGAATTTCAATAATGGGGAAGGAAGTTCCTTAATGCACTGCAGTCATAGAAGGGAGACTCAGAGAGAGACTGACAGCTGTTCCTCCTTGCTGTTTTTCTCAGATGTGCTCGATGGGCATGTCCCAGGTGAGTTTGGACTGAAACACTAGAGGTAGTTAAAGGCCCAGCTGTTTACTTGCCTCTTGCTGATGAAATCACTTGGCCATGCCAATCAGCTGAGCTGTGAGCTAGCTTACTGTCAGGACAGCCAAACACAGATATGAGATCTGCCTGCAAGACAACTCCTAACAACTTCCTCCTGTCAGGAGACTCAAAGTGGAAAATCTTACTAGGAGAAGTGAGGAGGAGTAGCTTTTGATTAATTTCCCTTCCTATGCAATGATGAACTGATTCTGCACAACAAATTAATAATATTTAGTTACCAGAGCATGTCCAGAGAAGGGCAAGAAAGCCCTTATTCTAGAGAATAAGTCTTGTTATATTTTGTTATCCAGGTATTTCTACTCTGTGGTAGTTGGTTTGGGCTGAGCTGGAGCTAATTATCAAAGCATCTTTCTAGTGCTATGCTTTGTAGTGCTGTAGCTGAGTGTTGGTAACACAGTAGTGTTTTGGCTACTGCTGAGGTGAGCACCCAGGTTGAGCTTTTCCAACATTTCTCTGTCCTGAGAGTACGCTGAGGGGACACAGCTGAGCCAGCTGACCCAGACTGGCCAAAGAGATATTCCATCCCATATGACATCAGCTCATATATAAGATTGAAATGAAAGAAGGAAGTTCTGGGGATTCATCCACCCCATCTGTCCTCCAAAGTAACTAACAAGTGTAGCTGCTTCCTCTGCTTCCCTGAGACTGAATATCATTCTGCTGATGGGAAGTAGAGTCTAACACGGTAATTTGGGATATGGTTTAGGGTGCACCTTGTAGAGTAGGGTTTTTGGTCAGACTTGGTGATCCTGAGGGTCTTTTCCAACCTGAATGTTTCTGTGATTCTGTGATCTCTCTCCCTCTGCTTCTGCTTTCCACTCAGTCTATTGCTCTACTTGTTGTTATTATTAAATTGCTTCTATCTTCTCACTAGCCTTGGTTATATTTTCCCCTCTCTCCTGCCTGTTTAAGAGGGGGAGTGATAGAGCAGCTTTAGTGAGCACTTGACCTTCAGCCAAGGCCAAACCACCACAGTTGTATAAAACTTGGCATAATTTGAGCATCAGCTAAGCACATATGTGTAAGAGGTCACCTGTGTCATGCACCACAAACATTGTGAAAAGGCTTGTACCTTCCTGTATCCAGGCTGGTTTATGCCAGCAAAAAGTAAGCAATAGTGTGACCAGGAGGACCAGGGCAGTGACTGTCCCTCTATGACTCAAACACTGTGTTTAGTCTTGGGTCTCTCACTACAGGGACATGTTGGTGCTGGAGCCTGTCCAAAGAAGGGCAATAAAGCTGGTGAAGGGTCTAGAGCACAAGACTCATGAGAAGTGGTTATGGGGGCTGGAGTTGTTTAGTCTGGAGAAAAAGAGAGTGAGGGGAGACCTCATCGCTCTCTACAACTACCTGTAAGGAGACTGTAGTGGGTTGGAGTGACAGGAAAAGATGAAATGGCTTCAAGTTGCACCAGAGGAAGTTTTGGTTAGGCATTAGGAAAAATTTCTTCACCAAAAGGGCTATGAAGCCCCAAAAAAATTCTACCCAGGGAAATGGTGGAGTCCTCATCCCTGGAAGTATTTGAAAGATGTGTAGATGTGGTGATGAGGGGCATGGTTTAGTGGTGATGTGGCAGGGCTGAATTAACAGTTTGACTTTACGATCTTAAAAGTTTCTTCAACCAACATGATTTTATGATTCTATAAATGGAAAAAAAAATAGATTCAAGGAAGAAACAGAAAAGAATTGGAACAAGGTGCTAAGGGGGCGAGCAGAGATTTGCATAGTTTACATCTTTCTGAGGCCTCCTGGCTGCTTTCCTGATTTACTACTTTATTCCCTTGGATTGTTGCTATTTCAGCACGAAAGCTCAGCCTGGGCCCTATTAATGGCATTGAGAAATTCTGGCACTGCTTAAGCATCAAATTCTTCACCAGAGGAATTTGGTTCATTTGCAGAAATGACAAAATGTCATCCCTGATCAAGGACACAAGTTTCAACAAATGTCGGTGGGAATGTCACCCTGTGTGCAAATAGTACACCCTCGGTGATCTGCTGCCATCCTGCTTGGTTGTGCTGCTTCTGAGAAGTCTATCAGCTGTCAATATGGAGCTTGAGCACCTTGCTAGCCTCACCTGTGTGATTGGAGCAGCTGCTCGGTGTGGTTTGCAGCAAGAAATCAGCACATTCATTGTAGGTTTTTTTCTGTTTTTTCCAGAAACTGAGACTTTTCACCAGCTAACAATTTCTCCCAAGAAATGTTGGCACAGTTTTCCTTGTGGATAGCTTCTATGTACAGTCAGGGATTTAGTGAAAGCTTCCTTGTTCTCTGTTTCACCTTCCAAGTGTTCTCAATCTTGTTCTAAATTATACCAGTTAGCAAAGTCCTCAGCTACTGTGTTTTCACAGAGTTTCACTCTTCCTCCTGCACCTTCTTTCTCCCCTATGTTGCATAAGGCCCAGAACATCGAAATTTCTTTCACTTCCATTGGGGATTCTCCCATTTCAGGAAGATCCCCAGAAAACTGTATTCCCAGCTGATGTGGCAAGGATAGCTTCATGGTACAAAAAAGGAGAATTGGAGGTGAGATTCCTCTTCGGTGTTTCTTATTTTTAATGCAAGAATTCATGATACAGTGACTCAGACATCACTTTGTATGGTCACAGAATCACAGGATCACAGAATGTTAGAGGTTGGAAGAGACCTCCAGAGATCATCAAGTCCAAACATCCTGTCAAAAGCAGGTAGTCCTAGGGTAGTCCTGGGGGAATGCATCCAGGTGGGCTTTGAAAGTCTCCAGAAAAGGAGACTCCACAACCCTCTGAGGCAGCCTGTTCCACTGCTCCATCACCCTCACTGTAAAGAAGTTTCTCCTCACATCGAGGTGAAACCTCCCACGCTCCACTTTGTACCCATTGTTCCTTATCTTCTTACTGCTGACCAGCAAAAAGAGATTGGCCCTATTCACTTGACTCCCACCTCTCAGATATTTGTATCTCCTCTCAGTCTTTTCTTCTCAAGACTAAACAGCCTCAGATCTCTCAGTCTTTTCACAGGAGAGATGCTCAAGTCCCCTAATCATCATTCTTTTGCTAACTTCTACCTTACAGGAATTAAGTAAGTAAATAACTCAGCTGTCCAGCACACGACAGCCTTCCACAGGGTTTGAAAATTGGGGAAATATTTGCGATTCTTATATATGACTTCAACACAATGCCCTGGGGAAAGCTACCCAAAGTTACTGTGCTGGGACTTGCACAAGTAAAAAGCAAGCTCTTCTCTCTGTGGGAGGTCTGAAGTGTGTTGACTCAAAGGCTATGATGCAACAGCCTTGAGGAGGAGCAGAAAGCATTCTGCTCACCTCTCTCTCCCTGCTTTCCCCCAGATCAAGTTGCATTTGGAGACCTGAAGCCAGAATGACACATAGGTACCTTCAGAGCATTGGAGGGAAAAAACTTTCTGATGTGGGACAGCCTGAATCTGAGTGGGAGCCTTCTGGCATACGCCCATCACAGCATTTCTCTGGTTTTCTGGCTTTTTCTGTGCTGCTTCCAAAATGAGAGAGGTTATTTGTGTGGAGAGAGCCCACTGCTTATCCTTGCAACTGGTAGCTTATTCTGAGTGGGACATGGTAGCTCATCTGCTGCAGTGAGGTCTCCTTAAGGAAGTCATGCAAAGCATATTTCTATTTGAACTTGCATGTAGAAATTTAATATCTGCAGGTAAAACATGACTGCTTGAGTTGGCATTTAGCTTAAATCCCACCACAGCCAGAGGGCATCCCTGTATAGTATTGCAGTTCTGTTGGCTTCACACACAAACTACCCCAAAGGGAAGCAATGAAATGTCAGCAAATACAAAAGGCAAACAAAATCCATTCTGGTTGTATTTTACCTGGAAGATGGCTATAAAATAAGAGCATAAACTCGTCTTGGGTAGTTAATTTAGCCACTCCTATGGGCAGCAGCAATGTTGAGGGAGAGAATGTAGAAACAGTGTTGAATCAGTATCCCACAGTGGGATACTTCAATCTCCAATTAGTCCAGTTGATGGTCAAATAGTAGCATGCATTTTCCAAGACTTTGATTTTGTGAACTACTTTATACCTTTGTCTGTCACAAGTTCTGGAGTGGCAAGGAGCTCTAGAATTTAGTTATGCTTGTATAAGAAAAGTACATTCTTTCGTTTGTCTTAAAGCTTCTGCTTGCTAAACTGATGTAATATCCAGTAGTGTGTCAAACACAAGCTCATTAAGGAATCTTTTACACTGGTTTAAACATCAGAGGCCATTCCTCTAGAGTCTACTCACAGACCTGCAATATGTTTTCACAATCTGCAGAGCTTGTGTTGGATGCCATAAGCCAATTTGTTAGCATATACAACTCTATGTGATACACTGGCTCAGGAGTGAAAGCACAAGCAAAACTCAGTGTATAGTAAATGTAGTGAATACAGCAAATATAGTAAACCAGAGGTGAATACAGCCAATAATTTGTCCAATATTGTTCTTTGCATGAATCCCTATTCCAAGCTGCTGTGCCACTGTGCTTTGGAGCCTGGATGTGGTGAGGAGAATTAAATTTTCTGGGAATGAGAAACAATAGGATAGAGTCCTATTCTGCTGGGAGGTTCTGGAAAAGAGAGAAAAGACAAGCTTGCTCTGAAAATGTTCTATTGCTTTTCTTCAGATCTCACTACCTCAGACGCACACTGGGTGACAGCTTATCAAATATAGCATAGGTGCAGCCAGCTAATCAGTTGGTGTATATACTACAAAATACAAAGGCTCCATTAATTGTTGCACATAAACAGTTTAGGGAGTCCAGTGAAAGCCTAGCACAGCAGCAGGTACCCACAGCAGGCTGAGCAGACAGTAGTGCTCAGGTGCAGTGACAATGCTGTCATTAAAACCAATGTAGTGAAGTTTATGGCTTACACTCAGTCTGTCATCACTTTGCTGACTGCCACTGCCTTGTGCACCAGAACTAGGGAAAGAGGGGCGGGTCACAGGTCATTTGTAGGCTCCTGCCTACAAATCATTCTGGAGATCATTGCAGAGATCATTGCAGAGCCTTGATGTGTATCTTTTCACTTGTGCTGCTTATATGGTGTTCATCTCCCCAGTGAGAGGGAAGGAGCACATAGCTTCATGATTTGCCATTTCCAGGGCCTGTGAAGATGAGGCATGCACTCACTGGTGTTTCCCAGAGCTCATCAAAGAGTCTTGTGCTGGAGGATAGAAAGCTTTGTGACTCTGTGCTCTCAGGATAAGCTGCTCCTCACTTGCAAACAAGGAGTGGTGCCGACAGGGATGGTTTCCCAGCTGCTGAAGTGCAGAGCTTTGCCAGTTTGCATAGGAAGAGAAGACCAGCCAGGTCTCTGTCATCACAAACCAGCCAAGCAGTAAATGTTTAATCTCAGCAAGGCCCTAGAGCATCACCTCCACATGCCACTGATTGTTAGAGGCTTCAAAATAGTTTCCTAATATCCTCTGACAAATTAAGACCTATGGTAAAGGCTGAGAGACAACTCAAACAATGTAGTATGTAAAGGAAGGAGACCCATGGGAAGCTCACGTCCAGAAAAAGCAATGCAGTAGGAAAGCTGTTACTTAGTCTGAAATAGCCTTGTAAAGCAGATTGTATCTCACACACTTCAGAGGAAAGCAGTACTCCTGTCACCACAGGGTACCTCTTAGCCCTTAATCAAGTGATTGACTTAACTTGGGTATCATGAACAACATACTCTACAAGACTTGATACAACCAGGATCTCAGTGTGTGCTGCCATATCATACCTAGGACCTCAGCACTTTCATGTCTTTTCCTGGTACTTATTTTAAGGGCTTCTTTAGCACACAACTGACAGCATTTGTGATCTGAGAGCAGTGAAGGTGTAGCACATCTGGAAGGGCTCAAGCTGCCTGGGAGTGAACAATGCAGTCTTTACAATGCCATTTCTATTGCCATTGCATAGTCCATGGGTGCTAATCCAGAATTAATCTGAGCAATATGCTAAATCTCTTTTTGCAGGCCTGGAGAGTCATGGCAGGGCAGTATTAAGTGTCCAATAGTGGTCCAAAGCATTTGCAGGTGGATGTTCTTACAGGTGGACACTCCTCTTTGAAACCTCTACTGACTATTTGCCAGGTCTTCACAGTTTTCTTCATGTTCTTGGAAGTAGCTTAAAAAATAGGTCCAGCAAAAGATCAAAACCCGCACAGATAGATGACAGCTGTGTGCCAACATTACACATTCCCTATCTGTCCCCCTTACTTGAAGCATGGAGACTTACTGTGGATCCTTTTATCAGGGCCTGTTGTGACAGGACAAAGGATGATGCTTTTAAACTAGAAGAGGGGAGATTTAGACTAGAGATAAGGAAGATGTGGGTGGTGAAACACTGCCATAGGTTGCAGAGATGATAGGGGCCTCGTCCCTGGAAACACTCAGGATAGAGTTAGAAGGGGATCTGAGCAACTGGATCCATTTGAAAATGTGCCTGCTCAATGCAAGGTTGTTGTATGAGAGGAGCTTTAAATGTTCCTTCCAACCCAAGGCATTCTGTGATCCCATGGTTCTATGATCTTGCATTTAGTGGCCATGGCTAAATTTTCTGCAGTAGGTGATCAAGACACCATGTCCTGGGGGGCTATGAATCCAAAAACTCAGAGGTGCCCCAGAAAGTGTCCAGACTATAGATTCACCTCATTAGTAGCCTAGGATGGGTTTGCTCTCTTACTTCCCAGCTACCAAAAAGTCTATTTTGGAAACGAAGCTTTTCCATGCGTTTATGCCAGGACCTTGCAGCAAGACACTGATAATAATAATGGCTTCCCCTCCACAGCCTTTCCACATGGTGAGCTATGTCTTTCACTTCAGGTGTACATTGCAGTGCATGTCTTTACACCCAGGAAAAACTAACACTGAGCCAAGAGAAATAAGGTCTCTAACTCTGCCTAATACATTTTGAGTTTTTATTGTTGTTGATCGGGGGGATTTTGGTTTGGTTTTTTGGGGTTTTTTGTTGGTTGGTTTGGTTTGTTTTTTAAGTGGTATTAAATGAGGCCAAAACAAACACAGGTAAAAATTCTGCCGACATCTGGGAAGAGTTTAACTGCAGTGCTGAATCTCCATCTACTACTGGAATTGCTTCAAGGAGCCCAGCCTTTCCATGATGCTGAAGTCAGTGTAGCTCCACTAGCTTATGCTCAATACACATCAGATTCACACAACAACAATTTACAAGGTGGCAAGTGGCCAACTTCGTTGTAGTTTCAATTAATTTTGGAGTTCATTAGTGTTTAAAATTATTTTATAGATTCACTCAGGCAATGTCACTCACTTGCCTTTTAAGACAGATTTTCTTTGCTATCTGTGCATATATCCATTTGAGAACATCTTTAGTTTTTAAGTGCAGAATAAAGATTTTAATTTGAAGTAATCTTAACTGCATCTCTCAGTTGGAACAAAAACAACAACAAAAAAAGCAAAATAACATAATCTGTTTATAGATAGCTGAGGATGTCCATAAATGTCTGAGGGGTGGGTGTCAAGTGGAGGGGGGCAATCTCTTTTCAGTGGTGCACAGTAATAAGACAAGGAACAACAGCTACAAACTTGAACAAAGAAGGTTTCACCTCAATGTGAAGAGAAACTTCTTTACAGTAAGGGTGATGGAGAACTGGAACAGGTTGTCCAGGGGGATCGTGGAGTCTCCTTCTGTACAGACTTTCAAAACCCACCTGGGTGCATTCCTGTGCAGACTACCCTAGAGGATCCTGCTTTTGGCATGGGGGTTGGACACAATGATCTCTGGAGGTCTCTTCCAACCTCTAACATCCTGTGATTCTGTGATTTTCTGGCAGTTTTTCCCAGTTACAGAATTTGCTTTTCAACCCTAGGATGGTCACTGTGTGGAAATCTACTGCTTGTTACCTGCTTGGTAACAAGCAGTAGGTTGAGTTTGCCCAGTATGCAGAACTATTATCCAGAGCTGTGAAGTGTGTGTGGCAAATACAATTAACCATAAGTGCAGTCTTCCAAAAGACTCTTGGTTCCTGTGACTGGGAAGTGTCCTAACCAAACTTCTGACTTCAGACAATGGCTGAATGAAAAGACTGAATCACCTCAGTTCAGTGTCTTCTGTAGTTATTTGCCTCTGGGAATGCTGGGCTTTTCTCCATCATAAGCCATTTCCAGTGAACATGCCAGGAAACAGTCCAGTAGGAGACATCTCACTTTACTTTTTAAGTGTACTGAACCCCAGACACAGGTTTGGAGATTTCAGTGGAGGAGATAGGGTCTATGGGCAAAAGAGACCACTGCACCTTCTACGTACTGATGCTTATGACAGAGAAGAGTTGTAGATGCAGTGTACCTATAGAGACTGTAACTGTTAGACAAATGTTCCAAATTCTGTCAAGGGCATGCACTGTTACAGCTGCTGCAGAACCTGGAGCTCAGTCAGCAGAGGGTTACCACCTCATGAAGAGACAGGAGCATCTCTCTCATGAGCACAAGCTGAGAGACCTGAGAGGGGATCTTGTCAATGCTTATCAATATCCAAAGGGCAAGAGCTGAGAGGATGGGCCCAGGCCCTTCTCAGTGGTGCCCAGTGACAGGAAAAGGGGCAACAGGTACAAGCTGGAACACAGGAGGTTCCCTCTGAACATGAAGAAGAACTTACTTCCTTTGGGGGTGACAGAGCACTGGAACCAGCTGCCCATAGAGATTGTACAGTCTCCTCTGGAGACATTTAAAACTCATCTGGATGTGATCCTGGGTAACCTATTCTGGGTGATGCTGCTGTAGCAGAATGGCTTGGGCTAGATGACCTCCAGACATCCCTTCCAACCCCCAACACTGTGATTTTGTGATTCTGTGAACTGGTTTTGCTCTGTCCTGAACTGAAAGAAGAAAGAGAGTAATCCATTCTCAGGGAAGTGAAAGCAAACTAGAGGGAAAATATAGCCGAATCAAAATATCCCATTTGTTTACCTTGAGTGGAACCAGCAAGTCCTCATTAATGACTCACTTTAAATTTGCACAGCAACAAGCACATTAAAATAGGCCAAGGCAAGGAGAATCCGAGTACCATGAAATGATGTTTCTGAGAATCAGCTGCAGAGTCCATTCCATTATGCTAAATACTAAAGTTGCTGAATGTTTCAACGTGTCATTGTTGGCAAAACACTGTTGTTCCTATCGAAGCAGCATCTAGCAATTGGTGGTACTTTAAACAAAGCACTGCTCAAAGAATCTGCTTGGGAAATGGTTCAAAACCTCTTGATATATGCTCTACAGCTTGTTTGCAGATGACAGCTGGGGACCTGCACATGGCACAGCCTCTCCAAGAGGCTTGCTGGCTAAACCAGCATTCCTACAAGGCATTCTTCCTCTGCAGGGGCAGTTTTAAGTTGGAAAAGGCTAAGAGTGGCAGCTGTCTTCCTCAGACTCCTGGGTCTTCTGCCATGTTTCTCAGCTCCTGCTCTTTCTCAGTCAGCCAGAGGTGATGAGTAAGTTATCCTAGGGAATGGTATGTACTGTATGCCCAACCACAGCCCACTTAGTTGTTAACACCTTCGACTGATATCATATCGGCAAGGCAGAGAGACACAGCTACAGAGTTGAAATGTCTCTTTTGTAAGGATATTCCAAAAGAACAGAACTTTTGTGGGTTTTAGCTACAAAACTCCTGAGCTGGGAGAAAGTCTCAAGTAGTACTTTTCCTTTTCAGGTGTGAAGAAAGAACAAGTGTTCCCTTTTGTGCTGCACTCACAGCAGTATAGCTAATTCTGTAGTTCCTGCCTGTTAACTTCAGCCTCCACTACAACACTCCCAGACCACAGGGCTCAAAGGCAGAAAGCAGGGAACCGAAATCACCTCCCACAGCTGGTGTTAAGACCATGAGTCATTCAGCTTCTGACGAGTCCTCTTTGCCTCATGTTTTGGGGATCCTTGAGTCCATGACTGCTCCATTACTGCTTGAGGGTAAATAGTCATCCCTGGCTGACCACATTGGTTCCTTTCCAGAGGTCTTAAAAAGAAATATCTTTATTCCAATTGAATACAGAAAGAGACCAAGGCACACTGGAAACCCTCATATGACATTTCTTTAAACACGAGGCTCTTTGCCATCTTCCTAATGAAGAATGTCTTAAATTGTTCCAGGTTTGACCTGGACCTGCATAATATTCTTATAATGGTGGATTTTCTGAGTTTGGTGGAACAGCAGGACTAGGGAAGTCATTCTGCCCCTGTACTCAGCACTGGTTAGGCCACACCTTGACTACCGTGTCCAGTTCTGAGCCACTCAGTTTAAGAAAGATGTGCTTGAACGTGTCCAGAGAAGAGCACCAAGGCTGGTGAGGGGGTGCCAGCACAGCCCTGTGAGGACAGCTGGGGGGAGCTGGGGTTGTTTAGCTTGGAGAAGAGGAGGCTGAGGGGAGATCTTATTCCTCTCTACAACTACCTGAAGGGAGGTTGTAGCCAGGTGGGGGTTGGTATCCCAGGCACTCAGTGACAGAACAAGAAGATACAGCCTCAAGCTGCACTAGGGCAGGTTTGGCCTGGACATTAGTGTATAGGGTTAACACTCCTGGGGGAGTGACCCTGAACCTGACCCTAGGGGTCTTGGCCCCTCCTCAGGGGTGGGCCACACTCCAGGTGATGGTTAGCCCACTCCCCCCCACTTCCTGTGGTATAAAAGACAGGAGTTCTCCTGTCTCTTCCTCTTTTCGCCCTCTTTCTCCCTACCTGCGTTCACGAATACACACACACACTGATACTGCATACCAGCCACGAGGCAGAGACACCATCACACTACTCGGGTTGTATCCATCCCTGTTTTGTATTTTGCTGTTTTCCCTTCCTTATCCTTTGTAAACTCCCCTACCTCCAATCCCCTTTTTTCTAAGTTATTGTTAAACTTTTCCTTTTTTACTTCCAAATCGAGTGAGATTGATTTATTGGGGTGTCCCTACCTTTTATCTCTCTCCCTGTCTTTTGGGGAAAGGAGGGGGAGGAGGGGGAGGGCACTCTATAAACTCTATAAATTCTATAAATTGTCATTGGGTCTACCAAATTTATAAGAGTCTCTGGGAACTTGCATTTGAACCCAAGACAATTTATTTGGCGTCTCAACGTGGGGCTAGGTAGAAAGAATTCTTTCAGAGAAGATTTGGAAGTTAAAAAAAATGGATATTCTGAAAGTCTTAATCATTAACGCATTTGCATGGCTGTTGTGGGGCTGGCTGTTAAAGTTTATAAGTTACCATGTCTTCTGGATTGTCATTGATATGCTCTGGGAATATTCTAAGCTTTTGCCTGCCCGAGTCTATGCCTATTTCCTGAATTCTGTTAGTAATATCACTGTGTTTAGAAATGTTTCTGGAACATGGAATCAATCTGAGTATATGCATTGGAGCACAGAAGCTCCAGATATTTTGGGGGAGAAATGGTACTGGATAGCTGTTATTTCACTGTGTGTAAATCTGGGTTTGGGAATTAATAAGATAGCGGTGAACTGGGACACGTGGAAGTATCGGGTGGGCGCCGCCATTAGGGTGCTTAGGGGGAGGGGTGGTCCTCACTGCCCCAGCTGCAGTTGCGGGGGTTGGGCGACAGGTCAGGCCGTTCCGGCCGCCCCCAGCGCAGGCACCGCCCCTAGCGCGGCTCCGCCCCGAACTCCGCCTCCGGTCCCGCCCAGGGCAGCCCCCCGGACCCTGCCCCCTCAGCCCAGCCCCCTTCACCTGGCGCCAATTACGACGCGGCCAGCAAGATCAAACGCAAATCCTCCCGCAGATACCGATCCAGGGCAAGGGACCTCTTCGGGAACCAGCACCCCCCAGCAACAGCAACCAGCTGGAAATGGACCTGATAATGGAGTGATCCTTATCAGCTCCACGCCCAGAAAGGAAATCAGGCACATAAGGCAGGAGTATGCAAGGGCAAACGGACAGTCCCTTTTAGCCTGGCTTTTGAAATGCTGGGATGCAGGAGCAGAAACAGTGGACCTAGATCACAGGGAGGCGAAGCAGCTGGGATCCTTGTCGAGGGATGGAGGTGTGGATAAGGAGCTGGGAAGGCTCGATGGTACCCACTCACTTTGGGCCAGGCTTCTGATAGCTGTGAGGTACAGGTACCCGACTAAGGATGACATGATTTTCCATCCCCTTAGATGGACAGATATGGAACAGGGGATCTCATACCTGAGGCAAATGGCGGTTCAAGAGATAATTTATGGAGCCGACCAGAGGCCCTCGGACCCTGATGATGTCCGCATGAAGCCAGCCCTCTTAAAGAAACTGACTCAGTGTGCCCCTTCCACATATGCCCCCACATTGGGAGCACTGCTGCTGGGCAGAGACCCCAACAACCTTCCCACAATCAGGGAGTTTGTGAATGACCTAAGACAGTTTGAAGACAGTTTGTCGAGGAAAACCTTAATTGCCACTGTAGAGACCCTCACCCAAGAAATGAACGAGCTAAAAGCCTCTTTCTCTGAAATGCAGAAGGCAGAGGATGACTGCTCCTCACCTTCAGAATGGGTGCAAGTCTCAGCTATAAGGAACACACGCCGCCGTGCTCCTCCTCCTCCTCCCCGCAGGAGACCAGCCCAGAGCAGACAGGGTACACACAGGGGGTCACTCTGGAGAACACTGTGTGACCATGGGGAAAACATGGATAGATGGCATGGCCAGCCCACCTCAGCTCTATCGGCCAGGGTAAGGGAACTGCAGGGGACAAACACAGGGAATAACTCCTCCAGAAGAGGGGTTGCCCCAGTGTCCCGCAGGCAGCGCTCTCGCTCAAGGGGTGGTGAAGCCAGTAACTCAGGTCCATGTGCCTCATGCAGTCACACTGCTCAGAATTAGAGGTGCCCTGTCTCCAGCCAGGCGGAGGCCAGGGATAACACAGTATATTGGGACGTGTTTGTGAAATGGCCTGGCACTTCTGAAGCCGAGAAGTACAGAGCGTTGGTAGACACCGGTGCCCAATGCACTCTGATCCCCTCCAGCCACAGGGGGACAGATACTGTTACAATTGCAGGAGTCACAGGGGGGTCTCGGGAGTTGACTGTGCTGCAGGCTGAGATAAGCCTCACCGGGAATGTGTGGGAGAAGCACTCCATAGTAACTGGCCCTGATGCACCTTGCATCCTGGGGATTGACTTTCTCCGGGAAGGGTACTTTAAAGATCCGAAGGGGAACAAGTGGGCATTTGGCATAGCAGCTGTAGAGACTGCAGACAAAGAGCAGCTGTCTATCATGCCTGGCTTGTCAGATGACCCTTCCGTGGTTGGTACCCACAAGGTGGAAGATGTCAAGTTACCTATTGCTTCTCGTGTAGTTCATCGCAGGCAATACCGCACCAACAGAGACTCCCTGCTACCCATACAGCAGCTGATTCGCCGCCTGGAGCAGCAGCTTGTCATCAGCAAGAGCCACTCGCCCTTCAACAGCCCGATATGGCCAGTGCGAAAGGAGACGGGGGAGTGGAGACTCACGGTGGATTTCCGAGGCCTGAACGAAGTGACTCCTCCAATCAGCGCAGCCGTGCCTGACATGTTGGAGCTGCAGTATGAACTGGAAACAAAGGAGGCCAAATGGTATGCCACAATTGACATTGCTAATGCTTTCTTCTCCATCCCCATTGCAGAAGAATGTAGGCCGCAGTTTGCCTTCACCTGGAGAGGAGTCCAGTACCACTGGAACAGACTGCCTCAAGGGTGGAAGCACAGCCCTACAATCTGCCATGGCATCATCCAGACTGCACTGGAGAAGGGTGGAGCTCCGGAACATTTGCAGTACATCGATGACATCATTGTATGGGGTGAGACAGCAGAGGAGGTCTTCCAGAAGGGTGAGAAGATCATTAATATCCTGTTGGATGCAGGTTTTGCCATTAAGAGAAGCAAAGTGAAAGGGCCTGCCAGAGAGATCCAGTTCCTGGGAGTTCGATGGCAGGATGGCCGACGCCACATCCCTATGGATGTGGTGAATAAAGTGGCCACTATGGTGGAACCCACTAACCGGAAGGAGACACAATCCTTCCTGGGGTTTGTGGGCTTTTGGAAGATGCACATTCCCGGGTACAGTCAAATTGTGAAACCCCTCTTTGACGTTACAAGAAAGAGAAATAACTTTGAGTGGGGACCTGAGCAGCAGGTGGCATTTGACCAGATCAAACGAGAGGTGGTCCATGCCATGGCCTTGGGACCAGTTCGAACCGGCCCAGAGATTAAGAACATTCTGTACACAGCAGCCGGTGAGAATGGTCCTAGCTGGAGCCTATGGCAGAAAGCTCCTGATGAGACAAGAGGCCGCCCACTCGGGTTCTGGAGCAAGGCGTACAAAGGCTCAGAGGCCAATTATACCCCCACAGAGAAAGAAATCCTAGCTGCCTATGAGGGAGTCAGAGCTGCCTCTGAGGTGATTGGGACGGAGTCACCACTCCTTTTAGCTCCAAGGCTTCCAGTCCTGACTTGGATGTTTAAAGGGAAGGGTTCGACTCCGCACCATGCCACAGATGCCACTTGGAGTAAGTGGATGGCTCTGATAACTCAGAGGGCTAGGATGGGGACTCTCGAACGTCCAGGCATTGTGGAGGTCATCACCAACTGGCCAGAGGGCACTGACTTTGGAAAGCCAGCAGAAGAGAAGGCAGTGACCCGTGCCGAGGAAGCCCCCCCATACAGTGACCTCCCTGAGGAGGAAAAGGCATATGCTCTCTTCACAGATGGATCCTGCCGCCTGGTAGGCAGCAAGCGAAGATGGAAGGCTGCCGTCTGGAACCCCACACGCAGGGTTGCAGAGGCAAGAGATGGAGAAGGTGAATCCAGCCAGTATGCTGAGGTGAAAGCCATCCAGCTGGCCCTGGACATTGCAGAACGAGAGCAGTGGCCAATGCTATACATCTACACCGACTCATGGATGGTAGCAAATGCCTTATGGGGGTGGCTGAAGGAGTGGAAGAGAAATGATTGGCAGAGAAAAGGGAAGCCTATTTGGGCTGCTGATCTCTGGCAAGACATTTCTGCACGCCTGGACAAACTGCCAGTTAAAATCCGCCACATCAGTGCTCACATCCCAAAGAGCAGAGCCACTGAAGAGCAGCAGCATAACCACCAAGCTGACCAGGCTGCCCACATCTGCCAGATTGACCTGGACTGGAAACACAAAGGTGAACTGTTCTTAGCTCGGTGGGCACATGACTCTTCTGGTCACCAAGGAAGAGATGCCACATACCAATGGGCCCGAGACAGGTCCGTGGACATATCCATGGAGGCCATAACTCAGGTTATCCATGAATGTGACATCTGTGCCACCATAAAGCAAGCCAAGCGCATGAAGCCTTTGTGGTACGGGGGAAGGTGGTCAAAGTACAGGTATGGGGAGGCCTGGCAGATTGATTACATCACTCTGCCTCGGTCTCGTAGTGGCAAGCAGTATGTGTTAACCATGGTGGAGGGAAGCACGGGGTGGCTGGAAACCTACCCAGTACCTCATGCTACTGCCCGTAACACCATTCTGGGCCTGCAGAGCCACATCCTGTGGAGACACGGAACCCCAGAGAGAATTGAGTCAGACAATGGGACCCATTTCAAGAACCACCTTGTGAGCCACTGGGCAAAAGAGCATGGGATAGAATGGGTTTATCACATCCCATACTACCCACAGGCTGCAGGAAAGATTGAGCGACACAATGGTCTGCTGAAAACCACCCTGAAGGCTATGGGAGGTGGAACTCTCAGAAACTGGGAGAAGCACCTTGCAGAAGCCACTTGGCTGGTGAACAGCAGGGGATCAGTTAACAGAGCTGGTCCTGCTCAGTCTGCCCTACTGCCCACAGTTGAGGGAGATGGAGTTCCTGTAGTCTGTGAAAGGAATCTACTGGGAAAGACTGTGTGGGTTGCTCCTGCCTCTGGTGGGGGAAAACCTATCAAAGGGGTGGTATCTGCAGAGGGTCCTGGTCACACATACTGGGTGATGATGGAAACTGGTGTTATCGAGTGTGTCCCTCAGAGAAACCTCTCTTTAGCTGAAAAGGTTTTGAAATCTCAGAGTTGATTCCATGTGTTCCAGATATTTCAGGTTATCTTGTATTATAGTTGTATAATAGTTGTATCATAGTTGTGCAATACTTGTATCATAGTTGTGCAATACTTGTATTATAGTTCATAAGGGGTTACAAGTTGTTTTTGTAGTTATACCCTCACCACTACACGGCGTCCAACAGAACCTACATGACAGCAGCAGCTATCCAGAGTCCTACAACATCGCATCACACCACGGCGTCCAACCAGAACCCTGCATCTGATTCGTCACTGATGCCCTGCAGTGAGAGACTGTTCCTGATTTCCCTCCAGAGGATGTCTACAGCCATCTCATCTACACCTGTTCCCCTGATGCCAGACATGAAGAGACTGTTCCTGATGTTTTTTTTTCGCAGAGGGAAAAGACTCTTTTCCTGAGTACCAACAAGAACTGTTCCTGATTCACTGACTTTTCTTCCGTTCCTGCCCTGCTCACATCTCAGCAACCTGCACCGGACCAGAGGAACACATCGCCTTGGGATACAGCCGGGGACCAAGAAGGACTTCACGAACTCTTAACCCATGGACACTTTTCCCATCTTTGGAGAAGAAGACTGTTCTTAGGAAGGTGGAAGTGGTCTAACCAAGGGGTGGAATGTATAGGGTTAACACTCCTGGGGGAGTGACCCTGAACCTGACCCTAGGGGTCTTGGCCCCTCCTCAGGGGTGGGCCACACTCCAGGTGATGGTTAGCCCACTCCCCCCCACTTCCTGTGGTATAAAAGACAGGAGTTCTCCTGTCTCTTCCTCTTTTCGCCCTCTTTCTCCCTACCTGCGTTCACGAATACACACACACACTGATACTGCATACCAGCCACGAGGCAGAGACACCATCACACTACTCGGGTTGTATCCATCCCTGTTTTGTATTTTGCTGTTTTCCCTTCCTTATCCTTTGTAAACTCCCCTACCTCCAATCCCCTTTTTTCTAAGTTATTGTTAAACTTTTCCTTTTTTACTTCCAAATCGAGTGAGATTGATTTATTGGGGTGTCCCTACCTTTTATCTCTCTCCCTGTCTTTTGGGGAAAGGAGGGGGAGGAGGGGGAGGGCACTCTATAAACTCTATAAATTCTATAAATTGTCATTGGGTCTACCAAATTTATAAGAGTCTCTGGGAACTTGCATTTGAACCCAAGACAATTAGGAAGAAGTTCTTCACAGCATGAGTGAATGGCATTGGAATGGGCTGCCCAGGGATGTGGTGGAGTCACCATCCCTGGGACTGTTTAGAAAGAGACTGGATGAGGCACTTGGTGTCATGGTTTAGTTGATTAGAATGTGTTGGGTGATAAGTTGGACTTGATGATCTCATAGGTCTTTCCAACCTTCCAACCTGGTTAATTTTGTGATTCTGTGAATCAGGAGGCCAAAGGAAAAAAGCTGACCAGTGGCAAGGCCCAAATGGGAGCTGGAAATCTTCTGTAAAATGGTTTTGGTATTTGAAGAGACCTTCCTCACAGAAGGAATATTCCCACCTTAGATATAAAACAGTAGGGAAGATCCTTGGACCACTGGATCTTCTGGGACACCTTGTCACAGTGCGTGGTCTGAGAGCCATTACCCCTTTGTTACATAGCCATACGGACACTAGGTTGTGTTAAAGCACAAGTATGAAGGGTTTTCTTTACCTTGCTGACTATTCTTTCATGTCTTACAATGATTTTTAATACCTTTTGAAATCACAGAACCTGGCTTGCAATCAGTTGTAAATAATTCAGAACAAATATGTACAATTACTGTAGAACCATTACTTTCAACACAAAAATAGGTCCCGAAAGAATCTAAATATCTGATTGGATACTTTCACAGTGATTATCTCTAACATAATTTGTACTGCAAATTCTCCCAAATGTGTGTGTTTTTTTTTTTTCCCAGTGTACTTTAACCTGACCTGTCATTTTTGGTTCATCCTACGAGCTTTCTTTTATCTTTTAATACATATGTGCATTTCCTGGATAAAGACAAATCGCCATTAGATCATCATCTCTCTTCACATCATGAAAGTAAATTCCTTGCCAACACTAAGCCAGTATTAGCTGTCCACAAGCCATTAATCCAAAGAGCTTAGGAAAGGTCATTTTTTAGAAAAAGCTAATAGTATAAATCCCCCCCCCCTATAATATAACATTTGGTTAGAAAGTTTAGGAAGTCTCTTTTGCAACTTAATTTAAATCCCCTGCAGACCAAAACGTCTGGATAAAGCCCACAAAAGATTAAAGACACTGGAGGACCTGATTTTCTAACCCATTGCATTTTCTATCCCCGTGCAAATCCACACAAATCTGTACCTCTTTGAAGTCACCAGCAAATCGCTTGGTCTTTTCAATAGGACTTACAACTTCACTTCTGGTAATTACATCAGCCTGCCACTGCGGAACGTCGCTCCTGGGAAATGTTAATAATAGAAAGCTGGCCGCTGCTAGATCCTCTTTGTATCAAAACCAGTTAATTTAAGTCATTTTTCACTTTTCCTGGTTGAAGACGTGAGGATGTTAGAGGCTTCACACATCCACAAATCATCTCCAGAAGGGATAGGCTGATCCTTTTAGTCAGAGACTGAGCCAGGCAATATTGGTTCAAAGAGCAGATCATGGCTAGGCAGTCAGCTTTCAATGGAGGCCTGGTGGACAGCAGCTATCCTTGGGACAGCAATGTACCCTTGTGGAAAAGAAGGCCATTGGGATCCTCAGGTGCATTAAGAGGAGTGTGGCCAGCAGATTAAGGGAGGTTCTCCTCCCCCTCTACTCTGCCCTGGTAAGACCTCACCTGGAGTATTGCATTCAGTTCTGGGCTGCCCAGTTCCGGAGAGGCAGAGATCTACTCAAAAGAGTCCAATAGAGGGCTACAAAGATGAGTAAGGGGCTGGAGCACTGCCCTATGAGGAGAGATTGAGGGACCTGGGGCTGTTTGGTCTGGTGAAGAGAAGACTTAGAGCAGATCTAAACTATGTTTATAAATATCTGAGGGCTGGGTGTCAATAGGGAGGGGACAAACTCTTCTCAGTTGTGCCCTATGATAGGACAAGAGGTAATGGGTATAAACTTCAGCACAGGAAGTTGCACCTCAACATGAGGAGGAACTTTCTCACTGTAAGGGTCATGGAGCAGTGGAATAGGCTCCCCAGAAAGGTTGTGGAGTCTCCTTCTCTGGAGACTTTCAAGCCTTGTCTGGATGTGTCCTGTGCAACCTGCACTGGATTCTATGGTCCTGCTCCAGTAGGGAGGTTAGACTTGATCTCTGGAGATCCCTTCCAACCCCTAACATCCTGTGATCCTGTGATCTGCCTTTTCCAAGACAAGGCTTTCCACCATCTGGTGTTCTCTCTCTACATGACTGTCAAAAGACTGTTCTGCAAGCTGTTGTTATCAACTGCATATCTCTCCCCATTTCCCCCTCTGACCCATCTTTATGCCCAATGGGCCCACAGTGACTCACCAAACCTGTCAGTCTATCCCCTTTTGCTCCCCTCTTCAGACACTGTTGATATCTGCTACAGTCGTGGGGATGCTTCACCTCATTCATGCACTCTGATGGCTCAGAGTGAAACCCAAATATGTCTGGGTAAGAAAGTAGGTCACATTTTAACAGCAGCCTGGGCAGCCTGATAAATCTTTTCCTTTTTGGACCTGTCCAAATTAATGTGCTGCAGCAGCAGGTTAAGCTGGCTGAGTAGATGATGCTTCCCATTGCTATCTGCTTTGTGTTGACACAACGAAGGCCACCTTCTCAGCACAGCTGAGAGGCAAGGAGAGGAGGAAAAAACAAGAAAAATGAGCTGCAAGGAAGAGAAACACCCTGCTGAGTTGTTTTGCTGATTAAACTTCCAGCCAAAATATTCCATTAATGGAAGTATTATGCTTCGGGGTTTGTTTGTTTGGGGTTTTGTTTTGTTCTGTGGTGTTTTGGGGAGATTTGTTTTTGTTTGTTTTGTTATATTTCTCCCCTAATTTAAATGCAGACACAAATGTGCGGAGGATGAATAAGGAAAATTAAACAAAATGTTTGACTAAAAACTCTGAGGTTTCAGACAGATCTTGAGAATCAGCCTCTCTGACGATGTCTGTGTCACCAAAATGTTGTCCCAGGTGGAATCCACTGAAATCCCGCTGCTGAAAATCTCCCCGAGGCTGTCTCCTTCAGCAACAATGTGCCTTCCCATCTGAAATGGCACATTTTTATGGCCCGGCAGGTTGCTAAAGTAAAAAAAGCTGCAGGCTGCTCTTAGTGTTGCCATTTCTTTTCTGTACAGGGGAGCTGTTGACAGAGCAGATGATAAGTCAAAGCCCAGATGATGATCTGGGTGTTGGCAGATAAGATCAATGGGTTTGTTGTCTCAACCCAGGCGCTGTTTATCCAGTACAATGGTGGGCTAATTTCGCTGGCACTGGCTCTATGCTAATGCTCTGCCATAAAGCAGTCATTACAATTCCACCTGAAAGCCAGCCCTGCTCCTCCCTTTCATCTCTCCTTCCCACCATTTGTCTCCCTCCTCACCAGGTAAATGTCAGCTGAAATGGCAGCTCCATGTTTTGTTCTGACCTACAGCGGATTTGCTTGGAGTACTAACACGATGCCAGGACCGGCTGCAAGTAGTCCTTGTTGAACAAGAATCTCTGCAAGATTTAAGGCATATCACTCCCCAGGTATCAGGAAAAACACACGGTGATAAACTGGTATCATTTGAGGCTGGAATTTCCCTCAAACACATAGTAAATCCTGTGCTGTTCCAAGACATTTGGTGACTTTGCAGTAGATGTAGGCTTGTGCTGCTGAAGGTAAAATCTAGCCTGCTTCCTTTAATCGCAGGCACAGTCCTTTAGGAACAGCAGATCATTTGCATGCCTGTGTGACAACTAATTAATACATGGAAGAGAAAATGAAAAGCATGGTTTCGTAGTTCTTGTTCAAGGTACTTAATTAGTTTTGTTCCCAGGCAGTAAGTGAGTGCTTTGCCAGGAAGGAAACAGTTTTTTACTAGTCACCAGGAAGCATTTGGTGAATTATGTCAAATCTCTTACTGCTGCCTTCTTTGACAAGTGCTTGTAATTTCATTACTTCTCATTCAAGAGGGACAGGGATCTGCTGGAGAAGGTCCACTGAAGGGCTATGAGGATGATTAGGAGACTGAAGCACTGCCTGATGAGGAAAGGCTGAGGGACCCAGGGCACATTTAATAAATATGTATAAATATCTGAGAGCTGGATGTCAGGAGGGAGAGGACAGGCTCCGCTTATTTGCTGCCTGTGACAAGGAGCAATGGATGTAAGCTGCAGCACAGGAGGTTCCACCTCAACACAAGGGAGAACTTCTTTACTGTAAGGGTCACAGAACACTGGAACAGGTTGTGGAGCCTTCTCTGGAGACTTTCAAGGCCTGTCTGGATGCTTTCCTCTGTGACCTGAGCTAGATTGTAAAGTCCTGCTCTGGCAGGGGAGTTGGACTCGATGATCTCTTCAGGTCCCTTCTAACCCCTGACATCCTGCCATCTAGAAGGCATCTCCCTGAAATCGTCAGCACAAGGTCAGATCCATTCTTCAAGTGCTTCCCTCACACCTCTCCATCACATTGCTCAGAGATTCACGCCTTTGGCACTAATCCCAGAAAGATGCTCACTTCCTAATTTCAGCATCAGAAATACACATCTGAAGTAATGTCCAATCCCATCAGTGGTGACATTGATTAGGAAGTGGCTGCTGGAAAGTGGTGAAAGTGAAGAGTTACTTCCTGTAATGGTTGCAAATCAGAATCAGAGCTGAATGGAAAATATAAGCACATATTGCTGACAAGGTGGATTTGCAGTTCCTTAATGATTCCCTCTGGTGGTATCCATGCTTCTTTCTAACCTTTGTGCTGCACAAGCATCTGAGTAATAGCCAGACTCAATATCTCTCCTAATGTCCAAAGAGGCAGAAGGGGAGGTGAGAAAAGCACTGGACACAACTGGGCTTCCAGCCACTGTGGTGGGAAGTGCCAACTCCATGAAAGGTGCAGCAGTGATTTACATATAATCTGGCAGTCGTTAGGACTCCTCTAGAGTACAGCGAACAGCGCCTGGGAAATTGCCCTAATAGGCAAGATGCAGCTCTCCTGTTTTAGCTTCTATGTCCATTCTGGTGAAAGTTGTGCTAAGCAGAGCACCCAAATTTTAGTCACGTGGAAATTGCATCCTTTAATTTATGCCATCCTGGTTTATATTCTGTAATTTAAAAAACTTTCTAGGGTGAGAGGCAATGAAATGCTTGTTCCTGCATGATTGTCATTGATGTTGGCTATTTTATTTATAAAACTAGGTTGCTGTAATTTCTGGTAAGCCATTTCCCCTCCTTTTTGTGAACAAAAATGTGGAGGTTGTGTCTGTGTCTGTGTTAAAAATCGTTAACTGTCAGCTGTGTTGTTTTCTTGCTAATAAACATTGCTAACTGGAAACTTAAACTTCTTTTCTTTATCAGACTTGAGTCAGAGCTTTAAAGCAGAAGCCAGCTTTGAAGTGGAGCCCAAAGTAAGAAAAAAAAACAACAAAACACAACCAAACCTTTAATGTTTTATCTGCAGGTTTGCTGACCAAATCCATCTGCTTTATTTGACAACTGATAAAGACTGGCAGGTGCTCTAATGAACCGGCTTTGGCTGCTCTTGCAGATCATCCTTTTGAAACCTACAGCAATGCCGTTCTCTAAATAGCTGAAAGACATGATTGACCTCAATGTCAAATGTCTCAGTGAATGTGTGCATGACCATTCTTGTGAGGATGTGTAAAACACCCTCCTACACACCCCCTTGCTGCAGTCCCTGACCCCTGCTCCTGTTTACCCTATAACTATGCAGGCCCTGCCACTGTATTTTGCGAGTTCCCTTTTCCATTTTGGATCTGGTCTTCTCTGCAGCAGGAATTGAATCACAGAATCACAGAACCTTAGAAGTTGGAAGAGACCTCCAGTCTAACCCCCCTTGCTAAGGCAGGATCCCCTAGGCTAGTTCACACAGGAATGCATCCAGGCAGGTTTCAAAAGCCTCCAGAGGAGACTTCACAACCTCTCTGGGCAGCTTGTTGCAGTTCGCTGTCACCCTCACTGTAAAGAAATTTCTCCTCTTGTTGAGGTGAAACCTTCTGTGTTCCAGTTTGTAGCCATTGCTCCTTGGCTTATTGCTGCTCACCACTGAAAAGAGATTGGCCTCATCCACTTGACACCCACCCCTCAGACATTTGTACACATTGATCAGATCACCTCTCAGTCTTCTCTCCTCCAAACAGCCCCAGGTTTCTCAGTCTCTCTTTGTAGGGGAGATGCTCAGGTCCCCAAGTCATCCTCATGGCTCTCTGATGGACTCTTTCTAGCAGATCCCTGTCTCTCCTGAACTGGGGAGCCCAAAATTTGACACAATACTCTGGGTGTGGTCTCACTAGGGCAGAGTAGAGGGGGAGAAGAACCTCCTAGACCTGCCAGACACACTTTTCCTGATGCATCCCAGGGTGCCACTGGCTCTCTTGGCCAGAAGGGCACATTGCTGTCGCAAGCAGAACTTGTTAACCAGGACTCCAAGGTCTTTCTCCACAGAGCTGCTTTCCAGCAAGGCAGCCCCCAACTGATCTGTAACAGTTCACATCTGAATGGAAATGTGTAAAATGTCCTACACCAACTCTGGGCCTGTGGTATGCAGGGGGAAAGGAGCTGGTCAGTGCCCTGACCTCTGGGTACTGTTCTTATTTAATGGTTGTAACTAAAAAGGTGAGATTTGCGGGAAAAGGTATAAAAACACAGATTCCCAAGAACAGTTGTTGCTGGAAAGGACACCTGAAGGTCATCTGCTCTATTCTTTATTCGAAGCAAGCCCAGTTTCAAAGCTTGCATTTTCAGTATCAATATTGTTTGAGGCCAACACATGTACCCTCATCTGTAGGTACCAGCTGGGAATGTCTTTTCTTTCTCATGGTCTAAGGGAACAGTATAATCAGGTTAAAATTAGAGCAATTGTTTCCAACTTGTTTCTTGCTTTTCAGCTTCTTCTATTTTTGACTTGAAGAAGGACTTCTGTACCCAGACACTTGTTTGCTTTTTCAGCTCTATCAGCTAGTCTGATAAAAACATTGCCTCCTTTGGCAAATCTTCCCAGTATTCTTAGGCTCTCCCAGCAAGAACATTATCTGCAGCGGCAGTGACCAGAGCATTTCTGTCCCTGACATTACATACATTTTATCTCAGACAAGCTGCTGAAGCTGTTATTAGAATAAGCAGACTAATCCAAAATCCAGCAATGCTTGAAGACTTGAACAGTGCAGAAATCAAAAGAGAAACAGAAGTTAAATAGGCAGTGCGAAAACAGTGATTTTGGTGCTTGTTTTGAACATATTTGAAATTAATTTGCCTCCATTATTTTGCCTTTCTAGACTTGTTTGTTTGTTTGTTTGACAGAGTAGTAAAAGTTACCAATTTGTAGCTGCTAGAGTTGATCTTTGGTTCACTGCTTCATGTGAGGTGGCAGGGATGGGGGAGGTGTGTGTGTAATATTAGGAGAGCAGAATAAAAGCAAGAGGACTGGACAGAGATGTCAGTGGTAAGATGTGTTTTTCCTAAAGTTCACTTATCTTAATTATGGTAAACGACTAAAGACATTACTTCATTCTGATCCCTATACCAACAGTTTCCTCTTGAAAGTAAAGGCAAAACCAGCTGACACAAGAGCAGTGCAATTACCTTTAAATTAGTCTTCACAGCTGAAAATAAAATAGGAGAACCTTGTCAGCTGATAGTTTTTACAGGGTATATGATGAAAACCCTGGAGTAGACTTTTTTCTATGCAGTCCTCCGTTTCCTGACATGATTAGACACACCACACCCCGCAATGTTTTAACTGCAGTCTAATCTTGCTGTGTTGGATCAAGTCAGAACCTCAAAAAACTGCCAGCCATAGCACCCTGAGCAATCCTTGACCCTTGCAATTACATTTTCAAATGCTTGGGGAAAGAAAGAAAAAAAAAATTAAGATGAGCTGTTCAAGCTGCCCTGAAAGGAATGCAGATTCCATCAGTGTCCATTTACATCAGTCAGTGGAAATGACCCTAAAAATGTCTTCTCAGAGTTCATTGCTCAGGCTTTAGTCACTGGATTAATAACACTTTTTCCTGGTGCCATGTTACTGGTGGCTATGCTTTAGACCAGTGGATGTGTTCATTGTGGCCACAATCCATCCAAGGAGTTCATAGTTGTACCATAAGATAAATAAAAGGACTGGAGAAAGGACCTGTTAACATTTATAGACAGGAACGTGAGGCACAGAGCAAGGTTTGTATCTTGAGGGGCAGCTTGTGAAGGACAGAGAAAAGCACAGAATTACACAGGCTTGGGTCACAAAAGGAGAACATAACAAGGCAGAAATTCCAGCTGTTAGAGCTCTGCTGTGTGCCTCGCACTGAATCACAGAATCACAGAACTTCAGAGGTTGGAAGTGACCTCCAGAGATCTCCAAGTCCAACCTCTCTGCCAAGGCAGGATCCCCTAGGGTAGTTTGCATAGGAACGCATCCAGGCAGGTTTTGAAAGTCTCCAGAGAAGGAGCTTCCCAGCTTCTGGAGGAAATCTGGTGCACTGGGCAAAGTTACTCTTCAGCCAAAGATCTTCCCTCAAGGCAATAATTCCTGAAATATCTTACTACAAAAGCGTGAACACCAGCAAGGAAGGGTTTTAGGGGCCCCATCAGGCCTACAGATCACACAACCTCCAAGTTCTTGGAAAGGCTGTCACAGTTTTACTGCCCTTGCTGTTCAGTACCATCTGCTTCACAATGACAGTTCCTTGTAGCCTCTCTTCCTTCCTCTCCTTTTTTCCTCAACCTCCTCCCAGCTCACGCTAACAGGGAAGCTGGGACTGAAAAACAGGAAAGGATTTTTTATTGTTCAGAATAATGCTGGAGGATTTAGTGAGTTGCCTCCTGGACATTAGAATTCAGTTTGAAATACTGAGGGACAAGTAAGAGCAAGCAGGGGAATGGAATTTCTTCCCCAGGTTTTGCCTCCCAAATATAAAATTTAAAGATGCCAAATAAGTGTCAAAAATATAATACAAGTGGAGTTACAATGCTGAAGAACAGGAGAAAACAAAATGCAGTGCTCTTCCTGAAAACTTATGTATGGGGGCTGACTGGATAACCTTAACAAATTCCACTAAGCCATTGGAGCAGTCACACTTTGTGCAGAAAATTCAATAGCTGTAAGGAAAAATAATTCATCTCAGGCAAACAAAGCAACTAATGAGGAAATGAGAGAATGAAATTCCACTACAATAGAAGTGTGGTTGTAATTCTATGGCTTTAAGATCTGTGACTATCATAGAATCATAAAATGGTTTGGGTTGGAAGGGACCTTTAAAGGTCCCTGCAGTGAGTGAGCAGGGGCATTCTTCAACTACATGAGGTTGCTCGGAATCCTATCCAACCTGATCTGGAATGTTTTCAGGGATCAGGCATCCACCACCTCTTTGGGAACCTGGGCCAGCATTTCACTACTCTCAGTGTAAAAATATCTTCCTTATAGGTAGCCTAAATCACCCCTCTGTTAGTTTAAAACCATCACCCCTTGTCATGTTGCAATAGGCTGTACTAAAAAGTTTGTCCTCATTTTTCTTTGAGGCCCCCTTTAAGTATTGAGAGGCTGCAATAAGGTCTTAAACTGCAGCCTTTCCTCTCCAGGCTGAAACCCCCCAGCTCTTTGCCTCTCATAAGGGAAGGTGTCGCAACTCTCCTGTTATTTTTGTGGCACTCTGTGATCATAGACTACATTTGTTGGAATGGCTGTGTCCATCCTTTCAGGTTTTGACATACATCCAGATTTCCTTTATACACCTCATATCCCGCCAAACTGCTGCACCCAGAGGTGTGTATCTCAGTACTTCAGGCATTTTGGGTCCTTGCCAACTCTACCTGAAATAGACTTAGCCTCAATCATTGCCACATATTTGTTAGAAGTATTGAAACAATTTTAACCCAAAGCCACAGAATTACAGAATGTTAGGGGCTGGGAGGGACCTTGAAAGCTCATGCAGTCCAAACCCCCTGCCAGAGCAGGATCACCTATACCAGATCACACAGGAACACATCCAGGCAGGTGTTGAGTATCTCCAGAGAGGGAGACTCCACAAGATATTGGAAGGCCACAATAAGATCTCTTTGGAGCCTTCTCTTCTCCAGAATGACTAGCCCCAGCTCTCTCAGTCTGTCTCCAGAGGAGAGGTGCTCCAGACCTTTTCTCTCTCTCTCTTACTTTTTTTTTCAACTTCTCAGGCAAATTTAGAACAAGAGAGGAGGGAAGAATTAGGGGTAGATTGGCTGTTGTGGGGTACGAAGCAGGCTTGGAGGTTATCCTTAGACAGGAGACAGACAAATTCAATTATGTGACAGACATAAGCCTGTCACTGAGGTCATGCACAGAGGTTAATGAAATAAATGACAGAGGAGGGTCTTTGCTGGCAGAGTCCTGTGGGTGAAGCATCTAGTCCCAGTTCAGAGCATTGTTGTGGGGTTCCTTGTGCAAAGCTTGGTGGTGATTCCCAGACTGCCTAGGTTTGTCTGATTGCTGGACTCTGAGGTGGGGAGACAGCCAGCAACCCCTGGTGCTCAGCACAAGAGCCATCCCTGGTGCTCAGCACAAGTCTGTAACTGCATCCTCCAAGCTGCTTCCTGAGTGAAAATTACAAGCAAAATGCCTATATTTGTAACAGATCATTTTGTTTTGCTTTTGCACTGATGGGAGCAACTTACAGGCTTTTGTTCTAAGAAACATGTCTGTACAACAGTCCTGTCCCTGTTCATCAGTCCTGAGAAACTGTTCCGGTAGTGGAAGGATCACTTGGAGCAGCATAACTTCTCAAGCCTGAGTCTATCCACAGGCAAGGCCCATGGAAGTTTGGGCCCCATGTCCTAGATGTCCAGTAAACCAGCCTAGAAGATTCTATCACAGGCTTTGATTAAGGTTTACTCATAGCTGAGCGTTTTCATCCTGTGTAGTGGGTTAGGAACTTTCTTCCCTCCTCCAGTTTAAATTTACCAGACTGGCTCAGATGGCTTGGAAGTAAGACAAAGCTATATTTACAGTAAAGCTAAATTTGCAAGCACATATGCACAATATATTTGCAAGTATTTACAATCATATACAATTGAAAAATAACACAGAAATCCAAACTTTCCCCCAAGACAAAGAAGGAAGATATTGGAGTGGAGTGAAGAAGAAGCAAAGGCATCCAGCACTCAGAAGCAAAAAGGCAAGAATTGCTTGTACTCTGGCTTTTTATCTCTTTTGGCAAACCAATGAATGATATAGACTTTATCATAATTTTCTTTCTACATTCAGACCTTCACTTATTAAAATATTCCAGTGAGCCTCAAACCACCACATCCTGATGTGTAAAATGACCTTGAAGGAAGAAAAAGACAACTAAGCACAAACTTCTGCCAGAGAAGGCATCCAGACCTTTGCGCAAAAGCTGCAACTTACATTTGTCTGGTTTAGAAGTACCTTCAAGTCAAAACAAAGTTGTTCTACACACTGATCCAAACTCTAAATGCTCTGCTGCTGGTGACTGCATTGCTACAACTGGCCTTGCTAAATGACTTTAATGAGACACTTGATACACACTGGACCACGTCATCAAATGACAGAAGTTTGTTACCAGGATTGTGTTAGCCTCATTTTTCATCTAAAGACAGCAGTGTTCTAAACCTCACATTGTTAAGCTGGTGAGATAGTCTTCTATTTTATATAAAACCTGTGTTTTAGGAGAATTAGGTTCAACAGTGTAGCTGCAGTTTGTGAGTAAGAAAATGATGTATTATATGAGCCTTTACCCAAACAAACAGGCAAAGCAAATAAACCTACTTCTCTTCACCTGAGTAAGCAAACTGTAGAAAGGAGGTAGCAGTGGTAATAGGGTAAAGGTAGCAGAAGGAAAGGTGCCTGTTAAATAATACCTTGTCCACCAATAAAGGAGGCCTGTGAGTGACTGTGTTGGAGTTATGAGAATTGGATGTACATGTTTGCACACATATATGGAGGAGTAATGTGAACAGTGGCGAGGTCCATTTGCTTTGATGTCTACTGGAACCTTGAGTAAAAAGCAAAACAAACAAGAGATGAAAATCTGAAATTTTATACTCCAAAGCAACCTGTTACTATAGGATTTGAGCCTCCTGTGGTGTAATTCTGACTAATTACATAGGAACAGCATTTGTGGTAGCGTCAGGACAAATATTACCTGCATTAGGTCTTGAACAAACATGAATCGAGAAGTGTAGGTGTTCTCCAACTTACCACGTCTGCCTAGCACCAGCGAAGTGATGTTATTGGATGCTGTGGGCACCCACCGGCTTGGAAAACTTGTGTTTTGAATGCCCTCTAGTGGCCTTGGCTGCTCCAGGGCTCCGGGACAAGAAATCCTCCCTCCATTGATCCCAGAAGTGTGTGGAACCGGGATGAAAAGGTGGGGAGCGTTGGCAAGAGCCCAGTTGAGCCATCGTTGCTGAAGGCATGGAGGAGGTCTGGGGCTTGGCTTTGTTCAAGGGAATTATAGCTCACTTATAGTGATTTTTAATAATTCGTTTAATGCTTGTAGTCATTAATGGTTTTGGAATGTGATTTGTCATAGAGGAGCATAAATTCTCTGACTGTCTCCCAGATGGGCTGCATTTCACTACATCCAACCGTGGTATTTACTCTTACATTCCCTTATGTCATTTGCCTCACAGTAATTCTCTTTGGATTTTGTGCAGCTCCAATTTAAAGCTTTTGCCAGCAAATTAGCATTCTGGGGGCAAGAAACATTCTCAGTAAAGACTGCTTCTCTCTGAGGTGCACTTGCATGCAAAGGCAGACCCAGCCTGGCTTTGTGCTTCCACCGCGTGGAGAATCCAAGCTGTCTGGGCAGCTGCCCTCAAAACCCATCCACAGGCACAGCCCTTGAAGCTCTGCAGAGCTTTGCCCATCCACTCCTTCCAGCAGCAGATGCAAAATTACATGTTTTAATAATTAACAGCAGTCTGCAAGGTATCTCTGCGCTAATGTAAGACTCTGTTTGCTTAAGTGAAGTTTGTAAGCTAGACCTGGGTGCTGTCTGCTTTTTGATCTGACACCTATCTCAGCAGAGTAACCAGCAACAAGCAGGAGGGTGTGTTAGCATGTCCCATTTGCTAGCATTGCTACAGGCGAGAAAATACTTGAGCTTTGAGAAAAGAAGCAACCCCAAAACAATAGAGTAAGATCAAAGTGATGATTTTTCTTTTACAGAGAGTTTCCTTCTTTTCCTCCTCCTATTTCCCGAGATGTTTCTGCCCTTGGGGGTCACCCTTAGCTCTTTTTCTGGAGGAAGATGACATGGAAGCATCGATACAAGCATTAAAGTGATGCCAAAAGGGAGGTAATGCAGGAACAGGTCTGAGGACAGAACCTCTGCTTCAGTCAACGCCAGCTCTTGTTTTGCAGGCAGGAGCTGCAGCGGTGAAGCCAGCGCAGCAGAAGCAGCTCCGCAGGTAAGGCATGCAAGGCATCTGCAGCACTCACTGTGGGGCAGAGTTCCTCTGAGGCTTCAGCTCTTTCTTCTTCCCCACACCACATGGCAAGACAGCTGAGTGAGCGCTCGCAGGACAGATCACTGCCCAGCTGTGCCTACCCCTCAGCCAAGTGGATTAGCCCAGCAAAGCGACGGGTTCCCACCAGAAAGCAGAGCCTGAGCTGAGTGTGTCACCTCTCTGAAACGTGAGGCCGCAGGCAGATACGGTCACCAAAGCAGAGGATCTTAAAGCGAGCGTCGTGCCCTAGCCACCAGTGCTCCAGCTCCGTCCTCTTGGAGAAAAGGGGTCAGTAAAGTAGACGCTACAGCTGTGTGCAGCACTTTGAGGCAGGCGCAACTGGTGCTGCCTTCAGCTGGTGTCGTATTTTGAGGGGTCCCCTTAGAAGAGTACAGGGACCAAGATCTGTCCCAGGATGCCGCAGCAGTGTTATTGCATGCTGTTTTCTGTCAGTGCCGCTCATTAAGCCAGTGCCTGGTGGATCTCTCTCTCTGCCCCCTGCCCGCTCTCCCTTGGCCGCTCTCTGTGGGAAGAGCAGGCCTCCCTTGGTGTCTGGCGGCCTGCGGGGGGGGGGACGGCTCCCAGCTGACAGGGAACTGTGAGCTGCGTCATGCGGCCTGCTCAGGCCTGGTAGGCCTCAGGTCGCGGGGGAGCAGTTACGGCCTGCTTGCAGGCCTGTGGAGGGTGCTAAGGAGTAGAGGATCCTAGATGGGTTGGGTCTGATAGGCTTGGCTTGTGGATGTATTCATTCCACCCCATTGCCTTTTGCATCTAGGCACTAGGGAACAGAATGACTCTTCAAACTTCCAGTCAGTGTGCAGTGTTTTCATCCTTACTCTGAAAGGAGCCAGAGTGGCTCCTGCCATCCTGCCCTAGGTTGCTCATGGCCTCAGACTACAGCAGCTGGTCCAGTGGATTTTGACAATAGGCTACCAGACTTTTCCTTCCATCTCTGCTCTCAGCCTAAGACAAAGGTAAGTCATTCCACACTTTGTGTTTCAGACAGGGAGTTCTGGTCTAAAACTGTTCTCAGTGGAATTGGTGTAATCTGTCAAGGGCACAGAAACGTGCTGAGGGTGAGGGCAGTATCTCTGTGCTCAAGGATATTATGATTGTGGCCAGGAGGAGGTTGCTCTCTTCTCTCAGGTGGCCAGGACCAGAACGAGAGGACACAGCCTCAGGCTGCGCCAGGGGAGATTTAGGCTGGAGGTGAGGAGAAAGTTCTTCACTGAGAGAGTCATTGGACACTGGAATGGGCTGCCCGGGGAGGTGGTGGAGTCGCCGTCCCTGGAGCTGTTCAAGGCAAGGTTGGATGTGGCACTTGGTGCCATGGTCTAGCCTTGAGCTCTGTGGTAAAGGGTTGGACTTGATGATCTGTGAGGTCTCTTCCAACCCTGATGATACTGTGTGATACTGTGATCATATGGCAAACAGCAGGTTGCTATGCTGGGAAACAAAAAACGATGGGTGGTTCAATATCAAACACGTAAAGGGGGCACGGAAATGTGCTGAGGGTGAGGGCAGTATCTCTATGCTAAATGGTATCATGATCATATGGTGAACAGACAGCAGGTTGCTATGCTGGGAAACACAAAATGTTGGATGGTTAAATATCAAACACATAAAAGGGGCACAGAAACGTGCTGAGGGTGAGGGCAGTATCTCTGTGGTAAAGGATATCATGATCATATGGCGAACAGACAGCAGGTTGCTATGCTGGGAAACACAAAACATTGGGTGGTTTAAATACCAAACACATAGAGGGGGCACAGGTATTTTGAAATAAACTGCAGCCTGAGAAGTTACAAAGCAAAGAACTGCAGTAAATTCTCAAGAAGAAAAACACTGCTGAATCAAGCAAACTGCTCCAGAAGAGAGCAAGGTAAAAAAAATCAGTTTAATAGGCTGGTCATTGCAAATGTATGTTTAACCCCAGCTGCAAAATAGTGACTATAGAGTACAAAATGTAGTCCATGCCTTGGTCTTGAGCAGCATCCTACATCAAGGCTGCTTTTGGATGGTTTTTATATCAGTCTCTAGTAGGACACTAGCTCTCAGTTTGGGGAGAGCAGCTTTGCCTGGGAAACTGTGGCTATACAGCCCTTGTTGGGAGCAGCTCTTGTCCTTTGGGTCTCTGATGGGTTGTGTGCTGCAACGCTCACTGATATGAAAACCTTGCTGCAGCCTCTGAAGGATGAGGACATTTGGTAGTGCATTAATGGGTTTAAACTGGAAGAGGGGAGAATTGAATTAGATGTCAGGAAGAAGTTCTTTGCAGTGAGGGTGGTGAGACACTGGAACAGGTTGCCCGAGGAGGTTGTGGCTACTCCCTTCCTGGAGGTGTTCAAGGCCAGGTTGGATGAGGCCTTAAGTGACCTGTTCCAGTGGGAGGCATCCCTGTCTATGGTGGGGGGTTGGAACTGGATGATCTTTGAGGTCCCTTCCAACCTAAACCATTATATGATTCTATGGTTCTATGATTTCTGTTGATCAGAGGGTGTTGGTTGATGGAGGAGATGTTCTGATGGAGGAGGTGTGGTTCCTATTCTCATGCTATGGGTAAAAAAATGAAGCTTGAGGGGATGTGCCCAAGAATTGGAGCTGCAGAGGTAGGAGTTATCCTGGTGCCCTACTAATGGAAGTGACTGCTGGAAGCCTTTTAAGTGGCATAGATGTTTTTGTGGTTTCACCCATATGTCTGCAGGCTTGTGTCTGCATGTTGGAGCTGATGACTACAGACAGCTTTGTTTTACAGAGACCTGATACAGTTACTTGGCTTCTGCTAAACTGAAAAAGCAGGTTTATCCTAAGCAAAGCTTTGAGTTCTGTGTGCTTTGAGGACTGCAAAAGACTTCTGCGATACAGAGAACATACAGCTTAAGCCTGTATATACCCTCTCCTACTTTCTTTTTTCCTTTCCTCAGGTTCATTCACGTTTAGATTAACATTGGGATTTATTTTTAACACTTTCACATTTTTCACTAACGTGTATTGCAAGTCAAAGCTGTTTCACTCAATTATAACTTCAAATCTCACACCTTTAAGTCAATAAATCCCCTCAATATTCCATCAAACAGTTTACCTCAAAGCTACTGTCTAGAATCTCACTATCTCCCTGCCTTATGGGGCAAAATTTTGATTCCCTTGTTAAAATATGTTGGCTACTAACTGCCATAGGTCTAATTCTCTAGCTTCTTGCTCAAATATGCTTTATTTCAGTTTCCATTTTAATTGCTGTCTGAGGTTGCCTGACAATTGTTGCTTGACTTGTCCTGGCACCTACACAAAGGCCCCACCTAGGGCTGAGGTATGAAGAGAATAAAGTATGACCTGATTCCATTGCAATGGGCTCATGTGAAAATGGTACCACTGCTGCGTTGTGAGCTTTGGCAAAACATGAGCTACATAAAAAGGAGAGTCAGGTCTCTTGCTCTTTTATGGAACAATATAGGGAAAAGTCTTAGTATGTGGAGATAGGGAGAGAATTGTACTGCATTGAGAGGTCTGTTTCCTTTATCACTTACAATAAGAGACGTATCTTCTTGGTTTAGGGTGCATAAAGTCATTAGAAAATTAAGACTAAACTGATAAAGCAGTGTGACTTCTCATAGCATTTTGACTGAAAGTGTATTCTGGGACAGACAGGCAACTCAGAGGCTTCATTTTGCAGGGCCTTTGCCTTTCCTTCTGATTAATGCCACTTTTCCCTTGCCCAGGTTCAGTACTCATTGAGTTACTTACTGCCAACAGACTTCACTTCCAAGAAACTGATCCTCCTACAAGGCTGCCTTTGTTTCTTGGAGCCTCAGCAGAGGACCCTCCTTGTTCTCACAAAATACAAAAATCTCTCTTCTTTCATTTACCAGACGATGGTAAAGAAAAAGGAGGCATCCTGTGCTGAAAGCACTAGACACTGCAATTAGTGGTTTGTCTCTTTAATACAGCTTGATATGTGATTTTTTTATTAGTTTCTCAGCCCTTAGAACACCCCTTACATATATGGTTGTATTTTCAAGCTTTGTGCCTTACCATGAGTGCAGAAGACATCCTTTTTTTGGGTGTTCATTTGTTTGTTTGTTTTGGTGTGCAGTTAGCATTTTGCAAACAACACCTGACTTCCAAGTCTTAATGAGAAATAAGTGCACAGGCATTGTGTAACCTTGTAGGATCATTACAGCCAGTGAGACTGGCTAATCATAACACAGTCAAAGCCTCTCCAGGTACAGTATGGGTCCTTCAGTTCTACCTCCCACTGACCTGTGGGTAGTTTTCGTGCTTTCTGTGCTGTCTGCTGGGCAGAAGAAAGAGAAAGTTTAGGAAACATTATTGCTTCATGCAGTATCTTAACACACATCTACCACCCACCATGCATATCTAATGCACTATCTACCACCTAGCAGAGCCTGATACTGTGCCATAACAAGATTCAACAGTGGTTGGGAAGAAGAAAATAACTTTTCAACCCATGGATAAGCCTAAGTCTCCCTGAACAGTCTGTTGGATAGAACCATTGAAGTCATATTTGCCACTCCAGGTCTGAGATGTTTGCTTTCTGATGAATTATACCTATGTTTACCAGGCTGATTCATTCTAAAATGTTTTGCATCTAAAGTGTTGTTTTTCCCAAGCCACTTGTGATCCCTAGACTTCAACTAATTTAAGGGGGCTTGCAGAAAGGCTTGGGAGGGACTACTTACAAGATCTTGTAATGACAGGACAAGGAAGAGGGGAGATTTAAACTAGATATTAGGAAGAAGTTATTTACAGTGAGGGGGGTGAAACACTGGGACAGGTTGCCCAGGGAGGTTGTGGATGATCCCTCCCTGGAGATGTTCAAGGCTAGATTGGATGAGGCCTTGAGCTTCCTGTTCTAGTGGGAGGTGTCCCTGCCAATAGTGAGCCATTGGAACTAGATGATCTTTGAGATCACTTCCAACCTAAACCATTCTATGATTCTATAAAACATCATCCCTACAGCTGAAAAGAAGCTGCATACAACTGGAAAGAATCCTCACATACTTAACAGCTGAAAAGTTGCCATGTGCTACTGGCAAAAATGAAATTGGGCCATGCAAACTAAGCTTTGTGCTGTTAGACTTATTGTTTATGCTTACAGTGCCTTTCTAAAACATAGGTGTCAGCTGTTCTGAAATTAAGCATAATATTTTGTTCCAGGTAGCAACTTGGTGTAAAAGGCTTGGCAAGTGATTAGTTAATAATATCATGTAATCTGTTTCAGTATTTTAAATATTGTCAGCAGCTGAAGAAGTGCCTATTGCAAAGTAGCTGCTCTCAGGAGGCTTAATCTCTGTGTGAAGTGCTTTTGAGATCTAGTGATGAAAGTTAGGTGATATTACTGTTATTGTTGTTGTGTCATGAAATCTGGGCGTACACTACAAAATATTTTCTGTGAGTACTCATTTTGGATTTTAAACAGACTGTTCTAGCCAGCTTGTGTCTCTTTCAAGATTGCTTTCACAAATTCTGCTGGCTGGTAAGCTTACAGGGTATGCATTTTAAGTCTGAATTCTGCAAGCGTTTTCTCTGTGAGTATGATAGTAGAGATGACAGGTTCACCACCAGAAAACAGCAGTGCCATGCAAAGTGTGGCAGTGTAGAGGGAGATTGGTCTTATGCAGTGATGCAGCTAACAAAGAGAGGCAGAGAAATCCATCTGTCGAGATTTTCCATAAGAAACAAACTAAGGCATCTCTCCTAAGTCAAAGGTGGGTAAGTTCTGCTTGCCATTATTTGTTGGACTGCACAACCGATGGACCATGGCTCTTCTCCTGGAGCAGACTTCCTACGAGATGTCTCAGCTCTCCATTGCACTTTGAGCTTTGTGTGACTGGGGAAGAGGATTTCTGTCTGTTCAGCAAAGCATTTGAAGCCCTGCATATGCAAACAAGGCAAAACATCATAATTAGTCACATATTTCAAGCCTTTTGCTCTGCAGGCAACAAAGTCTGTGTGGAGAAACCACAAGGGCTCAGTCAGATCCAAACAACAGTGTTTACTGAATATACACAAATGTAGGAGGCTGGAAACCTGCACTCATGAGCTGGTTGGTTCCTGGCACCCTCAGGAACAGAGCTGATCATTCAAACACATAGTACATGTCTAAGTGTTCTGTAGGGGGTTTCAGTGGTGTTTTTGAATCCCAGAGCAGTAGGACAAAAGCATAATTTAGCTCTGTGTTGAAGCTCCGTCATGTTTCTGGAGTGATACATATCATCCACTTGGTGTGCACTCAGAGGGTCTGACTTTGAGGTTTCAGTAGAAATAGTTTGCCTGCTCTTTTTTGGTAATACAGGTCTAACACAGAAGACACTCACTGTGCCCTACTGGACAAACTATCTCCCTTCTACTTGTAATTTTTTATTATCCTGAACTGAACAGCTCTGACTCGGCAAGGAAACTGGGAGAATAAGGAACACTGTAGTGGATATGGATGGATGGTTGTGTGCAGGTACCATTTTATGGCTGGATCCAGGACTCTGTCTTTCTGAGGTTGCTGAGACACAACCTTACTGATGTGTAACCTTCAACTCTGATTTTAGTCATATATTTAAGATACGAACAAACAATTGATATGCACATTGATGTGGTGGCTTGGCCCTGGATGGGGGCCAAATGCCCATCAAAGCTGCCACTCCCCTTCTTAAATGGACCGGGGAGAGGAGAAATTATAACTGAAGTCAGTGATAAGATAGAAGCAAATTAATAAAAACAATAATCAGAGCAACTGACTGTGTGGAAAGAAAAAGCAGAAAGAGAGATGTTAAGTTTCTACTTCCCATCAGCAGAACAACGTTCAGTTGGGGAATCAGGGCTCTCTACGCTTGGTAGTCACTTCAGAAGACAGATGCCATTGATGAATCCCCAGAACTTCCTTCTTTCACTTCATTCTTATATCTGAGCTGATGTCATATGGGATGGAATATCTCTTTGGCCAGTCTGGGTCATCTGGCTCAGCAGTGTCCCCTCAGCATACTCTCAGGGCAGGGAAATGTTGGAAAAGAAAGATGTTGAGGTGCTTAAATGTGTCCAGAGAAGGGCAAAAAGGCTGGTGAGGGGGCTGGAGCAGAGCCCTACAAGAAGCAACTGAGGGAGCTGGGGTTGTTCAGCCTGGAGAAGAGGAGGCTCAGGGGAGACCTCATTGCTGTCTACAACTACCTGAAAGAAGGTTGTAGCCAGGCGGGGGTTGGTCTCTTCTGACAGGCAACCAGTGACAGACCAAGAGGACACAGTCTCAAGCTGCACCAGGGCAGGTTTAGGCTGGACATTAGGGAGAAATCTTTCATGGAAAGAGTGATTACCCATTGGTATGGGCTGCTCGGAGAGGTGGTGGAGTCACCATCCCTGAAGGTGTTTAAAAGGAGACTGGATGAGGCACTTAGTGTCATGGTTTAGTTAATTGGAAGGTATTAGGTGGACTAATATACCTATTAGAAGGTATAAGTTGGACTTGATGATCCCAGAGGTCTTTTCTAACCTGTTTCATTCTGTGGTTCCGTGAAAAGCATAGCCTGGGTGCTCAGCTCAGCAGTAGCCCAAACACTGCTGTGCTATCAACACTCAGCTACAGCACTGCAAAGCACAGTACTAGAAAGATGCTTTGAGGAGGATTAACTCCAGCTCAGCCAAAACCCACTACAACACACTACAGCAGTATGTACAGCAGCAGAACATAAACTGTAATTGCAGTACTTGGATGGTCCCAGGTGCCCTGCATCACCTATGTTATCACAGGATCACAGGCCGTTAAGGGTTGGAAGTGACCTCCAGAGATCAAGTCCAATCCCCTTGCTGGAGCAGGACCATAGAATCTAGTGCAGGTCATACAGGAATGCATCCAGACAGGGCTTGAAAGTCTCCAGAGAAGGAGACTCCACAACCTCTCTGGGAAGCCTGTTCCAGTGCTCTGTGACCCTTACAGTAAAGAAGTTCTCCCTCATATTGAGGTGGAACTTCCTGTGCTGTAGTTTACACCCATTGCCCCTTGTCCTATTACAGGGTGCAACTGAAAAGAGCCTGTCCCCTCTCTCTTGACACTCAGCCCTCAGATACTTATAAATATTGATTAGATCCCCTCTCAGTCTTCTCTTCACCAGACCAAGAGCCCCAGGTCCCTCACCCTCCCCTCACAGGGCAGTGCTCCAGCCCTTTACTCGTCTTCATAGCCCTCTGTTGGACTGTTTTGAGTAGATCCCTATCCCTCCTGAACTGGGGAGTCCAGAACTGAATGCAGTATTCCAGGTGAGGTGTCATCAGGGCAGAGTAGAGGGGGAGGACAACTTCCATTAATCTGCTGGCCACACTCCTCTTAATGCACCCCAGGATGCTATTAGCCTTCTTGGCCACATGGACACAAGGCATGTTATGACTGGGAAGACAGTGCAGGTGATGGAACCTGCATGTGAGCTGACTGGGAGCACTGACTAAACCTCAGCAGAAGACTCCCCTCAGTAGTGCCGCAGGTACAGGGCTGCTTTCTCATTTCTTGTTGTCTCATGGCTCTGAAGACAAGTAAAGATTTCTCAGGAAATGATGAATGTGTGGAGGAGAGCATGGAAATGCACAGAGTACAGAACTGAATCTATGTATGTCTGTGGACTTGATGATCCTGAAGGTCTTTTCCAAGTGGAATGTTTCTGTGATTCTGTGACTGTTACATACCCCTGTTTTGACTGGTAAGCTTTGCCGTGGGATTGTACATCTATCAGGACTTAGACCTTTCTCTGTAAAACAGCAAAGCAGCTAGTGCTTGCCAAGTGGAGACAAGCTGACCTTGGGTTTGCCAGCTCCCCACACAGAGCAGCCCAGCAAACCTGTGCAGTCTTGCTAGAGTGAAAGAGACCAGGGCTGCATTGAGCAATGCTTCCCCAAGGAGGGCTATGGTTACCCATCATGATGTGTCTCTAATGATGGCTGGAAGGCAAATGCATCTGTAGCCTGCACCCCACCTTGAGAATTCCCCCTGCCTCCCAGGCTCTTCCCTTTATGTCTACAGAGGCTTTTGGAGTCTCCAGTCAAGGTATATCAAGTGCAAATGAGAACAACAAAGCAAAGAAGATGCCTCAGCCATTACTCTCCTCTCTATGGCTCTTCTGGGTTGTGTCTGACTGTGTGAAAGAGCTTCACTCTGTTCCAGAGAACCTGCTTATGCAAGGGAGAAAAAAACTGCTAGTAAAGGATTAAAGATTTAATAGTCACAAAGGAAAAATGCTCAGTAATGAAGTATCAACACCAATTGAGTAGTTTCTCCTGTTTTGACAGTTGCCAGATGTTCTGCAGTAGATTGATTTGCACCTGTCTGTGTTGTTTCAGCAGCACCTAAGTGCTCCCTATCCCACTGAGCTGTCTCTTGCCTTTCGAATCTCCCCTGAGCAGTTTGTGTTTGATATGTTGTCATGGAAGCAGAAACCCCTTTGAGCAGATACTTGTCATGTGTGCCTGTTTGGATAAATGTGGGAGTGCTCCTCAGCAGCTGTCTCCAGGGAGCTGCTGACTGGACATGTGCAGGGATCTTTAGGGGACTCCCCTCTGCCTACACTGCACCCCTTGGTGCCAAGAACTCAGCAGATTTGGAGCTGGGTCACCTTCCCAAAGACCTGTAAGTGCTCATTGTACCTTAGCCTGGTTTAATCTCTTCTGCAGGAGGCAGCACACTGCCTCTGAGGTCAGAAAAGTGTGCCAAGCTCACAGAATGCACAAGCATGCAACCCAGGGGTTGTTGTGAGTGTAGTGTCTTGCTGCTGGCTGGGCTTTAGGAGTGACCACAGCTTGAGTTCAGGAGTGTATTCATCTCTGCGTGTCCTTCACACTAAGAGAGTACATCTTATAACAAAAGCATCCTTTCTTTCTGACACTAGCTTCTGTCTACCAGACCCTAATCACTTTGACACACATTTTGTAGAGTTTTCACACCTTTATCCTTGAATCTCAGAATGGAGCCCATCAGCTCCATTGGCACAGTGAGTCTGGTCCTTGCTGGGACATGGATAAGGAAGAATGAAGCAAGCAGCTGATGTTGAGTCTGGATTTGTTGTTTATATAATTATAACAGTTCTATCTTTTGGCTAATGTCATCACCCGATTTGTCTTTCCTTGTGTTTAATCTTCTGCTCCTAGTTTGATGCTTTCCCCAAGCATGGTACACGTGTTGTATTTCAGTACACAGACACCCATACATACCAAAAGCTGGAAGAGTAAGCTATCGTTCCTAACAGACTTTCAGTCACTGTTCCTAGAAGCTGAGAGTGAGGTCAGACAGCAGAGCAAGGCCAACATCGTGCCTTGCTGCCAGTCTTCCCATTCCTCCCCCTCCCAGCAATGCTATTTCACTCCTTTGCCCCAACTCTGGCACGTTTCTGTCTGTACAGACTTATTCAGCCCACTATGCTGACTGTGGGGTGTTCCCTCCATCCCTTGTTTCCTGCTGGATTACTGACTTGAATTGGTTTATCACTCCATCAGCCGTGCACCAGTGCCAACAGGAGGGAGCAAGGAGGGGAGATGGAGTGGGGTGGATCCTGGCTTCTTCGGCGTCTGCGAGCCACGTATCAGCCCAGCCCTGTCATCTCACCACACCCTCAGACAGAACAGTGAAGGACACTTCAACTATTCCCAGGATAGATGTCTGGATAGATAATAACAATAGACAATAAGAGCTGTGCGCTGCACACAAGCGTTTTTGGCAGATAACAGCGATTCGGATATCAGTGTCTGAAGAGCGATGCTAGGTCTAGCTAACTGCAACCCCACTGACACAAAAGAACCAGTTGTTAACTGCTTCCCCTCCCTCCACACACACTTTGCTTTCTGTTGTGTTTTACCTTGCTGGGTTGATGGACAGAGAGATTTGTCCGAACTGATTACATTATGGAATCATAGAGTCATGGAATTATAGACCTCCAAAGGTCATCTAGTCCAACTGCCTTACAGTTAGTAGGGACATCCTCCCCTACATCATAGAATGGCTTAGGTTGGAAGGGACCTTAGAGATGATCCACTCCAACCTCTCCCCCACTGGCAAGGATGCCAGGTTGCCTTGTCCAGCCTAACCTTGAATATTTCCAAGGATGTGGCCTGAACTACCGCCCTGGGCAACCTGTTGCAGTGTTCCAGCACGCTCGTGGTGTAGAACTTGTTCCTAAGATCCATTCTAAATCTGCTCTGCTCTCCTTTCAAACCATTACTCCTCATCCTGTCCCTGCAGGCATTTGCAAATAGTCCCTCTGCAGCTTTCTTGTAGCCACCTTCAGATATTGGAAGCCTGCTCATAGGTCTCCCCTGGAGCCTTCTCCTCTCCATCCTATTAGCATAAAGGTGGCTAATTTGTAAATACTGTTAATTACCACTTTAGAAGTACTCTACTGAAAGATTGGTACATCTGTGACAATTGGTGCTCCACCCATCATCACATTTCAAAAGTACATGTATGTACAGATTTGGGTTTGAAATCAGATTAACCTGCTGTGCTCTCGAATCTTGGCCCTGAATTAAGAAAGCTGCACATGTTCTCAGAAATGTATTTTTAATCTTAAAAATCTAGCTTCTCCTATGGCTCTTTTCCTTCCTCACTGAGCTGAACCAGATCTAGACTTTCAAAAGTGCAGGTTTAAACAAGATTCAAGTAAGATGTAAATGAATGCAGCAGTAAATGGAATTATGGTTATCAGAGATCTTAGGTCTGCGTAGGTTTTTAGAGACATTGAAACATCCACAGAAGTGGCCATTTCCTTTGAAGGTACATGAACTGCAGTCAGAATCCATAAAAATTGGAGTCTTTTTAATATTTGCATTGGGAAATTGAGGGCTGGATACACTGCCTTGCTTAGTCCTAGGCTGAGGAAGCATTTAAACAAACGGGTAATCCTATTTCTATTTCATTTCAGTATTACCAAAAGGGGGGGTGGGGGGAAACCCAAACCACAAAACCAACTTTATCCTGTGGTGGATTTTAATGTGCCTGAGATCTGGAAGTTTTATGATTTACAATTTGACTTCTCTTCTATAATGGACTTTTTGCTTGCTTGATGTTAGTGGGTGTAAAAACAAATTTGATTCTTGTTTAATCTCAATAGTTAGGCACCTGCAGGATGAGTCTTCTTCAGTTTTCATATGCAGTCAGTTTTCCACAGATGCTGAGTGTCTTTGCTCCTGACACAGCTGAGTGGCACAAGTACCCTGCAGAAGATCAAAAAAAGGCTTCATAGCCCATCCATGGTAACCATCTGCCAGCTCACTGAGGCACCTTTCTTGCAGTGTTTCCAGTGGGTTATGAGACAGTACAATAAAGTTTGTTGCTAAAGGGCTAAAGTCATGCTCTGAACTTTCAGACAGCCTGCCTGAATTGTTCATAATCTTCTGTTTATCAACTATTGCTAAAGTTCATTTATTTATAACCATGACAAATAACCCTCATGTACATTCCTCCAGTGATTTATTGTGCAATTGTTTTGCATTCCTGAAATGTAAAACAAACCATCAAAGTAAGACATGATGCAAGATAATAATTTTTAAGAAACAAATGTAGAATAATTCCTTGAAATAGACAATTCAAAACAAAAAACAGCTGCTCACACGTTATGATAAGATTTGAACTAAAAAGCTGCAGTTCTGATGAGCTCTCCATGAGAAGTGCAAGCTGTTTTATTGCAGAATAGATAAAGATTATGCTACTTCATCACAATGTCACAGCCCTCCAATATTTCACAGACCTGCCTCTGAGACTGGGCTGTTGCTGGGCAGCTTTGCTCTAGAGCCTCTATCCCTCACTGACCTATATTTACAGCAAGTGCACCCTGATCCAGCATTCATTGGGGAGAAAAACACCTGGGAAAGAACAACCCCAGCTGTCAGTATAGGTTTGGGACTGACCTGCTGGAGGGCAGTGAAGGGGAAAAGGATCTGGGGGGTCCTAAGGGGATGGGAGGTTGATTCTGAGCCAGCAATGTGCTCTTGTGGCCAGGAGGGCCAATGCCATTCTGAGGTGTATTACAAGGGCTGTGGCTAGTAGGTCAAGAGAGGTTCTCCTGCCCCTCTACTCTGCCCTGGTGAGGCCACATCTGGAATACTGTGTTACTTTACTCTTGATTGTATTGTTAGTTTATTCAGTTCCATTCCAATCCCACGATCAATCCACAGCACACTGGGAAGCCTCCCAGCGTTGTTTGGATCTGCCTGTCAGCTCCTTGGTCTGTGACCACTTGCAGTGGGCCCCAAATAAAGGAGAGTGCTCTCTGCAATCTTTCCATTAAGTAGCTCTTTTCTAATGTGTCTCTTACATTTGACTATCTCATTTGCAGGACTTTGCTTATCCATGTAATCTGTGCCACTCCATGAGGCTGTCTGAGATCGATCAGTAGGTCCAAGAGCTGCTAGAGAAGCTACATCTCTGCTGGCAGATACAGGCACACACCCATATGCAAACACAAGTGAACAGGCACATTAGGATTGTACCTATTTTCCTAGAAGACAGATAAAAATCCTATGGACACTCCTGGCCCACCCTTGCTATCGAGTGTGGAGTCAGTCTTTTAAGATCCAGAAAGCCTGTAGAGAAAGTGTCTCTGAATTAAACAAATTAAATGGCTGGCTAATGTTAATGTAATCAAGCTTCATCTCAGCAAGAGCTGGAACAATGCACAGAGCTCTAATATTACTGGAAATTTGTGTAGCGAGCATGCTGTTTCTTGGTTGTTTTGTTCTGTCTAATACCAATTGTTTAGAAAAGAAAACTTTTCTGAAAAAGGAAACCAAGAGCATTTCTCCATCCCTACTGTTGCTGCAATAACAGGAAGCACAATCCTCATATACAGAGCTTGGCAGATAAGAGTTGAATGGCAGTTTGCTTTTTATAGGTGGTGGCAAGTGATCCAAAAAGAAAATCAAATCACATGCCCTTCTCATTCACAGCAAACTGAGACCCCAGTCCTCTGGGACTTCTGCAGGCACCAGGATGGAGCTGGCCAGGGACGAGATCTATACAAGAAAGTTCCCTTTTGAACTGGCAAAGTGACTCTAAGACAGTTCAGGACTATGGGTTGGCAGCTGTAGCACCACCTGAGTAAAGTGACCTGGCCACTTACAGAGGGAAGGAAAGGGTGTCTTTGAGCAGCTGGCTATGCCTCAGCATGGGATTTCTCCAACTCACTCTGCTGCTTTTCTCATAAAGTCTCACATGCTCAGAAGAAAGAAACGTTCAGTTAATTGGCTGCACCAGAAATTGCAGTCCAGGTACCCTGTTAGCTCATTGACTTGGCAGGAAGTTCAGCTGGATAGTAGGTAGTCTTCACACAAGTAGCAAAACTCAGAAGTATCTCAGACTCTTGCAATGAGCACCACTCTTTGTAAAGCACTTTAAATGTAGGATGAAGGTTTTTGCAGCAGCAGTGCAGAGAATAACTGAGGTCACTGCCATGGTTTGAGGCTTTGAGCTGCATGGTTCTATTAATTAAAAGACTTGACTGCATCCATATCATTTTGTGGGAGTCAGAGAGGGGTCTCCCTATTAAGAGGCACCTCTCAGGTGGTTTCAGGCTATCTGCAGAGTTAGAACAAAGGTGTTCTGTTTGTGCATTCCAGTTTCAAGGTGTAATTCTTGGATGAGACAAATGAGTTTAAGATGCTTAGAGCCATGTTTCTACAGCACACCAAGGACTGCTCCACAGCTGTCTCTATCAGGAGCTGTGTAGTTCTTGGCAGTTTCCCTTTAGGCTCCTGTGCCTTGTCTCTTCCCTTCTATTTTCCACCTAGTTAGTATGTAATTGTTCCTGTGATGGTTTGTGAGTTACCCACACACACACAGAATGAAATCACCCAGGCTAAGCTCATCTGGCTGGAAGTTAAGGAATGAAGCTTTATATTCACATCAAAGCACAATATACAAGGAGATATTTACAATGTATTACAAACATTTACAGCTATATATGGTTATATACAAGTTAAAAGTGACATAGAAACACAATACCCATCCCAGAAATCAGAGTCCCCAGGAGGGGCTCTCAGCCACCCTTCCATCTTCTTTCCACCCATCTACCTTATCCAGAGTTTGGAGGGTTGGCGAGGGGGGTTAGAAGCAGAATGGTTAGTTGGGTTACACAGCAGCAGAAGCCCAGGGAGAAGACACAGACACCAATTCCAATAGATAGGACACGGGTTGCTTTCTCCTCTGGAGGTTTGGTACAGTCTGTGGTTCCGGCCAGTTGGTGATCACCTCCACCAGACCAGGGTGATGGAGATTACGCATTCATCCTCACTGGGTTATCAAAGCCATCCACTTAGACCAGGCTGCTTCTGTGGCACAATGCAGTGATGAACCTTCGCCTTTAAACATCCAGTTTAGAACTGGCAGTCTAGGAGCTAAAAGCAGTTGTGACTCAGTTCCAATCACTTCAGAAGCTGCTTTCACTTCTTCATAAGCTGCTAGTATCTCTTTCTCTGTTGGGGTGTAATTTGCCTCTGAACCTCTGTAGCTACTACTCCAGAAACCAAGTGGATGACCACGTGTCTCATTTGGACCTCTCTGCCAAAGACTCTAAGTCGGACTGTTGTCACTCACAGCTGTGTACAGAATGTTCTTAATGTCCAGACCAGATCCAACAGGTCTCAAGCCCACTACATGGACTACTTCTTGCTTTACCTGATCAAAGGCTGCTTGTTGTTCAGGTCCCCACTCGAAATAGTTTCATTTGCGAGTCACATCATGCAGAGATTTGACAATTTGACTGAATCCAGGAATGTGTAGTCTCCAAAATCCCACTGCACCCAAGAAAGATAGAGTGTCCTTCTTATTTGTGGGAACTGCCATGGTAGAGATTTTGTTTATCACATCCTGAGGAATGTGACGGCGACCATCCTGCCACTGCACTCCCAGAAGCTGAATTTCTCTGGCAGGTCCTTTGACCTTGTCTCTCTTAATGGCAAAACCTGCTTGCAACTTTGTTACTTTTCTTGAAGACTTCCTCAGCAGTTTCCCCCCACATAATGATGTCATCAATGAATTGTATATGTTCTGAAGCTTTACCTTTCTCCAATGTATTGTGGATCACTGCGTGACAGATGATTGAATTGTGTTTCCACTCCCGAGGCAAATGGTTGAACTGGTACTGGATTCCTCTCCAAGTGAATGCAAACTGAGGCCTTCATTCCTTTGCTCTGGGAATAGAGAAGAAAGCATTAGCAATGTCTGTGGTAGCATACCATTTAGCCACCTTCAATTCCAGCTCCTACTGGAGTTCCAGCATGTCTGGTACAGCTGCACTCATAGGTGGAGTCAGAAGGTATTAGGTGATAGGTTGGACTTGATGATCTTAAAGGTCTTTTCCAACCTGGTTAAATCTGCAGTTCTATGACTTACTCGTTTCTAGGGTTCTGCAAATAAGGACCTGTAGGAACATGGGACTCCTGCCCTGAAGAATTCACTATTTAAGAAATAATGTACTTCTATAATGTATGTGTCTCACCCAAAGGTCCAATCACAAATGTGTTTAAAGTGTTGAAATTAAGCTTGGTGGGATAGCCTTGTTAAACCATTTGCCTGTAGGCTGGGCTGCATTGCAGGCATGTTTGCTGGCTTAAGTGCTTCGAACCACTTTGCCTGTCTTGACAGAGCAGAAAAACCTACTGGGTTTTTCTGGGGAATGGTGGAATACTTTGAATAGTATCCACCAAGCTGGAATTCCTATCCAAGTGAATTGCACTGCTACTTCAAACACACTGACAGAAAACTTGTCTGCATTCAGAACAGGCTGTGTGAATATACACCTATGTATATATGGGTTGGCAGCTCCCAATCACTATTCTGTCCACTCGACTACAACACTCCCAGTTTCCTGTAGAGTATCCTCTATCTGATGTTTTTCCTACTTGGAAATACATCTTTAAACTACCCTTCATTTATGATCATGGGGTAAAATGTTTTGTTTTTTCCTCTCTCATGAGCTACAGAAATATGCTTCATTTAGAAGTAATAGTAAAGCAGTGAACATATGTCTAGTGTTACCAGCAGAGGAAAGCTTTGACCACTTGTGATGGCAAATGCTCTGCTTGATACCTGGTCAGTTGAATTTTGATGAAATGGTGTGTAACTCTTTTCTGGAGACTTTCAGCCCCCTCCTGGATGCATTCCTGTGCAGACTACTCTAGGTGATCCTGCTTTTGGCTGAGGGTTTGGACTCGATCTCTGGAGATCCCTTCCAACCTCTAATATTCTGTGATTCTGTGACTCAACTGCTTGCTGCCCTGACACATGGCTGAGCAGTTACCATATCACATCAGGGAAATATTTACAGGCTGGTCATTTGATTGCAGTTGCTTTGCAAAGTTAACTGGGAAATAAGTCGTCTTTAATCTGTAAGAAGTATCTGCACTAACAGCATTGTTTGTGAAAGGTACCTGCTGCAGATGTTTGGCATCTCCAACATTTGTTTTTCTTGCTGGTGTGTGTATGTATGGTGAGGTGTAAGCACAAATAGCTGTAGCAGATTGGAGCTCAGAATCACAGAATTAAGCAGGTTGGAAAAGACCTTTGAGATCATCAAGTCCAACCTATCACCTAACACCTTCTAATTAACTAAACCGTGGCACTAAGTGCCTCATCCAGCCTCCTTTTAAACACCTTCAGGGATGGTGACAACACCACCTCCCTGGGCAGCCCATTCCAGTGGCCAACTCTATGTGTCCTAGATGGCTTCTGAAAGTATATATGTCTGTAGGGATTTTCACAGTCATGTCTCTAAACATCCACTGAAAGATGAGAAAAATAAGAAATAAGCTTAAATCCTCACCACAGGTCCTAGACACAACTTCAGAGCAAAACCTCTTTACTAGTGTTCTTCTAAGAGCAAGCAGTTTCTAGTCATAACCATACTTGCTGCCTCGTGGCTAACTGTAAGCTCCAAATGACACCTTCCCTGAGAGAAGGGTAGTTAGATTGTCTTTTATAGCTATGGGCAGCTAAAATCCAGCTGGAACTAAGTCAGGCCTTCTGTGGTGATGCACAAGTTGGGCAAGACCCGTTGCCATTTACCACAGTACTGAGAATTCTTAGCCAAAAAATCCAGATGTCACCAAGGCTGGAGAGCACTCGATGCAAGTAACAAGCAGCTCCAAAAACAACACTTGATTAATAAATCATTGGAGGCTTGTGTGTTGCCTTGTTTAACAGAATTTAAAGAGGAGAGAGGATTAAGTGAGCAACAGGAAGCATCCTGCAAAATTTCCCCCAGAGCACTGCGGGCTTGGGAATAAAGTGAGAGAGGTGTCTGCCGTTGAGGAATGTGTGCCTCTGAGGGATGGTTCAAGCTCCTGCTTCCCTCATCACACACAGGCGCTGCTGGGAGAAACTGGGAATTGCTGAGGAGTGAGTGGGAAAATCTTCTGCTGAGTTTCATTCGTGTGTCACTGAGATGTGTGTTGTCATAGACTCAGAGAATTATTTGAGTTGGAAGGAACCTTTAAGTCTTCTAATCCAACCTCCCTGCAGTGAACAGGGACATCTTCAACTAGATGAAGTTGCTCAGAGCCTCATCCAACCTGACCTGAAATGTCTGCAGAGGTGGAGCCTTCACCACCTTTATGGGTAACCTGTGCCAATGTTTCACCACCATTTCTGTAAACATTTCTTCCTTCTAACTAGTTTAAATCTCCCCTGCTTTAGTTTGAAACCATCATGCCTTGTCTTGTGGCAACAGGTCCTGCTAAAAAGTCTGTCCCCATTTTTCTTACAGACCCCCTGTAAGTACTGAAAGACTTCAATAAGATCTCCTCTGAGCCTTCAGCCTCCAGACTGAACAACTCCAACTCTTAGCCTTTCTTAGTAGGAGAGGTATTCCAGCTCTTGCATTATTTCATGGCTCTTGTCTGGACCTGCTCCACAGGTCTGTGTCCTTGTGCTCCAGAGCTGACCAGGATACTGCAGGTGCAGTCTCACCAGAGCAGAATAAAGGGGCAGAATCCTTCTGACCTGCTGGCCATGCTGTGTTAGGTACAGCCCAGAGTAAAATGTGCACATTTCCTGCTCATGTTCAGTTTTTCATACGAGTAGCCCCAAGTTCCTACCTGCTCTCAGTCATAGCATCCTCCATTGTTTCACAGCACTCTTTCCCCCTCTCTGTCCCCTGCAACCAAACCTACCTCTGCAGCTCTGAAAGCAAGGCCCATTCACTCAACAGCTGTTGTGAGGGGCAGGGCGTTCAGAGCAATGTTCACAGAGTCACAGAACTTTAGAGGTTGGAAGGGACATCCAGAGATCAAGTCCAACCTCCCTGCCAAGGTAGGATCCCCTAGGGTAGTTCCCACAGAAATGCATGCAGGCAGGTTTTGAAATTCTCTAGATAAGGAGACTCCACAACCTCTCTGGGCAGTCTGTTCCAGTGCTCTGTCACCCTCACTGTAAAGAAGTTTCTCCTCATGTTGAGGTGAAACCTTCTGTATTCCAGTTTGTAGCCATTGCTTCTTGTCATATTGCTGCTGACCAGTGAAAATAAATTGGCCCCATTCACATGACATCCACCCCTCAGATATTTGTACACATCGATCAGATCTCCTCTCAGCCTTTTCTTCTCCAGGCTAAACAGCCCCAGGTCTCTCAGTCTCTCTTCATAGTGGGAACGCTCAAGTTCCCTAGTCATCCTCTTGGCTCTCTGCTGGACTCTTTCTAGCAGTGCCCTGTCTCTCCTGAACTGAGGATCCCAAAATAGGATGCAGTATACAAGGTGTTCCGAAACAGCATAACCCATCAACAAATGGCTTTTATAAAACACATCCTTTTCCTGACCCTCGCAAAACAAGCTCAGTGACAGCTACCCAGGGAAAAAAAAAAAAGAAAAAATAAGAAAGAAAAAGAAGCACTTTCTCCATAAGCTAAATTGGCATTTTTATTTCAAACATAAAACATCAATGAGAAACAACAGCTGTACATATAAAAGGCAGTTATCCAGAATAAACAAGGATATTGCTTAAATAGGAGCACTTGACAGAGAATAAGTTATCAAAAGCACAATGATGCTTGAAAAATGCTGTGAGAATGGCAATCACTTTCTGCCACAGAAGTGGAAATATGATTCTCCTGAGCCACAAAATGTAATAATCTGGAGTAAATCATTCCCCTCTCTTTTCAGACAAGCAGATTTCACTGCCAGAAAGAGACAACTTTATTAGGGATAAAGGGAAATAATTATTCTGCAAAACTCTGAATAGCACTTTGTCTCCAGACATCAACTTTAAATTGACATATAAAACAAGAGTCCTACTAACATCTTTTGAATTAATGGCCATTAATCTTGCTGCCCTACTGGTAGTGCCAAAACAAATAAGTTCTTTTTTTCTTTTCATTTCCAAGATGAGAGTGTTGTTGCATGAGTGATGTAGGATCTATGAACATGGTCTGTAACAGGAACAGTGTGGCCAGTTGGACAAAGGAGGTTATTCTTTCCTTGTACTCAACACTGGTCAGGCCACACCTTGAGTACTGTGTCCAGTTCTGGGCTCCTCAGCTCAAGAGAGATGTTGAGATACTGGAACATGTCCAGAGAAGGGCAACAAAGCTGGTGAGAGGCCTGGAACACAGCCCTGTGAGGAGAGGCTGAGGGAGCTGGGGTTGTTTAGCCTGGAGAAGAGGAGGCTCAGGGGTGACCTCATTGCTGTCTACAACTACCTGAAGGGAGGCTGTAGCCAGGTGAGGGTTGGTCTCTTCTCCCAGGCAACCAGCAACAGAACAAGAGGACACAGTCTCAGGTTGTGCCGGGGGAGGTATAGACTGGATGTTAGGAAGAAGTTCTTCATAGAAAGAGTGATTTGCCATTAGAATGGGCTGCCCTGGGAGGTGGTGGAGTCACCGTCCCTGGAGGTCTTCAAGAAAAGCCTGGATGAGGCACTTAGTGCCATGATCTAGTTGATTGGATAGGGCTGGGTGCTAGGTTGGACTGGATGATCTTGGAGGTCTCTTCCAACCTGGTTGATTCTATGATTCTATGGTCCCAAGGGTGCGAGAACGAACAGAATTGCCCCAAAGATGAGAACTGTGGGAAAATGAATGGGAACATGGTTTAGTTCCCTTCCCAACCTCTAAAATGCTGCAAAACAGTGTTAATTCACCATGATACCAACGTGGCAGGAATATGGAAAATGCTTGGCTTGCAAACAGCATAATAGACATGTGGCTCAGACCTTGAAAAAGTGCTTATACGTGTTTTTCATCCAGTAGCACAGTCCAGTTTTCTGTCTGACCCCTGTGAATCTGTAGCTGCTGTAACTGTATCAAATTTAGTAGAAATGTGGTGTTTTTTTAGTGTTTATCTTTGAAACACTCCTTAAGATCACAGAATCACAGAAACATCCTGGTTGGAAAAGACACCCAGGATCACCAAGTCCCACCAATATCCCTACTCTACAAAGTTCACCCTTAAACCATATCCTCAAGTACCACATCCTAATGACTTTCAAACACATTCAGGATTGGGGACTCAACCACTTCCCTGGGCAGCTTATTCCAACACCTGACCACTCTTTCCATGAAAAAAATGTTTTCTATGGTCCAGTCTAAACCTATCCAGTCACAGCTTGAGGCCATTCCCTCTTGTTCTGTCACTATTTACCTGTGAGAAGAGACCAGCACCAACCTCTCCACAATATCCCTTCAGGTAGCTGTAGACATCGATGAAATCTCCCTTCAGCCTCCTCTTCCTCAAATAACCAGCCTCTGCTCTTTCAGTTGCTCTTCATAAGATTTATTTTCCAGGCCCTTCCACAGCTTCATTGCCCTCCTCTGCACTCATTCCAGATAAGAGAGTGTGAGCCTCTGTAATCAAGAGGAAAAACACAAATGCCAAATGAGCTCCTTAAAGGTGATGGGAAGAGCATGTGGTGGAGCAGGGAATTGATCCTATGCTGTAGTGAGATGGGAATTTTCCCTGCCTTCCTCCCAGCTGAAATTTACCAGATCAGCTCAGATGGCTTGGAAGTCAGATAAAGCTCTATTTCACATCAAAGCTGAATTTACAAGCATAGATACAAAAAATATTTACATGTATTTACAGTTATATACAATTGGGAAACAATATAGAAATCCAATCTTCCCTCCTAGAAAAAGGAAGTCCAGATGGGACCAGTGCCACCGTCTCTCTCCCAGATGCAGAACAACCAGCAGAGCTCACCTATTAAGTTATAAACAAGAAGAAATACTTGTTTATATACTGGCTTTTTATACCTCTTAGCAAAGCAGTGAATGACAGAGACTTTATCATTATTATTCTTTTACAACCAATGATCTAATTTCTCTTATTAATATATTCCAATCGGTCTTAAACCACTACACATCCTTGTTTTGTTTCCAGATCATGTCTCACTTATTGAATCCTCCTCTCTTCCCCCCTCTTTTCCTTTGGGGATAGCTTTTATTTCCTGATAGGTGTAGGAACTGGGTGCTAGCAATGCTTCTGGTTTCAGCAGGCTTTGGGGAGAAAGCGATGGTCATAATGTTGTGAAGTGAGTCTGGGCACATTCAGTATCCTTGGTATGCCTGATATCTTCATCTGTACACCCCTGACACAGCCTGGGACACATCCCACAGCAGAACAAGTAACCAGATAACCCGTCAGAGGAATGTCAGTAAAGTATGATTCACTCCTCAAACAACCCTTCTTTTTCAAACTCACACATTTTCATAGCTAGTAAAGCTGTACCTATGTTCACTGAAATACCAGAAAAGAGCAAAACATTTGGTGAAAGTAGAAAAATCTGAGGTACTGTAGTAAAACAGTGACATATCTCTGCACTGACAAATTGGTGCTGTGAGCTGTAGAGTGTGTAGCTCATTGCCAGTTTTTCTTACCTCTCCTGTGAGTCACAGCACTTCAGTATAAACCAAATGGCATCCTAATGGGTGAAGGACTACTAGTGAAAGAAACCTGAGACATTTGAGTTAAAATGCCAGTGTGGATTTAAAACCATAGCAGTATGTTATCAAGATCCTTTTTCCTGTATGAGACAGGAAAGGAATGAAATATTTCACTTCTCAACCAAAAACTCCTTTGGCAATTTTGAAGGTTTGCAGTGAAAACAAAAGTTTGCTAAGGATGATGGGTGACTTATAGAAAAAAAAACCAACAAACAAACCACAAAACCCAGTCATATTGTGTAACCGAAGCATTGAGGGTTTGGTTTTTTGCCGCTCTCCCACAAAATTTGCCATCACCTTTAGCTGAAAGGGTGCTTACAGTTCCCAATATCCTTACTCAAAGCCAAGTCAATATCAGTGTGAGGTTTTGTTTGTTCAAAGATGTCAGGATCAGGCTTTAAGTCTGTAGAAACAAGAGGCCCTACTACTCTTTTACTTGTAGATACGCAATTAATGGGTGTTCAGCCTCCAGGAGTTTAGATGACTGAGATAAGGTTTCAGATAAACATCAAAATGTTTAGATTTTTATCTGACCCAAAGCTCTGAACCTTTAAAGGATTAGCCACCTCCAGGGATAATCCTGCAGTGATTTCAACACCTGTAGTGAGTCAAAGTGAGTTCAGAGTCTTCTGGCCACAAGAAATAGTTCAAGCTCATCCTGTCATTTGTTTTGGATGGCTAAAACAGGCCGTGTCAGATTTGAACACGATTAACTGAGCACTCTGATTTTAAATGACTCCATCACAGGGTAATTCCAAGTTGCCATCAGTAGGATCACTTATTACCTAAGACAAACAACCTGTGACACTGTGCTTCTCTAGCCTACAGAGCAGATATGCCCCTGAATGTTTCTATGGTGAATCAGGAGCTCTAAATACCTTACAGTTTTATAGATATTTAAATGAACTCCCTTTTCTTTCAGCATTTTGCTTTCAAAGCAGACTTTGCTGCCCTCTCTTGCAATTAGTGTGAAAATGTGTTCATGTTGGCACACAGCAAAAGCTCCGCTGCAGGTTAGTGGAACTGATCCTAAAAACTGTTTTTGCCAAGTACAGAGCAAGGTATCTCATGAGTGGCCATTTCCACCTGTTGCCACAAGTGTCTTAGACATATTTAGAGGGAATCTTTTTTGGTCCTGTTCCAGCATCTGCACAGCACAGAGTCCAAGGCAGAACAGCCTGCATATGCTTGTCTGTCCTAGGCAGTGGCTTGTCCAGGTGTGCTGAGAAGCAGTTGGACTTTGGTCTTAGTTCAGGCTTCTCCTAAACAAGGCAATAACTCTTATCAGGGTTACTAGAATTCTTCTAGCATGTCAAACAAATTATTCTTGGTTTAGTTTTGGTTTTAAAGGCTATGATAATGCTTTGCAAGCAGCCAGTAATTGGGAGGGGATGAAAAAATTACGTTTAATGTTTTGTATGTACCTATACACTTGCATGTTTATACACAGTATTTCAGCACGGATCATAGAATCATAGAATGCTTTAGGTTGGAAGGGACCTCAAAGATCATCTAGTTCCAAGCCCCTGCCATAGGCAAGGGCAGTTCCCACTAGAACAGGTCGCTCAAGACCTCATCCAACCCAGACTTGAACACCTCCAGGAAGGGAGCATTCACAACCTCCCTGAGCAACCTGTTCCAGTGCTTCACCATTCTCACTGTAAAGAACTTCTTCCTAACATCTAGTTTCAATCTCACCTTTGCCATTTTAAACCCATTATTCCTTGTCTTGTCATTAAAAGACCTTGTAAACAGTCCCTCCCCAGCCTTCCTGTAGGACCTCTTCAGATACTGGAAGGCCACTCAAGGTCTTAAAGTGCTTTGCAGGATCGTGCCACAGAAATCTCCATTTCCTTACTGAAAAAAAAACAAACCAAACTACAGAAAAAAACAACAACAACAAGACAAACTTAAGTCAACAACAAAATTAATAGAGAGAACACAATCATCCCTGATGCTTTTTGGCAAATCCTTAGTGTCATTTGGTATGAGTTCCCTGTTATCCTGAAAGGAAGACAGAAAGGTTTTAATAGAAGGTTGCCCTGTAGATTAAACTGTCAATTTTTGTTTTGGTTTGGTTTTTAAGTCTAAGCAAGCAAAAAAGTTCACTTTTTTTTTTCATTTAAGAAATTAATTTGCTGTAAATAAACATCTCTCTGAAAGCAACTACTGGCTTCCATCACTTTCCTAAAAGTGCAATGGTATTTAAGGAAAAGCTGATCTTATTTTAATCACTGCTTCTTCAGCTCACCTTTGTAATTAGGAAGAAAGCTTGCCTCAACAGTGCTCAGGTGGAATGCATGGGAAACATATGATTAAATGGTAATTAAAAGTTTAGAATCCTTTTGCCTTCAGAAAGCAAAATAAGTATCAGGTGCAAATTGTCTCACATAAAATAAAACAGGTATTCAAAAGATGAAGCTAATGAACAATGCCCTATATAATAAGCAAAGACAAAGGACGAGATAAGAGTGAGTTAAAACCAGTCAGGGTCTTGCTGTTGCATTCTGTAAGGGGAGACTTTCAGCTCTTAATTTTCACACTGAGTCTTCTCTACAGATTTCATTTGATGTTTGTGATAAGGTGAATTGCAAAGTACTTCATCAATAAGGAAAATATGAACAGATTTGAGTTGCTTTCCAGTGCCAGCCTGAACTGATCAGTCTGAAACAAAAGCTTCTCCCTGTCCTCTTGTGCATCCTACCACTTGGTTACTTCAGACAAATGTTTTTTAAGAGTTCTGGTGATTAAGTTCTCTTTAACGTGCTGTAGATCTCTGGAAGTGGAGGAGGATGTTTTCCTGGAGAGAATGAACTTGTTTTTCCTTTTAAATACACCTCTTCTCGAGTAACTGTGTCGATCTGACTGCTGGTAAGCAGACCACTGCATATGTATGTGTCAGGAATGTATGGAATTAGGAAAAACTAAGATACATTGCATCACAATGTCAACATCTGACTTGTATAAAGATGATGGTCTGGGGAGTAGTTTCAGCCACGTTGCTATTATTACCATAGCATATCTACTGTTTGTATCTCTGATTCATTGGTTATTCCCCCACCATCCTAGGAAAGATTCATCCCTAGTAGGAATTTAATGAAACTAGGGGGAGAAGTTAGCTCATGATCAGGCAATGCTGTTCTCATTATGTACTGCGCAACCACAGTGAAACTAAGGGTTCTCAAGAATTCCTTTCCATACCTCTGCAATGATGTCACCAACCTGTTTCATCCTAGAATTTCAAGTCTAGTGAACTAAAGTCCAGTGTGTGCCTTATGAAGAGTGCTTAGGTACAGAAGATTTCATTTAAGGCCATTCATATTTCTCTCGTCTGAAATTATGTTGAGCAAAGTCTTGTGTTTATAATTATACCTCAAAAATCCATTTGCTAAAGTGGGTTTTAGAGTCTGTGCCCAAAGTCAGAGAAGCTTTCTGCAATCTAACAGATATTCAGGTCTGGAATATTTTCTTTCTCTAGGATTAAAACTTGCAGTGTCAATTTTCCCCTGTAGAAAATGATATTTGGACCATGATAATGATCTCCAATGGCAAAGCATTGGTAAGAAATCAAATACTAGTTCATAGTTTTAAAATCAGTTCAGAGCACAAAGTGTTTTTAACAGTAAATTCCCAGAACAATTAATTTAGGCATTTGATAGAACACTTGAAATCTCTAGAGAGATACAAAGAAAAGATTAATGTTTACTCCAGGAGTTCTGGACTAGTTGCAGAGGTTACCTGATGTGAGGGAAAAGATCAAGTATGTAGGAGACAGATTAAGTTTGCAGAATAACTTTCCTATTTGGGTGGTTGATTGCAAGCTTTGATGTTGGCATGACAATTTCTTATGAAGACAAGAATCTTTATAAAACTCTCTTCAGTTCCACTTATTTCCATTTGGCAAAGAGCTAATTGTGAGTCCAAAGGCCCCACAAGTGCCCAGCTCCTGGCAAAAAGCAGTCAGCCTTTCTTGAACAGGATAAGCATGAGATTAGAGCTTGGCAAAAATGAAGAAGAAAGAGGGTGATAAGCCTAGAGAAGGACCAGAAACAACTTTCCTTGTATGTCTCTCTAACTCTTCATTTCACTGCACTCATAACTGTTATGAAATCATAGGCTCGTAGAATGCACTGGGTTGGAAGGGACCTTTAAACATCATCTAGTCCAATCACCCTGCAGTAAGCAGGGTCATCCCCAACTAGATCAGGTTGCTCAGGGCCCCATCGAGCCCAACCATGAATGTCTTCCAGCACCAGCTTGGGCAATATGTTCTGGTGTTCCACTACCCTGGTAGTAAAGAATTTCTTCCTAATGTCGAATCTAAATCTACCCTTCTCTAGATTAAAACCACTGCCCCTTGTCCCTTGTAAATAGTTCCTTCCCAGCTTTCTTATAGGCCCCCTTTAAATAATGAAATACCACCATAATCTCTTCCTGGAGCCTTGTCTTCTCCAGACTGAGCAACCTCAGCTCTCTCAGCATGTTTTCACAGGAGAGGTGCTCGAGCCCTCCGATTATCTTTGTTGCCCTCCTCTGGACCCTATCCATCATATGAATGTCTTCATTGTGTTCGGTGCCCCAGACCTACACACAGCACTCCAGGCAAGGTCTCACCAGAGCAGAGTGGCAGAATCACCTCTCTGAATCCGCTGGCCACGCTTCTTTAGATGCAGCCCAAAATGCAATGTGCCTTCTGGGCTGTTGTCGCTGCAGCATGTTCTCTACCTGACATCTAATTGGTGGTGTTGGGGCAATTTTAAATAATAATGAGTTGTCTTGCTGTTACATTCCAGCCATTTACCAGTTATACTACTGTCTGTTGTTCAGAACAAAACTACTGTAATGTAGACACAACTGTTCACCCAGTAAGTGATAAAATATACTGATTTTTTTGCACATGAGTCAGGAAAGTTTAAGCTTCTCAATGAAAAAGATATAGAAATTTGTTCCGATACTCATATTTCCTTGGCACATCTCATTGCAACACTGTGATATACAGAATATACCACATTTTATAGATGGGTAGAAGGAGCCTTATAGAGTCCATACCATGGCAAAAGCTATGGCCTTGATTTTATTTTCTCTAAAGTCAAACAAAGCAAATACAAGTACCACTCTTTCAGAACGGATGGTTGCAAAGCACTCACCTTGCTGACCTGTGTCCTGAGCAATTTCAGTGTAGATAACAGCTTCCACCTCATTAATTACACATTTTAGGATATGTATCAGGCACCAATAAGCAAATAAAATATTGAAAAGTGGAGTGCAGCTGGCAGTCCTTCATGCCTGATTAGTGAAACCAGCAGCCCAGCCACCTCCACATCGGTACAACAATTTTCCCTCTTACAGCTTCTTCTATTATGAGCAGAGTCTAAAATGTGTCCACTTGATGGGGGGAAGTAAGAAAGGCAGATAAGGAAATGTACAGGAATGGGAGGAAAAGAAGAATAACAATGCAGTGCTTTGACAACATATGCTTGGCTCCAGCTTAACCTCAAACCTTGCTGAGTTGTAGGGTAGCTGGGAAGCCAGAAGCTTTTCCTAACGATACTATGCATTGTGCTGGAGTGGCTTCGACTGCCGCGACACAGCCACACGACTGGAGGCTCCGGGGAATTACCTTGGTATTTAATTAGTTGTTATGAAAACAGTGAGTTTAACTGCAGCAAGAATAGTTTCTTCCCAAACAGTTACCAGAATCCTATTGTTGTTCTCCTCCTTGTTGACCTTTTTGCTGGTTTTGTGATTGTAATAATGGTTTCCCCGGCTTTGCTATCTTGAATTTGTTTAATTTATATTCTGCCAGGAATTCAGAAGGGGAAAAAGCAGCCCATCTCAGGGCACAAGTTCTGCTAAATGAGGGATTTTAAAGATTTTTTTTTTTTAATGGAGTTGTGATGGGAAGAGCAAAATTCTCCTTGATTTAAGCATTTGAAATATATGACCATCAGAATCATAGAGTCCATTTTCAGTCCCACTATTATGCTTCTACCACACATGCTGCTCAATTGCACATTCTTTCAAAATTACATTAAAAGCAAATACTAATTCTTTTAGAGTGCAAGGGCTGTGAAAAAGTCTTATAATGATTTTTGCATCTGTAACTTTACTGAGATCAATTGCTTCCTTGTTTAGTTCTGTTCTTTCAGTGGGGATATTTTCTGGGCTTTCTACTCTGCTGTGCTCCCACATAAGACTCTGAAATGACAAAGAAAGCCCTCAAACAACAGGTCATGAGTCCAATTTGGATATCTATAAATATGCTTTACTCAGGATACTGTTTGCAGCACCTTTGCCTGAAATCTCTCATTGACATCCCATTAAGGTAAAGGTCAGGTAAATCTGGGTTAGGCCATGCTTCACCTTCTTGTGTCTCAGAGGACAACAGCATGAGAGAATAATTTTCAGTTCTATTCTCCTGTGTCTTCAGAGACCCAGAGTTTAATTTGCCAGAGTGCCCAAGATAGCATCAGTCTTAGGTAGGTGGTGTCTGAACTGGTGCAAAAGTAAAATCACTGTGAAACTGGCTATGAAGTGTGGCACCAGGCAAAATGCATGAGCTCCTCCTTGCCCTCTGCTCATAGCCTGTGACACTGGCACAAGGGATTATATAGCTCTGCCTCTGGCTCATTTCAGCTCATGTCCCTTATGGTATTTTAACAACTCTTGCATCATATCAATTTAAGAATAATGCCCCCCCCCCCCCCCCCCCGCCCACTCAATTTAAGAAAGATGTTAAAGTTCTTGAATATGTCCAGGGAAGGACAACAAAGCTGATGAGAGGGCTGCAGCACAAGCCCAACAAGGAGAGGCCGAGAGAGCTGGGTTTGTTCATCCTGCAGAAGAGGAGATGCAGGAGAGACCTTGTTGCTCTCTAGAATCAACCAAGTTGGAAGAGACCTCCAAGATCATCCAGTCCCACTTATCTCCCAGCCCTACCCAATCAACTAGACCATGGCACTAAATGCTTTGTTCAGCCTTTTTTTGAATGCCTCCAGGGATGGCAACTCGACCACCTCCCGGGGCAGCCCATTCCAATGGCAAATCACTCTCTCAAACAACTACCTGAAAAGAGGTTGTAGCCAGCTGCGGGTTGGTCTGTTCTCCCAGGCAACCAGTGACAGAATGAGGGGACACAGTCTCAAGCTGTACCAGGGCAGGTTTAGGCTGGATGTTAGGAAGAAGTTCTTTGCAGCACGAGTGATTGGCATTGGAATGGGCTGCCCCGGGAGGTGGTGGAGTCACCATCCAGAGAGGTGTTTAAAAGGAGACTGCACGAGGCACTTAATGCCATGGTTTAGTTAATTAGAAGGTGTCAGGTGATAGGTAGGATTCGAGGAATTTGAAGGTCTTTTCCAACCTGGTTAGTTCTGTGATTCTGTGATATCCAATGTACAAGCAGCAAGCTAAAAGCAAGTGAAAGCCTTTGTGAACTTAGACACAGATTTGTATAATTTTTTGATGCCATTTTGAAAACCAATTATAATGAAGAAAGAATATAAAATGGTTCTTACATTTCTTCCAATAAATGATATTTATATTTGAAGTAGTGTGTGCATACAAAGCAATGCATCACTATGATAAGATAACATAGCCATTATGATGCCAGTTGCTGTGTCTATACAGTATGCTGATTCAGTTCCTGCACAGTACTTTTCCTTTACTACTTATGACTGTTCAAAAGAAACAGAACAAAACAAAACAAAGAACCAGAAAAGTACTGAGTTTTATTTTTTGTATTTGGGTATGAAACTGTATGTTATCTGTGTACTGCAAAGCTTACATTTTAATTGACATTTCTTATCTTCAAGGATGTACTTTTCTACAATAAGGGCAGTGTGCCATGAGCTACTTATGAAAGTCCTAGTAGGAGACAATTATTTCAGTTATTATATACATACTGAGATTAGAGTATTGCTAAAAACATGCTGTCCACTTCAAGAGTACAAAAAAAAAGAGAGACTTTTCTATCCTACATCCAGTTCTCCCAAGAGATTTTGCAATCCAGAGATAAAGCCAGACAGTAACAACCAAAGCATGCAAGAGCTGGGAAATCAATGCTGCTGCAAGAAAACACAAATACAATCTTGAACACGTTTTATGAGGACCTAGATGAACAAAACGTAGAACTCTCTTATCTGCTCTGTGTATTTTTGGTCTTAAATGACACTAGGGTAAGTGAAAGAAGGCAGACATTGATTGCTGGTTTGCTGCTGCCTCTTCCAGCAATGGTGTCTTTGACGTATTTCTGTAAAAAATTATCACAGAATCACAGACTATCTCTGGTTGGGAGAGACTTCCAAGATCATTTAGACCAAGCCCTCGACCCAGCACTGAAGAGTCAACACCAAAACATGTCCCCAAGCATCAGGTCCGCACCACTGTTAAACACCTCCAGGGACAGTGACTCCACCACTATGTTTTTCTTCATAGCTTGTTTCTTGAGTTTTGCTTGTAGTAGTCATACATACTGTCCCTAGAGACTCTGTGAAGAAGGACTTTATGTGCCCTGTTCCAGACTTTTTATCAGTTCACTCCCAAGGTACCAGTTCACATGAGTCTCTTTTTTTTACCCCTACAGTGTTATTTATTTAGGTATTTGCAGTAGCAGATTTTAGCATAAGGCAGAGAATGAAGAAGAGGATGCTGCTGCAGCTTAGAGTGCAAGCTCCATGCAAAGAGCTCTCCTGGGTCACAGGATCACTGGGTCACAGGATCACAGGGTCACAGGATGCTTTGGGTTTGGAGGGGATCTCCATAGACTATCAAGTCCAACTGCCCTGCTGGAGCAAGACCATAGAATCTAGCTCAGGTCACACAGGAATGCATCCAGACAGGGCTTGAAAGTCTGCAGAAAAGGAGACTCAATAACCTCTCTGGGGAGCCTGTTCCAGTGCTCTGTGACCCTAACAATAAAGATATTCTTCCTCATGTTGAGGTGGAACTTCCCGTGCTGTAGTTTACACCCATTGCCCCTTGTCCTATTACAGGGTGCAACTGAAAAGAGCCTGTCCCCTCTCTCTTGACACTCAGCCCTCAGATACTTATAAATATTGATTAGATCCCCTCTCAGTCCTCTCTTCACCAGACCAAACAGCCCCAGGTCCCTCACCCTCTCCTCATAGGGCAGTGCTCCAGCACTTTCATCTTCTTCATAGCCCTCCATTAGACTCTTCCAAGTAGGTCTCTGTTCCTCTTGAATTGGCAAGCCCAAAACTGAATGCAGTATTCCAGGTGAGGTCTCACCAGGGCAGAGTAGATCACAGTGGGCTGTAATCATAATCTCTCCTGAGCTGAGATGCCCCTCAGAATCACTTGTTGCAAGTTGACATAAGGTCTGGGTGAGACCATCACCTCATGGCTTGACTCCTGCCTGTTGAGAAATACCAACACATTGTATTTAAACACAGAAGAGGAAATGTTAACCATAGGTTACTCTCCTTTACCCTTATCTCCACCTAACGAGGTGTTTAGACTTACGTATTTAGTTTTGTGATTGTGGGCATCTACTTATTTCACTGGCCAAGTATTTCTGTGTCTGTCTGGTGTTTACACATATGTATAAACTTTGATTTAAGTTAGCCTGCAGTAAGTTAGCATGAATCTTGTAACTCTCCAATCTGTAATTAAGTTGCTGTTTTATTACAACATGCTTTACAGAATCACTTGTTAATCTTTAAGTTGGCTAAGTGCTGCTAAAATCAACCTTTGATTTATCTCATTCTGTTAGTAAAACTTAAATTGCCACTAATTCAAACCATGTCAAACAGATCTATCTGTAGCAAGAGGTCACAGTACTCAGCTGTTGGGTTTTTCGGCTCTACCTTCCTCAGCAACACCATCCAACACTCATCCTTGAAGCACAGATGGAATTGACTCAACAAATCTCCACATGGAGAATATCAAAACCTAGACAGAGTTGAAATATTGCTGAAACTGAGAGAGAGAGACAGATTTAACATAAAATCAGGAAAACTAATCAAATGCTGGAACAGAGTTAGCACACCAGTCTTCTTTTTCCCCCCCTCACTCTCCCTTGAGTTGCCTGAAAATCACATTGAGTATGGGTGTTCATTTATTTCCGACTCCTGGAATTTAAGTTCAAGTATTAGAAAGTGCAAATCGGTTTATGACTCATCCTGGAGCACAGAAGGAAACACTTTCACCAACACTCTGGTCTTGCTCAAAGCCCATTTCTCAAGGGTGGTCCTGAAATCAAGGGCCTGGAGAAAACACTTGGATCCCTGCTGCCAGACCCAGACAGGAGGACACTGATCCAACGAAAAGTCTTCTGCCAAAGAAGATCCACCCTGCAAGACCCTTGAGACTTCAGGCCTCTGTGTTGTAAATGCTGAGAATAGACAAAACACTACCTTTTCTAATAACCTTTTGGCCTCAAGCAGCAAGAAAGGGCCCAAAACATTGTCAAAGCAGGAGGCTACTCTAATGCTGCCAAACAAAATGTTCTCAAGACTCCAGCAAGTTTTTCTGGGAAAGGATTTTTCTCTTCACAGAAAGCTCTTCTTAACACTTTGCAGAGTGACTGTCAGGTGGGTGACTGCTCTGATTTTCAGCATTTTCTTCCCTTATGCCCACCACCATGTGGAGACAGAAGACACAGACAAGCTGCTGAAGTACCAGGTGCCACCAAAGGAAAGAACTGGGAGATAGAAAGGTCTTCATATCAGCCTGTCAGCTGGGCTTTCAGTACAGTGGTGTACAAGTTAAATAAGATGGAGGAAAGCCACTTGCTTGAGATTGCACAGGTAGGAAAGGGAAGCAAACTCCAAACTCCTAGCAGAGCCTCCAGATCATGTTTTCCTACCCCTGTGCCAGCCCTCAGTTTAGAAGCTGCTTAGCTCCACTGTTCAAGGCAAGATTTATCTTTAGGTTATGTTTTTGTACAGCACCTAACACAGTAAACCCTTCTGCTTGACTGCAGCATTATCACAACACAAATAGTAAATAATAATCAGGTTAAAGATAGCGCTGAATTAAACCAGAGCAATGTGTCTGTTGGAGGCCAAATGGTACAGAGTGCCAGCTCAGGCAACCAGCTCTCAAAACTGAAAGAGAACATTCCTCGGCAGTAAAATAAACACTATTCTTTTTCTCTTCAGCTAGATAAAGCATTGTGTGCTGCTGATAAATCCATATGGTTTGCTTGCTTGCAGAGGAAAACATGAAGAACAGCAATTCCCCAGATTTCTTCCTCAGAAGTTGCATTATCAATAAATGCCTGTGATATCAGCTGGGCTCTTTAGCCCACACATCCGGCCAGTATCTTAATTGCAATAACTTCACGTCCCAAAAAGCCGATGCAGTGATATACAAGGGACCTGATTCCAACCCCTAGCCTCTCAGAGCCCGGAAAGTCTTTCAGCATTCCTGCAAACTTACATAAGAGAGAAGGAACAGATAACATTGTATGCTTGCAGTCAAACATGCAGGATGCTTGTGCCCTCTTGCAGAAAGGAGTAAAAGAATGGCCTTTTAGGAAGTTGTTCTGAATTAGAAAATGGCCTTATAGCTGAAGAATGTGGAGTGCAAAAAACAAGGACTTCTGGGATTGTCCAAATTGGTTATTTTCAGCTCTCCAAAATTACTTCATTGCACCTTTTTCTGCAGCCCATGACAACCCAAAGCCTACTGAATAAGCAGACCAAATCTGTATATGTGCTTTATATACACGGAGCTAGGACTTACTGGCAGCATCATATGAAGTGATTTAAGTGGAGAAAGAAAGTTTCTTGACTTAAAATGTCTTCCTTAATTTAATTTCCCTTTAGAACTGGCAACTACAGAACAGAACTGTGAAGCTATACATGTCTGAATGCCATCTCTGGTAAGGTGATTGATGGCCCCACACATCTCTTGAGTGAGAGCAAAGGGAGTATCTGTCTCTGGGTCTATATAAGAGGGTGCTGGTAGCATGAGGGTGAAAGGAACCCAATCAACGTAATTTTCAAAACATTTAAAATTTCAAAAGCCAGTTACAAGGTCCCACACTAAAGGTTGTTGAAGACACAAAATATTAAGAAGAATGTGGCCAGCTGATCAAGGGAGGTTATCCTTACTCCCTACTCTGGTGAGGCCACATCTGGAATACCTTGTCCAGTTCTGGGATCCCCAGTTCAAGAGAGACAGAGAACTACTTGAGAGAAGTTCAGTGGAGGCTACAAAATGTTGAGGGTTAGGGTGAGGGTTATCAATATCTAAAGAATGGATGCCAAGAGGATGGGGTCAGACTGTCTTCAGTGGTGCTCAGTGACAGGACGAGAGCCAGTGGGCACAACGTGGAACACAGGAAATCTCCCCTGAACACAAGAAAAATCTTTCCTTTGAGAATGCCAGAGCACCAGACCAGTTCTGCATCTCAAGGAGGATATAGCAGAGCTAGCCAAGATCCAGAGAACAGATCAAGTCTGCTGATTTGATGATATCCTATGAAGATGGACTAAAAAGTTGAATCATTTCAGTCTGGAGAGAGAAAAGGTGGGGACATGCAGGAGGAAATGGTAAAGACTTAAAGAATTGCAAAGGTGGTGGATTAGGTGAAGGTAGAATGGTTGTTTGCCAAATTCCTTAATGTTGAAACTGGGGATGCTGCTGAAGCTAGCCCCAAAAAAGAGAGATAAGAGAGTATACTTCTCTGTGTGGCAAACAGTGAAGTTCTGGGATTTGTTGTCACAGAAAGTTTCAGGCAGATGGTGCCTCTGGGCTCAGAAAGGCATCAGGTCCAAGAGTGAAGGACAGAGAAACCTGTTCCTTATCATCCCCTTTGTGTGTCTTGGTTCTCTAAGCAGAAAAACAGACAAAATCACAGAAAGTGGCCAGGAGTGCTTCAATAGTTGAGCAATTATAGCCACTGTCTGAGGTGCAATATTGGGCTAGATGGACTGCTGGTCTGATCCAGTATGTCTCTCAAGCAGAGAGAAAGCAGTAGTGAAAAAAAAAAGCTGTAGAGGTTAAACAGACACATCTTTCAAGGATATCCTAGCTAAATCATTTAGGCTGCCTTGAAAAGCTCTGCACCACTTCACACACCTGGTAACTCGTCACTACTGGATTAATTGGAAGCAGCCAGTACCATTTAGTGCCAGGTGAGCATAATTTACTGCCCTTCCTCTTGTTCCTATGCTTCCGGTTGCTATTTGGTCATGAAGAGATGCACAGAACTGTTTCTCTAGCAGCTTGCAGGCTGAACAGCTTCTGTTGGAATTATGTGAGTACAATTAAATTGAAAACCTGATTTATTGTTTTTCAGAGATGAGTGGCAGAAAGGTGTTCATCTGCACTGTTATATAAGTGTATACATATTGCTGCTCATAGCTTGGATGAGCACAGCTCTGCTGAACAACAGGGCCCAAAGGGTGGTGGTCAGTGGAGTTGGACCCAACTGGTGGCTCATCATACAGTGGTTTCCCTCAGGGCTCAGTGTTGGACCACTTCTGTTTAGTATCTTTATTGACGGTCTCGATGGAGACATAGAGTATGTCATCAGTAAGTTTGCAGATGACACCAAGTTGGGTGGCAATTGATTTGCAGGATTGCAGGACAGCTCTGCAGAGGGAATTGGACAGATTGGATGGATGGGTCAATGTCAATGGCATGAACTTTAACAAGGCTAGGTGCCAGGTCCTGCACTTGGGCCAAAATGATCCCAGACAACTCTACAGGCTTGAAGCAGTGTGGCTAGAATGCTGTCTGGCAGAAGGGGACCCAGGGGTTGTAACTGACAAGCAATTGAATATGAGCAAGCAGTGTTCCCAGGTGGCAATGAAAGCAAATGGCATCCTGGCTGGGATTAGAAATGCTGTATCCAGCAGGAGTAGGGAGGTGATTGTCCCCTGGTACTTGGCTCTGGTGAGGCTTAGAGTACTGTATTCAGTTTTGGGCACCTCAGTACAATAAAGATGTCAGCGTGCTGGAGAAAGTGCAGATGAGGGCAACAACGCTGGTGAAGAGTCTGGAGAATAAACCTTAGGAAGGGCACCTGAGAGAGCTGGAGCTGGTTATTTTGAAAAAGAGGAGACTGAGGGGAGACCTCATCACTGTCTACAGCTACCTGAGAGGACATTGTGAAGAGGCTGGTGCTGGTCTTTTCTCTCAGTGACAGAACAAGAGGGAATGGCCTCAAGCTACTGCTGGATAGATTTAGACTGAATATTAGGAATTTTTTTTTCACAGCAAGAGTAGTCAGATGTTGGAATGGGCAGCCCAGGGAGGGGGTTGAATGTGTTTAAAAGTAGTTTGGTTGTGGTGCTTTGGGCTATGGTTTAGAGTGCACCTCGTAAAGTAGGGATATTGGTTAGACTTGGTGATCCTGAGGATCGCTTCCAACCTGAATGTTTCTGTGATTCTGTGATAAGGTCTGGCATCATACCAGAGACTTGCCATTTATGAACAATGAAGAAGAGTGTTGTTGCACTCCAATAGGTGTTGTTTTGGTTGCATTTTCTTTGAAATTACATTTGCATCTGTTAATATTACTTGGCTCATGACACATGGACATACAAAAGAATGAAGAAGTAAGATGGCATTGGTATACTTCAGTTTGTAATGAGAATTGTTAATTGCTAAACAATTTAAGGCTAAGCAAATTCTTACTGAGATACTTTTGGGAGAGGTCAGAATGAGAGTGGTCTTGCAGGCTTTGGTCAGCTAAATATGTAATGATGTTTTGTAATGGGAATGCTGTCTTCTGGACTTTAAAGTTCTTAGACTTTCCCCTGGGCCTGTAGTTTTGCTTCTTTTTTTGTCTTCCTTGAGGCTGTTATTAGCACCCTAGAGGATTTCTGCATTTTGTTGTGCTGCTGAGATGCTTTGGCTGCATGAGACAGGTGGCACCTTATGATGTAATTCATCAGTGCATGCATGGTCCCTGTAGATGGGGAGAAAATGCTACATAAAGGCAGTAAGACTTGAATGCATCTAAAAGCATGTATCCAGTTCGTATCACTATTTGTCTATTTTAAGTAAACTCAAGTACTGTCAGCCTACAGCATAGAACTGTGGCTCATTCTGTGAGGCAGAAAGTGGTATTAATGCGGTCAGATAATCACATTCTAAACTCAGAGTCTGATATTCAATTTCCAACAACTTGTTGTCTGGATACAGTAGTTTTTACAACATTAAAATGCTGCTGTAGCAGAAGGAAGCAAGTTCTCAAATTTAAATGTGCTATAGCTTTGCAACAGTTTTGGTTCAATCTATAGTTCATGTTAAGAGCTTCTCTCTAATTGCAGCTGCTTGAAAATGTATTAATGACCTTGCATTTTATGTGACATATTACTACTATTTGTAAGAATTGGACTTTGCTACCATTGAGTAGTGTGCAAGCAAGGTCTTTTCTTGCCCCAAGTAGTCCACCTTTTGTTCAAAGATATAGAAGCAATATATCTAGGCCATGTATAGGAATATAAGACAAAATAGAGAATTAAATGTGCTGACTACCAGGCCAGTTCTATGTGTTTGTAGGAAGTACAGCACAGGCAGATTTGTAGGTCACATTGAAGTCTTTGCTACTTACACTTTGGAATATATAAGCAATACTTCTAGCAGTTGTTCCAAAAGAATTTGCTTCTTCCTGGCAGTTACTCTGGTCTACCAGGTGTGTGTGGTCTCTTTGCTTTCTAAGATTGCCCTTTTGTTCTGACTTCTTTAGTCAAAAAAAAGGCAGCTGGACAGCTTTAGTCTGTTAAATAGTCCACATTACTTACACAGCTACTCTCCTCACTGACCCTTAACAGTTTAGTAGCTATGAACTTTAAGAGGCTCATTCCTAATCTTGGGTCTTCAAAGAAGCTGGAGCTGCTGCAGAATGTGGCCCTTTGATTGTGGCTTTCCCTGATTTTTAGAGACTCACCTTTGTTGGATGGTCACTTCTATGCTTTTATCTAGATGCAGACAACGGTAAAATTAATGCAAATTACATGGACTTGTCTGAGGGCTTTCATTAATCCCTAATGCTTTGCTCTCCTTCTGGCACAAGCTCTCTCAGCCCTGTTAAATAGCAGACTGCTACCTGAGGGGAAAAAGTGTTCTCAATCCTTTGATGGTTAGCAGTTAGACTTGGTGATCTTAAAAGTCTCTTCCAACTGAAACGATTCTATATTTCTATGCACAGCCCGGAGTGCTGTGGCTCATGACTACAACTTCTGTATCTTTACTCTGAGGAAAGGTGGTGTTCAGGTAATGTGCTGAAATTATCTCAACGTGGTTTCAGGAACTGCCTGTCTGTGATCTGTACAGATAACTTGCTTCCTTTGGATTTAGCCTTGACATTTTGGGGAAACAGTTATTTTCAGCAGAATAGGGCTGCTGTGCCCTCAAGGGTTTTTTTTTATTCCCCAGGCTAGTAGTGTTCTGCCATGGTTTTGTAAGTGCAGAGTTTCCTGTTTCTTACTCTCCTTGATATCTCTAGTAGAGCTGTGCTCTGTGTATTAAGCACAAAGGACACTTGTGGACATGGTTGTCAAACTGGACTGACTCGGTTATTTAAGGGTTATGAATTGGATCATTTCTTATTGCTCTAAGATGCATGTGAGTAGCTCTGTGGCAGAGACCTGTATGCCTGCTGTGCATGGCAGCTCAGTACTAAAGAAGAGTTTTCTCTCTGGGGACAGATACCTGTAAACTTCATTCAGGCTTCCCTGGAGGTGGTGTTGCTCTTTCCCACTTGTGCTGCTAATTGCAGCAACCATGAGGCATGGGATGTACACAGGGATGTTCATTCTCATTATTTTCTGGAACAAGTGGTTAAGATATGGCATCACATTTCTTCTCCTGAATAACAAGTAGAAGGACAAGAGGAAACAGCCTGAAGCTGGGCAAGGGGAGGTTTAGGTTGGATATTAGGGAAAAAAGTTCTTCACTGAAAGTATTATTGAGTCTTGGAACAGGCTGCCAGGGGAAAAGGTTGAGCAGTCAACAACCTTGGAGGAATTTAAAAGACATGTAAATGTGGTGCACAGGCACATGACTTAGTGGTGATTTGGCAGTGCTGGGTTAATGGTTGCACCAAAATTATTCCATGTCAACTTAGAAAAACCTCTTAAAACCCCCAACCAAACCAAACAACACAAAAAAAAACCAAATCAAAACAAGCAAACTCCAACCAAAGAAAACCCAAACAAAACCCAACGACACATGTGCACACACCTCCCCCTGCCCCCCCCCCCCCAGAAAAATTACAAAAAACAACCAAAAACCCCACCACAACAAAAGGGAAAGGATCACATTGCAAAAGTAGTTCCCTTGCTGTTTTTAGACTGCAGAAATATAGACCAAGGTGTCAGCTATTGGTAGTGCAATACACTGGAGTTGTGTGTGGCCATGGCTGTGCTTCTGTCTCCAGGAGCACCAGTGATGCATGTGGGTTGCTGGCTTCCCTTGGATGGCTGCATAAACATCAGTGACTGCTGTCAGGATCAAAATGCAAAGGCTTGTGTAGGGTTTCTGTATGCTCAAAAGCCTTGACTTGGTGGTGCGACATTCCTTCATATCCTGTCCTCTCTTGCTGACCTTTCTTCCTTGTTTTCCATGTGACTGACAGCCCCTCAAAACACAAAGCAACAGGATAGTATCAGGTGGTGGGAGGAAACATTGTCATCGGTTTGGGATATCATTATTGAAACAGCTTCAAGTTATCAACAGCTCGAATGGGGAAAAAATGCTGATATTTGTTTTTCGCCTTGCATACTATTCCCCATTCATTAATCGGTTTCTTGACTCTTCTGACCCACTTTCCTGCAAATAATAGTTCTATGGAAAATGTAATATTTCTTATCCTGATGTCTGTATTGCTGGACTGAAGATTTCCACTTCTGCTTCCTGGCAAACTCTTCGAAGACACTCCTGACTGTAAATAGACAAGACCTTGTATTGCTAAGAGTTTCGAAATTGTATCCTAATCTTCCCTTTTACTGACTTTGTTACTCATCACAGCTGCTAGGAGAACTAAAATACAGTTCTGGAGGAATGATTTGATTTTGCTCATCTCCGAGGTACAGTGGAGGCAACATTGTATTAGGCTGTTTGCTGATAGCGTTATCACACTGATTATCCATATAAAACATTACCAAGAAAGGTTTGACTGTAGTTGTTAGTATCCCAAAGCCTGATATTTATTTAATTGTCACACATTTCTGCAAACATTTATTAATTACATTCTCAGCGTCCTGGTCTCTTTAATTTTGCTGTTTTAACTTGGTGCCATAATAGTGATTGTTCTTAATAAGATACTTAATAGCCTCACTTCAGCATTGTTTAAACTGATAGAGAGATTGCATTGGGCAGCTGCCTGGCCAGCACTGCATATGCAGTAGAGAGAGAAATTAAGTCTGCATTTGTCTCCTTCAATTCTATTTTGACAACCAGGGTGATCTTGCTTTTTGATTCTATAACTACATCTAGGGTGTCTCTAGTACTTCCATACCGGGGAAGAGAATAACAAAAACCAGGAGCAAGCAGTTGGTAGGCAAATAGGAACTTCCCTTTTCCCTCCGAAGATCTAAGGCAGAATGCTAAGTGATGATAAATTTCTCATTGAAGAGGTGCTGGGAGTTGAGCTTCATTAACATGTTGCCAACACCACAGGGAATAAGTATTCATGAGTAATCCTCAAATAGAGCGAAACTAACTTTAGGAGCATGAGGCAGTGGAGAAAACATCACCCAGGAGCAGGGACCTTCATTAAGTCACAAATCCAATGGTGTAGACAGCTCTAGTCATTGCCAGATGGAGAACTACACAGATAGGTTATTTCCAGTTAAAACGGTTCGTATCCTTTGAAGATCAGAGAATGAACCAAGCTTAGACCACGGCTAACAGTATGGGCCACAGATAGTCCTGCCCTGAGGCAATAACCTGTGATTCAGTTTAATTGTTGGCCAGTCTGAGACCACCACGCTCCTGCTCACTCTCCCCCTTTGGCGCCTCTCTGCACTTGTATTTGTGCTCCAATCTTTGTGCTAGGTCTGCTGACTGTGACACTATCTTTAAACTACCAAATAAAGGGTAATTTCCAGTCTGCTCTGCAAAGCGTTGAATGAGCCAGGTGATGAGAAGGCTGCCCTTGGTCTGAGTGGGTGAAATCACCAGGTTGTAGTCTCAATTGTCTACAGTGTATCTCTGAGACCACATATGGTACTGAATCAGAAATGTTGGCATTCAGTAACTCTTGTTGTTGCTTTTGTTTTGTACCTCGGATAAATCAGAATTTTTAGGAGCACAACATTACCTTCAGCTATGTCAGTAGAACATCCTTTTTGAGAGAAAAGGGTTTTTTTTCCCCACTTCTCATAAATTGAAAACCTTGAAGAAATCTACAACTGGCCATGGAGTTCCAATGACTTGATACAATGACAGGAGAGAGGGTAGGGTTTCAAAAATATCAGGGATTGGGAACAGTGTGGCCAGTAGGACAAGGGAGGTTATTCTTCCCCTGTACTCAGCACTGGTCAGGCCACACCTTGAGTACTGTGTCCAGTTCTGGGCTCCTCAATTGAAGAGAGATGTTGAGATACTGGAACATGTCCAGAGAAGGGCAACAGAGCTGGTGAGAGGCCTGGAACACAGCCCTGTGAGGAGAGGCTGAGAGAGCTGGGGTTGTTTATCCTGGAGAAGAAGAGGCTCAGGGGTGACCTCATTGCTGTCTACAACTACCTGAAGGGAGGTTGTAGCCAGGTGGGCGTTGGTCTCTTCTCCCAGGCAACCAGGAACAGAATAAGGGGACACAGTCTCAAGTTATGCTGGGGGAGGTATAGACTGGATGTTAGGAGGAAGTTGTTGCAAAAGAGAGTGATTTGCATTGGAATGGGCTGCCCAAGGAGGTGGTAGAGTGGCCATCCCTGGAGGTGTTCAAGAAAAGCCCTGGGTGAGGCACTTAGTGCCATGGTCTAGTTGATTGGGCAGGGTAATAGGTTGGACTGGATGATCTTGGAGCTCTCTTCCAACCTTGTTGATTGTATGAATCTATGAAAAATGAAATTGCATTTGTGTGCCTTGCCCTAAAGTATTAAATTAGTATTTATGATGTTTAAACCAATTACCACAGGCCCTCAGTGGTGGCAGCAGAGTTAAGTGTTTGAGCAGCTACAGCATGCAGTGTATAGAAACAAGACACAAATTCCACCCACCGGTGGTGAATGGTGCCACATCCAGCTGGCGGCCAGTCACTAGTGGTGTCCCTCAGGGATCAGTGCTGGGCCCCATCCTCTTTAACATCTTCATAGATGATCTGGATGAGGGCATCGAGTCAGTCATCAGCAAGTTTGCAGATGACACTAAGCTGGGGGCAGATGTGACTGAGCTGGAGGGCAGAAGGGCTCTGCAGCGGGACCTTGACCGCCTGCACAGATGGGCAGAGGCCAATGGGATGGGGTTCAATAGCTCAAAGTGCAGGGTGCTGCACTTTGGCCACAACAACCCCATGCAGAGATACAGGCTGGGGTCGGAGTGGCTGGAGAGCAGCCAGACAGAGAGGGATCTGGGGGTACTGATTGATACCCGCCTGAACATGAGCCAGCAGTGTGCCCAGGTGGCCAAGAGAGCCAGTGGCATCCTGGCTTGTATCAGGAGTGGTGTGGTCAGCAGGAGCAGGGAGGTCATTCTGCCCCTGTACTCTGCACTGGTCAGACCACACCTCGAGTACTGCGTTCAGTTCTGGGCCCCCCAGTTTAGGAAGGACACTGAGATGCTTGAGCGTGTCCAGAGAAGGGCGACGAGGCTGGTGAGAGGCCTTGAGCACAAGCCCTACGAGGAGAGGCTTAGGGAGCTGGGGTTGTTTAGCCTGGAGAAGAGGAGGCTCAGGGGTGACCTTATTGCTGTCTACAACTACCTGAGGGGCGGTTGTGGCCAGGAGGAGGTTGCTCTCTTCTCTCAGGTGGCCAGCTCCAGAACAAGAGGACACAGCCTCAGGCTGCGCCAGGGGAAATTTCGGCTCGAGGTGAGGAGAAAGTTCTTCACTGAGAGAGTCATTAGGCACTGGAATGGGCTGCCTGGGGAGGTGGTGGAGTCGTCGTCCCTGGGGCAGTTCAAGGCAAGGTTGGATGTGGCACTTGGTGCCATGGTCTAGCCTTGGGCACTGTGGTAAAGGGTTGGACTTGATGATCTGTGAGGTCTCTTCCAACCTTGGTGATACTGTGATACTGTGATACTGTGGGTGGACAGTGTTAAATGGCAGGGCCAAGAGGGAGAGAAGGTGTGATTTATGTATTACACCTCCACCCATTTGTGAAGGTGTGGTTGATTGTATCTGAAGTCTAGAAAAAGAAAATAATATGGATAGAACAATTTAAGGGAACCAGTAGTAAGTCAGTTGTAAACTCAGCGGTGAGTTAAGCTGCAGTGAGAGATTCTGGAAAGCTGGTGGTTGCTCTAGCAGCAATGAATTTTTAACTGTCTTTATTGTAAACAGGTTTTTTGGCTGCATGTGAAAGTTTCTAAATCCTGCTGAAACCAGTGAAAACTTGTTGGTTTGGATTTTTTATTTGGATTTTTGTGATGGTTAGGGTTTTTTTCTGTCATACCACTGAAAAGATTCCTTTTTCTTCCAATGTCCTACTCCATCACCGTTTTATCTTGTGTTTTACTACCTGAAAATCTTCCAGCTGAAGACTTTTTATACTTAGAATGTTGAACTTGTGCCTGTATTCTGCAACTAGTCACAGCATCTGACATCCTTCTTGTTGCTAATGCTTTGTTATGGTATTCAACCTTGTAATGACCACATCCTTGAGCTCAGCAAGGCCCTGTCCGCTCTTCCAGCTCACAGACTTGTGCAGATATCAGGTGTAGTCTTGTCCTGCACATTTTACGGTCTTACAATGAAGATGACAAATTATTCCAAGGGCAAAGTATTGCTTTAAAGTGCATCCAACAGGTCTAGGGAGGTTCTTGTCCCCCTATACTCTGCACTGGTGAGACCACACCTGGAATACTGTGTCCAGTTTTGGGCTCCCCAGTTCAAGAGAGACAGGGACCTGCTGGAAAGAGTCCAAAAGAGAGCCATGAGAGTGACTGGGGGACTTGAGCATCTCCCCTATGAAGAGACACTGAGACACTTGGGGCTGTTTAGCCTGGAGAAGAGAAGACTGAAAGGAGATCTGATCAGTGTGTACAAATATTTGAGGGGTGGGTGTTAAGTGGATGGGTCCAATCTCTTTTTGTTGGTCAGCAGCAATAAGACAAGGAGCAATGGCTACAAAGTGGAACACAGAAGGTTTCACTTCAACATGAGGAGAAACTTCTTTTCAGTGAGAGTGACAGAGCACTGGAACAGGCTGCCCAGAGAGGTTGTGGAGTCTCCTTCTCTGGAGACTTTCAAAACCCACCTGGATGCATTCCTGTGCAACCTATCCTAGGGTATCCTGCTTTGGCAGGGAGGTTGCAATGCTAATAGAGTGTGTCAATTTACCAGCCTCTAATATTGACACACTGGATGGGGGCAAAAGGCTTTAATTCCTAAATGCTATGGCAAAGCTGAAACTCTCATAATAGTAGAAAAGCAAACTTAAAAGCCCTGTAACAGCAGCAGAGATGAATACATGAGCATGGTGGAACAGAGTGCATCAGCTAAGAGCTCTTGGAAAAAGTTAAGCTGGGGGATGATGACATGATAGCAACATAAATAAGTGAAAGGAAATAGCATGAAAGAAAGGAAGAGAGTTATCTGGATTATCTAGAAAGTGGCTGGACAGAGTTTGGCCTAAAATTAAAAATGGAAAAATAGTCAGACTAGATGTAAAGAAAAGAATCCCTAACCTTGAGCATGGCTGGGGCAGACTAAAACTGTAGCAGGGGCAATGGTGTGGGTGGGTGAGACTAGATAGGATAAGACAATGGCAAGAATAAAACAAGGAAATAATCTTTGTTGTGTGGGTGATCCAACTTATGTTTTTCCAAGCCTGGCTGTCTATATATAGTTCAAGGAATGTACTAAGTAAAGCTCATTCGTCAGAGGTGGTTAGCTATGATGCCACTCCATAGCAAGATGAACTGCGAGGGAGGTTCACCAGCCCAGCACTTACTAGGGGTCAGGTTGTATAAAGTGCCATGAAATGGAGAAGAGATGAGCCACCAGCCTCAGCTGTGCTTCTTCACCTTTACAGGTTTGGGGTGTTTCAAACTGCAGCCAGAACAATTGTCTTGGATGCTTAAGTTGCCCTGAACTCCCCAAGTTTATTTTCAGACCCATCATCCCTGCACCAACTTTGTTATCCATACATCTTGCTGCTTTTAAACAAACCCTTCCACCTCACACCATCTCTAATGTGATTATGTGGACTGGAAAGCAATCTAGCTGAAAGAGACTCAGACGTTGTAGTTAAGTAACTGAATATAAGCAAGCAGTGTGCCCAGATAGCAAAGAATGCCAATGGCATCCTGGCTTGCATTAGAAATGCTGTATCCAGCAGGAGTAGGGAGGTAACTGTCTCCTTGTGCTCTGCTCTGGTGAGGCCACATCTTGAGTGCTGTGTTCAGTTTCAGGCACCTCAACACAAGAAAGATGTTGAGGTGCTGGAGAGAGTGCAGAGGAGAGCAACAAAGCTGGTCAAGGGTCTGGAGAATAAATCTTATGAGTGACTGAAGAAGCTGGGGCTGGTTATCTTGAAAAAGAGGAGACTGAGGGCAGACCTCATCACTGTCTACAGCTACCTGAAAGGATGTTGTGGAGAGGTTGGTGCTGGTCTCTTCTCGCAGGTAATTAGTGATAGAACAAAAGGGAATGGCCTCAAGCTATGACTGGATAGATTTAGACTGGACATTAGGAAACATTTTTCACAGAAAGAGTGGTCAGGCATTGGAACAAACTGCCCAGGGAGGTGGTTGAGTCACCAATCCTGGATGTGTTTAAAGGTCATTTGAAAGTGGTATTTAGGCATATGGTTTAGGGTGCACCTTGTAGAGCAGAGAGATGGGTTGGAGTTGCTGACCTTGAGGGTCTTTTCCAAGATGAATGTTTCTGTGATTCTGTGACTGTGCATCCCACCAGATGATATTAACAAGACGGCTGCAAACTCACTAGCATCAGTTTCACACACACACAACCCCCCCCCCCACATCAACACCTGTTTTGTTTCGTACTCCCTACAGTGGAATGAGAAAGAATAATATGCAAAAAATGAAGGCTATGAGAAACATGAATTTGCCACGCTGCTTTTTTTGGTTGCTCATGATGTCAGAGTTTGGGAATTTTTTTGCTTGAAATATGTGTTAATGAAACCTCAATCTACTTCAGAAGGGGACCAAAGGAAAATGTCTATCAGAAGACCTTTTGGCCCTTTCTGTTTGTTCTGTGTGGGAATTAGTTTAATTTTGCAGAGATGGGCCCATATTAGGCTAAAATAGACCATCTGAGGAAGTGACCCTCAACGTGCCTTCAGGTCCATTCCCTCAGCCCAGACAGGAGCGGAAGAGAGATCTTGACATTCTCTTTCTTGCAATGAGAAGGTGTCTGAATTCCTAACCCAGCAAGTCCTTTTTCCCATACGTGGCACTTGGTAGGCTCTGGAAAGAGTTGCAGTTCCATGCCAGAGACATACCACAAGGGAAAAAGCAAGGCTTTGAAGCACTGCCATGCATGTTAGGCACAAAGACACTCGTGCCACACCCCGTGGGCAGCAGGTATTGGTGTGCAAGTATTCAAGTGGGGATCATCTTGCACGTGCATGGCTCTTTATGTGAGAAGTAACCGATCCTGTCCCCCAGCAAACCAAGAGCTTTGCTGCTTGGGATAGACGCCACAGATCTGGAGGAGTTCCTCAGGAAAGCAAAACAAACTGAGGGCTGTCTGTGAACCCTGAGGAAGGAAGACATTGAAAAGGTGGCAAATGCTTCCTTAAAACCAAAAAGTAAAAGGACTGAATGTCATTGAAGTCGTTGCTGGTGGCAAGGAAGGAAGGAAATGCTGCAGTCTGTCTGTGTTTGGTGGGGAGGAGTGTGTATGACAACAGCCACACAACGTGTTTTCCAAATCTCCTTCAAAAGGAGAATTACACAAAAAATTAAAAACTGAAATACACTGTTGAGGACAACTTTAAATCTCCTTTGAGATGTGAGATCTAAGCTTCAGGACATCCAGAAAAGCCAGGGCTCCTGAAGCCTCTGGTCTTCCAGCTAGGCTCCAACCCAGAGATGACCTGCCCTGGAGCAGGGATCCTTACAGCCCTCAACTCCCTAGTGTTATATCAGGTAACCCAGCAGGAAACACCTCTGGGACCCAGTTGTGTTTGTGCTTTATCAGAAGACTGTCAACCAGATCCATTTCCTAAAGACAATTTCACTTTGAATTGCCCTTTTCCAGTCTGTCTGACTGGAAAATTCCTAACGTGCCCTAGCTGTTATGCAAGGACACTGGAAAAAACGAAAAGGTAGCAAGTTCAAAGCTGAAAGAAAAGGAACTGTTTCCCCCCTGTGTGGTATAACTCAACTATGAAACTCATCCCTTGGCCGCAGTGACAGCATACAGTAATTCATCAAGAGTAAGAAAGGGCTGGGGATGTATGCTCATGGTGAGCATATTTGTAATGCTACAAATGTAGGTTTGTGGAAGACTGTTTTGGCTTAAAGATTTTATTGTTGCTGTAATGGGATGAGGTGTCTACTGTCTTACATGTGCAGAGGCAGTTCCTTCTGGTTCTCACATACGTACACACAACAAGTTTTGCTGTTGGCCATTATAAGAGCAGCCATACTGGTTTACTGGGATCTCATCCTGATTTGATGGGAGAGGCTTAAATTTTAAGCCTCCGTATTACATGATAAGTCTCATCATTGATGCATTGAAGTTGTTAAATTTGGAAGTCTGTTCTCCTGACATTCTGAGTTGCCTTAGCTCCCATTGGAAACACAGGAAAAATAAGGATTGTTCTCTTCATAGGGGTTTAGGCCCACGCTGAGACAAAGAAGATGGAGAAGGGGCAGCAAATACTTCTGGGGTGTCGAATCTGCACAAGGCAATTGTGGGTACAATGGGTTCCAAAAAGGGAGGGGATGCTGTGGGAGGAATTGGGTGTTTGTCTGGTGACACTCTGAATTCCTGAACTGCAATGACACAGGCCAGGTTTGCACAGACAGGTGTTGCTGCCTCATTAATTTTGCTGGGTGGGTAATGTTGGTGCTTCTAGCATAGATTAAATCATCTTTGGGCGTGACTCATCTCATCTAATTTTAGCTGCTCAAGACTGAGTCTAGTCATCCAGAGTCCCTGTATCTTCATCAGAGAGAGTGAAGCATGTCTGTTGGGTGATTCAGCCTTCTTGTCTCTGATATCTGTCATAAAATGGGTCGAATCATCCTCGAAAGAGCTCATCCCTTTCCACTGCCTGCAGCAAGGAGCCCAGACACACTAGGTTGTGCCTAGCGCCTAATGCTGAGATGGCTCATGTGAGGTGAGACAAATCTCCTTCCTGGGTAGCTGTACTCATACCATCAACCACTAAAAGCACACATAAATCATTTTTTTAATTAACAGGAAGCAAACTGTACCCATAGCAGGGGAGAGGATGTTGTATTCAGAGGTAGTCAGCTGAGGTCAGCAGGATCCCACAGCTGCATTCCTCTCCCTTTCAGCTCTCTGACTTTAATCTGTACCTGTGAAGTACGCACCTACTTCTCTTTAGAGAAGCAAGGCTGAGAAAAGTGCAAGAACACAGGAGGGTATTGACCCTGCTGTGCCCCAAAGCTTGCTTGCTTTACCTTCTGCTGTATCTGTCGGTTTAATGAAAGATTTTGAGGCTATAAACTTTTCCTGCCTTCTATCCTCACACCATCAAGGCAGCTACAAAGCCTTGCCCTCAGCTGATCTTTGGTGAAGAACATGTGTTAAGCCTGAATGAGATGGACTTGTGCTTTCAACACTTGTCTACTGCTACCTCAAGCCAGCAGGACTGCTCACATATTTTAAAATGAGAACATGCTTAAGCATCTCACAGTGAATCTCATTTTCACCTGAAAATGGTGACTTCCATGCCTTTTTCACTTTCAGAACTTGAGATGCTGTGCATCTGTGAAAGAGGCACTTTGTGTGCAAGTCCTTTTCTAGAATTCTGGAAGCTTCGCCGATAAGCAGAATCATAGGAACCAGAAATGAATTACAACAACAGGGGGGAAAAAAAACCAACAAACCACCAAAAAATCCCCCATGGGACAACATTACTCATACAGTGGCTCTGTTGCTTAAAGCAAGGGGGGAAAAAACCTTCTCCACAACACCTCAGAGGCGAAGCATGCAGGGAATTTCTGTGTTTCGCAAAGGCCTCGTTTTGGGTGCATACATCACAGCCTTCGCCATCTGGGAGGCCACTAGCGCTTAGGTAGATGCTCCTTGTCCTTCTATGGAGATGTACAGTAAAGTGTGCGAACTGAGGCTGCCTGGAGACATCCGTCCCCCACCAGCGAGGAATGTGGGTGTGGATTGCACCAGGCTCCAGCCCAGCCCCTCTGGGGCACTGCCCTTGTGCAGCCCTGAGAACAATAAGCACCGGAACATGCTCATAGACCTTTAGTGAGGAGAAAAGAAAATAAACGGGGGGGAGAGGGAATAAACAAATCCCAGCATGGACTTTAACATGCCAGTGTGTTGCTTGATGTTGTTTCTGGAGATAAATGACACACGGATACGGTGGCCTGCGTATGTGGTGTTTGACTACCTGCTCTGTATGCCAGCCACAGAGGGCAGCTGGTGATGTGGCAGAGACCGTGGTGGCTTGGGTGCCTTCCCAAGGCCAAACTGTCCTCAGATAAGCTGTTAGAACCACCTCTGACCTGTCGCTCATGGGAACATCCCTGAGCTGTGGGAAAGCAAAGGGCTGGAAAAGCTGCCATTTTGGGGACTTGTGGTGGAGAGGCTGAAAAATCAGCAGTAGATGAAACAGAATAACATCTTAAAATAGCTGGTTATGTACTTATTGCCATCTGTGTTTTGCTAGCAGGCTTGGTTAGCCTCCATGCGTACCAAAGTGATGAGGTGTTGTGGTTTGCTTTGTTGTTGTGATGTGTGTGCATCCCACACACGTAGAGGCGCACGTGTGCTCCCCACGCTGCCGTTTGCAGCAAACAGCTCCCACAAGGTCTCCTTGCACAGTGTCTTCTCCCCAGTGGCAATCTCTAATTCCAGGCTGAATGTTTTCTTAAAACACAGGCCTTAATCATTTGAAAAAATAATAATCAGTGTCAGGCAGCCCTTGTAGCGGGACCACTGCACTAACCCATCCTTTGGCATCTGGGATGCATGAACCTGTGGTATGTAATTCCCGGGGCAGCTGCTGGGCACAGTCAGGCTTCAATCAACAGTCATGGCTATGGCAAGAGAATCACAGAAACATTCTGGCTAGAAAAGACCTTCAGGGTCACCAAGTCCAACTGATATCCCTACTTTACAAGGTGCACCCTAAACCATATCCCTGAGTACCACATCCTAATGACTTAAACACATCCAGGGTTGGTGACTCAACCACCTCCCTGGGCAGCCCATTTTAATGCCTGACCACTCTTGCTATGAAAAACTTCTACCTAATGTCCAGTCTAAATCTACCCAGACACAGGTTGAGGCCATTCCCTCTTGTTCTATTACTATTTACCTGTGAGAGGAGACCAGCACCAACCTTTCCACAACATCCTTTCCAGTAGCTGTAGACATCAATGAGGTCTTCCCTCAGCCTCTTCTTTTTGAAGCCCCAGCTCACTCAGTCACTCCTCATAAGATTTAGTCTCTGAAAGACCAGAAACACCACCCAGTTTGATTGGTGGGATCTTTTCACAGGCAATAACAAGGAGGTAAACATGGTATTGAAGAATCGCTTTACTTGAAAGAGACACTAAGACCATCAAGGCCAATCATTAATCCAGCACAGCCAAGTCACCACTAAACCTCCCTCAGCACTACAGCTACACATCTTTTCAATCCCTTTAGGGATGACAACTTCACGACTGCTCTGGGCAGCCTATTCCAAGGCTTAACAACCCTCTTTTAAATAAATGTTTCCTATTATCCAGTGTAAACACACTCTGGTACAACTTCAGGCCCTTTACTCTTGTGCTGTCTCTTGTTACTTGGCAGAAGAGACCAACAACTCCCTTGTCCCATCCTCCATTCAGGTAGTTGTAAAGAGCAAGGTGGTCTCCCCTGAGCCTCCTTTTCACCAGGCTAAGCAACCCCTGTTCCCTTAGCTGTTTCTCTTAAGACTTGTTCCCTAGACTCTCCATCAGCTTTGCTATACTTCTTTGCACATGTCCCAGTACCTCAATGTCTTTCTTGTAATGAGAGGCCCAAAACTGAACACAATATTTGAGTTGCAATCTCCCCAGTACTGAGTACAGGGGGACAATCACTTCACTATTCCTGATACAAGCCAGGATACTGTTGGCCTTCTTGGCCATCTGGGCACACTGCTGGCTCAGCTCCAGCTGCCCCCAGGTCCTTTTCTGCTGAGTAGCTTTCTGCCCAATCTTCCCCAAACCTGCAGCATTGCATGGGGTTGTTGCGACTCAAGTGCAGGACCCAGCAGCTGGCCTTGTTGAACCTCATCTTGCAGGCCTTGGTCTATTGCTTTAACCTGAAAGATTCTGTATGAGTTGATATCTGGCAATGATGCTAACTCATATGTTAAGGATTATTTGCCTCTTTGTTGGGCCTCTTGTCACTGCCTGATCATGGAAGCAAAGAGCAGGCTTTGTTTTCAGGTGTTGGATGCTGCTTGGCTGGAGTGACTGCTGCTGATGCTGCAACCTTGGAAAAATCAGGGCAGTCATTTAGCTGCTGTTATCTGAGAGGTAACATTTGCTTGTGGGCACTCACATCTGAAAATATTTGACTTCTCACAAATGTCTCTCAGGCACTACAAACAGACCTTGCTTTTCTTCTTTACTCCAGTGTCCCTGGAAGCAAACATAGTGAAGCTAAGAAGATCATGATTTCTTTTAGCTCTGGGTCTGTACTTCAGTCCTCAACAAATGCAGTGCAAGTAAAGCCATTTTCTAGTGTAGATCTCACCTCCCCATTCTTTCTGTGACCCAAATTAAGCTGTATCATGGGCATGAATTTTTTTTTGGCTTCTTATTAGTAAACAGTGTAATTAACTTTGAATAAATAATTGTTTTTAAATATGCAGAGGCTTGCTGCAGGTGGCAAGTCTGGAAAATTATGTAGAAAGAAAGAATTGCAAAAATAGGCTGGAGTACAGGCAAAGCTTGTTACTAGGTTTGCTTGTAGCTGTTGCTTTATCATTTATTTCCTTGTGTTTACAGTAGTAATTTAGGGACCTGGGGCTTCAATGCCTCCCTCTGCATGCTGAACCTCTGGCTGGTCAGATAGTTTTGAAGTGGGACAATTCTTAGCTATGCTCAAGATGGGTGCATTTCACTCATTGCATCTAGTACGTGTTACTTCATGTAAACTTTGGGAATAGTACATGGGAGGGATTTCTGGGGCACACCTTAGGGGCCAGTGACTGCTTTTCATAGCAGGGACTACCCCAGTCTTCTTGGCAGAAGCAGAACTCCTCTACAGCTGGAGCCTGGGTTGCATGCCCAAAGCCATATTCCAGGAGAAATGATGAGATGAGTTAGTCAGGAAACATGAGGGATAGCACTCACAGTGGGGTCTTTGAAGTTTGCCCCCTCCCCACCTCCTCTTTGGGAGGGTGCCTGCTTTTGCATGGCACAGCTGTACTGCCAGGGGCAGTTTAGCTCTGTGACTCACTCCAGGGACTGTACCCTACCTTCCTTCATTTCACAGGCTCCTTGGGGGCTGCTCCTTTGTGGTACTCTGCTGGCTTTAACTGATATCTTTGCCATTAGGCCCCCTTGATCCTGCTTTCTTTTTCCAAACTCCCCAAACCAGCAGCTCAACAACAGCAGTGAGAGTTTTGGGATGGAAGAATCAGACAACAGAACATTGCCCCTGGACTTGCATATTTAGTGAACACTTGCTTTTTGAGGCATGCAACCTGCTGACAGCCTTCAAAGTGAGTGGCTGCCTTTCTCCCATGCTGGCAGCCTGGAATGAAGAAGTGACCTTGCCCAAGGGAGCACCCGCAGCTCTGAGTGACAGGCCTCTGTACAACAATTACTCTGCCATCCAGCTTCAACTGCTGTTCTGAAATCTGGGGCAAGCACATGGACAGCAGCTCTCGGGTCAGTGAGGGTCTAGCATGGCCGGATTGCCGGAGCTGCAAGCAGCTGGGAGAGCTGGTCATAGCCAGCAGCAGGCTGCCTAGCTTGAAAAATGTTGAAAGTCCACCAGATCCTCACTACTGGCTGGAGTTTGGTGTAGGCATGAAAAAGTAGCCTCCAACCAACTGCAAAGCACAGCTCAGATGTTGTTATCCTGCTAGTGTGTCCAGCAGGTCTAGGGAAGTTCTTCACCCCCTCTATGCTGCCCTGGTGAGACCACACCTGGAATACTGTGTCCAGTTTTGGGCTCCCCAGTTCAGGAGAGACAGAAGCCTGCTGGAGAGAGTCCAGGGGAGAGCCATGAGGATGACTGGGTGGACTTCAGCATCTCTGCTATGGAGAGAGACTGAGAAACCTGGGGCTGTTTAGTCCGGAGAAGAGAAGGCTGAGAGGAGATCTGATCAATGTGTGCAAATATCTGAGGGGTGGATGTCAAGTGGATGGGGCCAATCTCTTTTTTGGTCAGCAGCAGCAAGACAAAGTTGAACACAATGTTTGAACTCAACATGAGGAGAAACTTCTTTACAGTGAGGGTGACAGAGCACTGGAACAGGCTGCCCAGAGAGGTCGTGGAATCTCCTTCTCTAGAGACTTTAAAAACTCACTTGGATGCATTTCTCTGTGAACTACAGTAGGGGATTCTGCTTTGGCAGGGAGGCTGGACTCAACCATCACTGGAGGTCCCTTCCAACCTCAAAACTTCTGTGATTCTGTGGTAGTGCTGCCCAACTTCAGTAACTAAATGAGGCTGTTCTATTTGCTTGCTTGTTTGTTTCTAAAGGAGAAGAGAACTTCTTTGTTGTATTCTGTAGTTGTAGTTGGGTTTGTCCTAGCTTTTCATGTGCTGTTGAGACAAGCTGAGTGGAAATTCCAGTTGCATGCTTTCATTTGTTCCCCCTTGGCATGCAGGTTACGGGAACAGGGCTACAGGCCCGTTGGCCCGCATGTCATTAATCTTCTGGGAACAATGAAAAGAGAGCATTTGAATGTGTCTTGGCTTTTCCGGCAGGCTCTGTCTGAAGGACTTCTCAATTTATGTGTCAGGAATAACAAAACACACACACAAAAAAGGTGGGGGTGGGGTGGGGAGAACAACAAGAAAAGGAATCCTTGAGAAGAGAGAGCATATCCCCTTATGTGTCCATCAGCCTCACTGGATGGGGGCTACATTCTAATGCCAGGGCTGAAAGCTCATTGAAAGCTCATCATGGCAAGGAGCAGGGGAGAGGGCTGCCATTCAGGCACCAAGAACCCTGAAAGTTGAAGAGATGCAGCTTTTAATGAAGAATTACAGATGTAGACAACATTCTTTCCCTGAAAGTTTCCTGAAGGCATGACTGAAGTCTGGTATCTGCAAAGAGCTGGGTTGCAGCTCATAATGGCTCTTGCTGGAGAGCAAATATGATCTCTGTGTCCGTGCTGCCACTCTCTTGTCACATCTGCCCAGTTACCTTTCCAACATGCTCTGTGGTGAGGTGTTGCTGTTTACTTAAGTAATCACTGGGCTGAATTTGTGGGGAGCTGACCAGGATGAGGCTTCTAGGACCAGGGATTCACTTGTATTCACAGATCTCCCATTTCAAATGTGGCCTCCTAGCAGAAACGGGTTTTAAGATGGTATGTGCCAACTTTCTTTTGCAGGTATGTGCTATTTCAGTTCATCTTTTGGTCTAAGGAGTTCCAGACTTGCTGGTAGAATAGGTGTCAGAGGAAACCTCAGGGTGTTGATTATAGGGCTGGGCAGGTGGTGAATTCCATTTTGCAAAATATTCCAAGGTGTTGATGCCTGTGTTAAAGTGCAGTGAAACCAAGACTCTCCCAATTGCTTTTGCCAAAAATAAAATAATATGGGGGGAAGAAAAAAAAAGCACAAACCAGCACACATTGGACAACAGCCAACAACTCAGACTTGCAGCTATTCACTTGAGCAGTGAGCTGCAGTCTGGAAAAGGAAGAGCACTCCTACCACCAGCCCGTTTGACATCCCAGGGTGTGCCTCCAAGGCTGGAGGCCCTTTTTTGTACCCAAGGAAAAAAAAATGTTTTCTGTGTTCCCCATCAAAAAGCAAGAAAGAAACAATAGGTCTCTAAGGAAAGCCTCAGTTTTGATCTGCTGCCTTTTCCAAGGAAACCCTCCTTTTTTAACATCTTCTGTGCCATCTCCAATTACAGCATTCCTTTCACATGATCTCTGCCTCGGAAAGGATCACAGCAGAACAATGCTCTTGGAATTGTTTATCGATTTTTCAATGGGGGAAAAAAATAGAATTTGAAAAGTGTGCTATGATAATTTTGGTGCTCAGCTTCCCCACGAGCAGCATTGCACCTTTGAATTTCTGCTAACACCGCAGTGAACTGGTGATAAGCTCCAGGCAAGTGTCCTTACTGGAAAACTGATGGTCTCAGACAAAAGAGACGAAGGGGTGTGAGTGAGAGAAATGGCATCGTGCTCAGCTGGACTGGACAGCTGAGAGGGAAGCACTGGCTGGAAGTGGGACAGCAGCTCCTGTCACCCTATCACTCTTGTCCTGCCTCCACAGACACAGGCAGAATGGCTCTCTCACAGGGAGAAACCCCAGGTGTTGTCAACAGCTCTCTTCAATCCCCTGCCCAAGTGTTTTGGTTTTTGGTGCCAAATCATTTATCTCAACATTATCACTTCCTGCCCTCTCAATCTTTGGGCATAAAGAACTGACTCATGCTGTTGCCCCACATCCATGTCCACTTGTGTCTAAACTCCAGGCTGCCTGGGTCAGGGCAAGTTGAGTCCTCAGATCCATCTACAGAATCACAGAAGGTTTGGGGCTGGAAGAGACCTCAAAAGATCATCCAGTCCAACCCCCCTGCCAGAGCAGGATCTCCTACACCAGATCACTCTGGAATGCATCCAGGCAGGTCTTGAATATTTCCAGAGAGGGAGACTCCACAACCCTCCCTGGGCAGCCTGTTCCAGTGTTCTGTCACCCTCACAGTGAAGGATTTTTCTCTCACGTTTACATGGAACTTCTTATGCCTCAGCTTCCACCCACTGCTCATTGTCCTGTCTTTGGGCATCACCAAGCAGAGCCTGGCTCCATCCTCTCAGCACTCACCCTTTACATACTTATAAGCATTAATGAGGTCATCTCTTAGTCTCCTCTTCTCCAAGCTGCTCCCTCAGCTTTTCTTCATAAAGAAGACATTCCACTCCATTAATAATTTTTGTGTCTCTGCACTGGGCTCTCACAAGCAGTTCCCTGAGGTTCTTCTTGAACTGAGAGGCCCAGTACTGGACACAATATGCCAGATGCAGCCTCACCAGGGCAGAAGAGAAGGGGAGGAGAGCCATGGCAGGCCACCCATGTCTCTCTACTGATGACACTGTCAAATGACTTTCACTGGCACAACTGTAATCGGCCAAGAGACAGCACTTGTTATGTTGGGGACTTTCTACCCTCCTGTGCTGTGAGCAAGGAGGGTTCATCAAGGCAACAACTTTGATGTTTTTGTGGAGCTTTCTGGGAAAAGTGAGCAAATGGTCTACAAGAGAACCTGCAAAGAGGTCATGTTACAGGCAGTGCATTTACTCCAGAATAAACAGTAAATATTACTAATAAGGAAATACTAACTAAGATGTGCCAGAGATGTAATGATGTGTTATTGGAATTTCCATCAGTGAAACAATTAAAGGATTAGGCTTCACAAACTGAAACTGCCTGACTGAACAGAGCATGAGAAACGGTGTTCAGTGGGGAGCTGATGGGAAAATACCAAGTTCTGTGTCAGCAGGAAAGCTGGGAAATCTTTTAAATAAAAGATGAATGTCTTGACAGAAATGTGTGCTTTAAGAAAATAGTAATTCACATGCTCTGTGGCTTTAAAGATTAATGATGGGACTTTCAGTCAAAATTAAGGCACTGCAGCTTCCCTTAGTAAAATGACATCTCTGGAAGTTCGCAGTAGGAGGGTAAGAGCTAAAAAAGTTCATCTTGTATTTCAGTATATCTGCAGAAAGTCTGGGCTGCCCAAGCATCTTTTACATCTGAAGTTTTATAGGAAGTGAACTCAAACGTCACATTTTGCTGTTAGTGTTCTCAAGAAGACTGGAAAGAAGTGGAATCTCCCACTTGTGGCCATCGAATCTTACACAGAACCAGCTTGCAGGTAGAAAGGGGACCCTCTTTAATATGGATCTTTCCCTGCCCCTTCAATTTCCCAGTGAAAGAGGGAGAACCCAGGGAGAGCCTAGCCTGGCAAGCAGCTGGTGGCATCCACCATCATCTCCAGACAAAATAATGAGAATCAGAAGCTTTTGATAGACCTAGGTTTGGAAGGTTAGCAGCAGTTAGTGACTGATCTGCACATCATCTTGGCCCCAGTCCTCCACCTCATTCTCTGGGTTTTTCTGGGATGTCCAAACACAGACAGACACAGCTTTGTTTGCTCTGTTGTAGCTACCTGTTCAAGTCCCATTGTTTGACTTTCTGAAGCTGGGAGCTTCTCTCAGCAGGTTTTTCTGCCTTGAGTCTTCAGAGAGATGATAATTTTTGGTGCCATCAATCCACAGGCACTCTCTTAAGGGCTAAAATTTACCTCTGTAAGCAGCAGCATTTCTCAGACAAAAGTGTGACCTGCCTCATGGTTTGCTTTTGTTCCTCTCTGAATTCCTTTCATCCCTCTGTGGTCTTTCATTTTGCACTATTTTGGAAAGCTTTACACAGAGCTCCTCCCTTTGGTGTATATTTGTGCACCTAGCACAGAATGGGAAGATCTGAGGGTCAAAAGGGACACAGAGCTGCCTCAGAGAGCCCAGCACAGAGCCACAAAGATGATTAAGGGAATGGAACATCTCTCTTATGGAGAGACTGTGGGAGCTGGGGCTGTGCTGCTTGGAGAAGAGGAGACTGAGAGGTGACCTCATTTATGTTTATAAATATGCAAAGGGTGAGTGCCAGAAGGATGGAGCCAGGATTGACTTGGTGATGCCCAAAGACAGGACAAGGCGCAATGGGTGGAAGTTGAGGCTTAGGAAGGTTCATGTACACATGAAGAGGAATTTCTTCACTGTGAGGGTGACAGAACACAGGAACAGGCTGCCCAGAGGAGTTGTGGTGTCTCCCTCTCTGGAGATATTCAAGACCTGCCTGAATGTGTTTCTGTGCAATCTGGTATAGGTAATCCTGCTCTGGCAGGGGGGTTGGACTGGATGATCTTTTGAGGGTCCTTCCAGCCCCTGACATTCTGTGATTGTATGAATTGTGACCAATACTCCTGGACAACACTGCATTACACAGACATGCACCAAAACCCAATTGAACAACAGAAAAATAAGCCTTTGTTGGTACTTGAGCTGTACTCAGCAGTCCTGACCTCCCCACGCCATAGCTAGCTGTTTGCTATTGGAGTTTGGTCCCATGTGTTAAAGAGGTGATTTCGTTTGGGGAAAGTCAATTGAATCTCATTATGTATCAGCTTCTCAGAGGTGCTTCAATTCTCCTTTGAATGGTTTTGGTGCTTGTGCTGATGGAGCCCACCATACACTGGCTGCCTCAGACACAAGGCACAATGAGTTTAAACCCAGAAATATACCAGGAACTAAAAGTAATAGTCCCTTGCTGTAAGACAAGAGATTTCCCAGCCATTTGGGGCTTAGTGGAATATATTAATGTGTGATGTCTGTGTGTGTTACATGCTTTTTTTGAATGAATTATGAATATGTTTCTATATTTTGCATGCCTAGCACTTTATTTCAGTGACCTCATGGCTTCTCTTGAATCAACAATACATGAAGAAATAACTTGGTTCAGTAGAGAAGGTTTCAAACAGAGAATCTTTTATTTCCTTAGTATTATCAGAGGAAGGCAGAATGAAAGGAATGCAGCAGCTTGGAAACAGAACACTGCTGTTATTTTTTGCAGGTGTCCATGTGCAGAGGGAAATGGTTGCTAGCAAGAGATTTTGGAATAAATTAACACTTACTGGAAATACCTTTGAGCCTCAGACCAGCAGAGCAATTAAGCATGTGCTCAGCTCGAAACACTGCCTGGTTTGAGAGTCACTTACGTGCATAATATTAAACAGAGGCTTAGTTACTCTGCAAGACTGTGTAAGACCAGGCCCAAAGTGACCTCAAAAGAGCAACAAAGGACACTTGTTTCTCTACCAGTACTCCAGTGACAGGATTTGTCCTATCTCCTCTCATAGCTTGTTCCAACTGTCCTTTCAATGAGCAAGTTTGGGGGTTTGCTTTGTTGGGGTGGGTTGGTTGGTTTGGTTGTTGGTGGGTGTTTTGTTTTTTCCCCAGACAGCTAGCTCGAATCTTTTGTGCAAAACAAAATTCTCTTTAACGTGGAGAACAACTAACTTCTGCTCTTTATGTAACACCCATTTTGTCTGCTCCACGACTGATAACATCTCACCTTCTCTAGTGTTCTTCCTCTGTTCATTCTTCTGTGCTGAGCAAAGGCAATTTCTCCAGCTTTTGCTTAAATAACTATTTTTAGCTGTCACTTGTCATTCCTGTTGCTCTCTTCTGAACTCAGTAGTGCATTGATCTCCTCTCAAGTGATGAGCTCAGCTGATGTCCCACTAGTGTCTCAAAAAGCAAGCAATTGCAGCCTATTCCAAGAAGCAATTTGCTTCATGTTTCATATCCAGCTCTTCTATTCATACACCTGGAAAAAAAGATTCGTCGTCTTTTATAGATGAACGTTTTCCTTCTAATCCTCTGTGACCCCAAGATCGCTTCTGCTGCGATTTCACACCTATGCTCATTCAATCTGTTTTATTTTGTGCATTCAAAAAACGCCTCATCTTTGCTAGATTTCAGGGTCCTGATTTGAAGCCTTTCTCTGCTTTGGATCATTCACAAGCTCTACATTAGCACTGTGGGTGCTGAGCTCATTGTCAGTCCTCGTTTCTAATGAGTAAGGTGAATAGAGCAGAGATTAGGGTAAATGCACGGAGAACATTTTTGAATGTCACCCTGCTCTGAGGGTGAATGACTGACAATTGGTCTCCAAGTGCAGTCTTTTACACCATGGCACATTCAATCTAATGTGACTTCACCAAGAAGTTTTCCACCCTGAGGGTGGTGAGACACTGGAACAGGTTGCTCAGGGAGGTGGTGGAAGCCCCATTCCTGGAGGTTTTTAAGGTCAGGCAGGATGGGACTTGGAGTAACCTGATCTAGTGACGGGTGTCCCTGCCCATGGCAGGGGGCTTGAAACAAGATGATCCTTGGGGTCCTTTCCAACCCTCACAACTCTGTGATCCAGTGATGCTATGAAACTTACAATCAAGATTATGTTTTCCTATTTTGCTTCTCAGAATACTTTGCAGGAAAATGACATCCTGTCTCTTCTTAATTACCGGGCTACTTACACGGTAAAAGAAATTGGTTTGTCATGTCTTGTTCCTAAAAAGAAAAAAACAAAAAGCCAAACCACTCCACCCTCCCTAAAAAATCCCACAAACATGCAACTAAAAAAAAAACCAAACCCACAGAAAGCAAACAACAAACAAACCAACCAAACAAAACTCCCGCAAACAAAATAACAACAACAAAAAAGCAAACCAGAAAATGAAAGCAAAAAGCCTGCACTAGCTGATATTTATCAACTGATATTGTTCTCTTGGGATTATAACTTGGTTATTTAATTATTAATTCTATTATCTTCCTATTTATCAAAGTTAGGCACGTTAGTTTTGAATTCTCTGGCTCCTTCCTTTTCCTCTCTGTAAAGGTAGGTCCCCTCTTTTCCATTTTCCATCCCTCTGAGACATCCTCTTTGAACCTTGAATCCTGGCAGATAATTGCTAATAGCTCAGTCTGCTTTGATTAGTTCCTTAATTACACTGGTGTGAGTTTCATCAGTCCTCCTGAACTTGGAAGCATTCATCTTATCTAAAAACCGTTTGGGCAATTCTTTTTTCTATCCTGGCTTTTATTCTTATCACCTGCTAAATCAATTTCACAGTTAACTTTTTCACAAAGACTTGAAGGGCCTTCTGTGTTTCAGCCATTATCTCTCCTCTTTATCCAGCAAGTAACCGATTTTCCTGTGTTGTCCAGTTGCTTCTGGACATCTGAGAAGCCTTTTATAGCCCTTGCTGGTTGCTATTCATTCCGCATTTGCATGCTTGTTCTATTCCTCGGTGTTCACTCACCAGTACAAGTCTGCATTTCCACTTCTACATTAATTTTGTGGACATGGAAATCTTCCACAAGATGCCAGTGCTATCTTCTTGCTCCTCAGATGTACTTTCTTTTCCTCTCTGCAATTCGGGTGGCTTTGTGATTGTCTGAACACAGGCTTACATAGCATTTTTTCTGCACTTCTTTATCCAGAATTTGTTCCTGAAAGTTCTACTTTATAATTTCCAAAAGCTGGTGCTTATTTTGTGGCTTTTACATTCTTTGCAAGTGTGATCATCATTCCTCTTGCCTTACATTTTAGGTGTCACTACTCAGTGGCACCAGGGCTAAGGTGTTCAACTCCCGCCCCAAGCAAACACCTTTTGTTCTTGGAGACAACTTTTTGCTATAATATTCTCATGACATGATTAATTATGTGCTACCCTATTTGATTAATTACCTATGTAAAATTTCCCCATAACCAGGCCTTTATTTGCCTTGAGATATGAAATAACCTCTGCCTAGTTCACTCTCTGTGGGTACTGCCTTGTATGTGTCCATATTCCTGACTTGGCCACGTTCATTCCCTGCCTCCACAACATTATGATGTGATCAGGTTCAGCAGTGTTTAATTATGGGATACAGGACTCTGTATATTAAGCATTTTATGGGGCAATTACACTTCTGACATTCTTCCTGACTCACAGAATCACAAAACATTAGAGATTGGAAGAGATTTTTAGAGATCATCAAGTCCAATCCTCCTGCAAAGCAGGATCCCCTAGGGTAGTCTGCACAGAAATGAATCCAGGCAGCTTTTGAATGTCTTCAGAGAAGGAGACTCCACAACCTCTCTGGGCAGCCAGGTACCTTCCACTATTAAACAGCAATTGCTGATGTTTCAGTTCCTAAATCCAGTAAAGACTGCAAAATGCTTAGGTGTGTGATGATGGCCAGATGCCCCATGGTCAGCCCATTGTATTTTGATTTGTTTGTTCATGAAACATGTAATTACCTGCACTTATGTGGACGCCTCCTCAAAAAAAAAAAAAAAAAAAAAAAAAGAAAAAGAAAGTAATGCTTGGAAGGTTTGTCAGTCTCAAATAAGCCAGGAATGTTGTCTTTATTTTGTCTGGAAGCTGAATATCCCCAGGGAGACACCGAATCATAAAATAATAGAACCTTTTTGGTTGAAAAAGACCAATTGTTGACCCACCACTGCCAGACCACCACTAAAGCATGCCCCTCAGCACTACATCTACACAGCTTTTAAATCTCTCCAGGATGGTGACTCTACCACTTCTTCAAGGCTTGACAACTCTCGATGAAGAAATTCTTCCTCATGTCTTACCTCAACCTCCCCTGGTGCAATTGCAACCTGACACTTCTTCCTCTTGCTCTAGAGCTTGTTACGTGGGAGAACAGACTTGATCCCCACCTCACTACAGCCTACTTTCAGCTATTTGTAGAGAGTTAGGAGGTCTCCTCTGGGCTTTCTTTTCTCCAGGCTAAACGAGTCCGGTTCCCTCAGCCTCTTCTCCCATAACTAGACCCCTCACCAGATGAATTGCCTTTCTTTGGACACGCTCCAGAACCTCAATATTCTTCTTGTAATGAGGGGTCCAAAACTGAACCAAATATTCAAGCAGTGAGCTCACCAGGTCTGAGTACATCATTAAATACATCAGAATGATGTCAATCTCATCCAAAGTACAAACTGGTTGTACTGCAAAGAGTCTACCTTCAGTTACATTGTCAGCCTGCAGTACTATCTCTGCCCAGTGTTTTTTCTTTTCCTGTCTGCAAGGAAATGGAGAAGTAACTAAAGCAGAGAGTGGTCAGGAGGGAGATGTGATCCTGCCCGACCTCTGTATCTTCTGTGGATCCGCTGTGGCATTGTGTGCACATTGCTTGTTTGATCTTTCGGAGCAGCGGCTGGCACCTTCTCCTTGCCCAGCCAAGGCTGTTGGCCCTGAGCAAGTCCTTGGAGTCCTGGATCTCTTTATCAGAAGTCTCCCCGCTCCTGTTTAACGAGCGCCATGGTTACGAGCACCACTAGACTGATGATATTCACATGCAGGAAACAATGCAGGGAAAACAGGATTTGCATGGCTCCGGCTGCACTGCCCCAAGAATTGCAGGAAGTGATTGTACTTTATGAAACCGTCTGTGCTCCACTAGATTGTCTATAGCTTTTAAGGTCAAGCTGTAGCACACCGCGTTTGAAATGCCCTTTCTAATAGTGAGGACTGTTTATGAACCTCAGTACAGGCTGTATTGTTTACGCTGGGTTCTGGTTAGAAGGTGCTATATTTCAGCCTGTTTTGCAGGATGGCACAAGGAATCTATCATGGGCCTTCTGGCATGGGCTTGGGTTAGGTTCAAAGGGGGAATGTCCATCATGTCATCTGAAGTATCCCTCGGCATGTAGAAAGTCACGCAGCAAGCACGGCTGCCTGCCGCTACCAAAGACCAACAACAGGGCTGGGAGGAGGGAAATCAGGAGTACCCAGGGAGTTGCTCTGGGCACTTCCCACCACAGCCAGGCTGCCCTTTGGAGCAGGGAGAGGTGTAAGCCCCGCAATGGATGTTTTCAACCAAGAAAGAGGGACAGAGCAGTGATGTGGGGTGCACCACGGCCCCTGACAGCTAACTGGGAAAGTTCTGGGAAGCAACCTTAAATTCAAGCTCTGGTAATTCCCTGATCCTTTAAATCATACAAGCGCTCACTGGTGCCGACGCAGGTCCATTCAACAGGGCTGCAATGTGTTTCTGCAAAGCATGACTGGATTAGAAGTGATCAGGCACTCTTTTGTAGAACCTGCCTCAGACATAATAATTCCAGGGTTAATAAGCACAGTACACAAGGCTCTAGCAATCAAATCTGCATGACTCAGACTTACCCAAAAGAAAGGGGGGGGGGGGGGGGGGGAAGGGAGTTTTCATGCAGATTTCTGCTTTATATTGCATGAAAGACTACAAACCCAAAACCTGGCTGCTAGCCCTTTTTGAGCTAAGAATGTTGCTTTTTGGAAGGGGATTTCTTGTGCAACTTGCTAATCACCCCCAAAAGCTGTGTTGAAAATTAATTAGTGCTGCTTGCATCCTGGAAGCAAAGAGGACCTGCACTCCTGTTGAAAGGTGCATTACTGTCTCAGGGCCTTTTGGTGTGGCTGACAGAGACAATGTGAGCATGTCAGAAGTATCATGGGTCGTTAGAGACCTGTAGAGGCCACAGAGTCTGGAAGCTGAAAAATGTCCTTCCTTAGACATGAGGTTTGTGATCATACCAGATGGGTAAATACAGGGCAGCAGTCCAGACGACTTGCTGGGACCTGTGATAACTGCTGTGCCTTAAACTCAGGTTGAGCTTGATCAATATGGAGATGTCATTCTTAAAGGACTTGGCAATTGAGATGTGACATTATCATGAGAGGGAGCATCCAGCACATGCTGGAAGAGGAAGATGAGGAACATAACAGAAGTATACCAAGTGGTTGCTTTGTTTCGGTGTCTTGCTAGCAGGAGTGTGGGCTGTGAATGCACAGGCTCCAGCAGCAGCCTCTGGGTCATGAGACCAGCCACTGCAGCAGCTGAGGAAAAGCCTTGATGTACTCTCACTAGTTCACCTCTCCTTCCCTGTGATCATGGCCATGGTAAACAGGGCAACAGGGTAAATTCTTTCTCCCCTTCCCCAAGATATGGCTGAGCCTTGGAGGGAGTAAGCAAACTGTCTGAAGTGTATCCTAAACCAAGTTGTCTGCTCTTGGCCCTGTTAATTTTGTAATTTCTGCATCATAGGGTAAGAACTTCTAGCCACAGAATAATGGAAATACTTTGCTTAGGTAGGCAAAACTTCTCCCTGACCAAGACCAAAGTGTGGAGAGCCAACCAGGCAGTCTGGAGCACAGCACTATTTTCTAATAAATAAAACTCAAGGAGAGGAGTTAGAGAAACACAATATCTGTGGCAGATGCTAAGGGATGAGACACTTGGTGTTAATAGACCTCTTTCACATCCTCTCATTGGTCCTTTGAGCACTCTCCTTTGTTGATGTTATCCACCTGTTGAATCCCAACATGTACTAAAGCTCCAAGTCCAGAGCAGAAACTTGGTTTGGACAGAGTACTTGCACAGGAGTGTTTGCTGGGCTGCAGCTGGACCTCTCTGTTGGCATTGCAACACTAATAGCTCCTGCCACAGAGGAAAGCACTCCTCTCAGGCATCACCAGCTCAGCTGCTGGCTTGGCAAAACCTTTTGGTGCAGACAGTATGTCCTCAGCAGAGAAAGATGTTGGTCTTTGATGCACCCTTTGCACAAATCCTCCCATCCATCCTCTCCAAGTCCTTCTGTATTAGTCTCTATGTACAGAAAAATTCTCTGGCTCATTATTCTCTGTCTTTATCCAAATAGCACTGAAACTTTCAAGGACCCTTACAACAGTCTGTAGGTGTTGAGAAGAAGGTCCCCTGGTGTCCTTCTTCTGTTGCACCTAAGTGCTTGGAGATGAAAGCTTATAAAGAAACTAGGGATGGACACCACACCGTTGGGGGAGGGGACAGCTGAGAGGCTGCTCAGGCTAATAAAAATTAGAAACCAAAGATACTTCAAAGTCACTTTGAAAAACTTTTGGCATGCATATACCTAGTGTGAGCAAACACAAGGAGCTCAGATTGTTTTTATTGTTTAGCAGCTAATTGTGGTTGAAGCATTAGAAGCTGTTTAGACACAGTGCATCACAGCCTCCAGGGCATGTAAAAGCAGAAGACTGAAGAAGTGGACAAAGTGTATCTTAAAAATAGCACTTAATTTTGTGGGTCCCCTTATCACAGAACCTTAGAGCTTGAAAGGGACCTCCAGAGATCATTGAGTCCAAGCACTCTGCCAAGCAGGAATCCCCTAGGGTAGTTCACACAGAAATGCATCCAAATGGGTTTTAAAGTCTCTAGAGAAGGAAATTCCACAACCTCTCTGGGCAGTTACCCTCACTGTAAGGAAGTTTCTCCTCATGTTGATGTGAAACCTTCTATGCTCCAGTTTGTAGCCATTGCTCCATTGCTGCTGACCAAAAAAGAGATTGGCCCCATTCACTTGACGTCCATCCCTCAGGTATTTATACACATTGATCAGATCTCCTCTCAGTCTTCTCTTCTTCAGACTGAACAGCCCCAGGTGTCTCAGTCTCTCTCCATAGCAGAGATGGTCAAGTCCCCCAGTCATCCTTGTGGCTCTCTGATGGACTCCCTCCAGCAGGTCCCTGTCTCTCTTGAAATGGGGAGCACAAAATTTGACACAATACTCCAGGTGTGGTCTTACCAGGGCAGAGTAGAGGTGGACAAGAACCTCCCTACACCTGCTGGACACACTTCTCTTAAGGCATCTCTAGGATACCATCAACTCTCTAGGCCACAAGGGCACATTATATGTCTAAGATTAGCTACAGTTGAGTTTTGCCAGATGAAGGACAAATGCTCAGCTTTTTGTTGCGAAAGTCCCACTTCTACCAACCTACTGCTCATCTTTCAGCAGGCACTGAAGAGTTGTGATGTCTCCAGCACTGTTCAATATATCAGTTCTCAAGCTCACTGTTTATCTCTTGCTCTGTTTCCTATTGGTTTTCTTCCTGGAAAACTCAAATGGTCTTGAGGAGAAGAACCTGGGGGTGTCAGCTGATGAAAAACGAAATGGTGATGTGCACTTGTAGCCCAGAAGGTGAACTGCATCCTGGGCTGCATCAACAGAAGTATTACCATCAGGACAACATAAGTGATTCTCTGGTCTTGTGAGACCCATCCTGAGTACTGCATCCAGTTCTAGGGCTGCCAGCATAAGAAGAACATTGAGCTGCTGGAGAGGGTCCAGAGGAGGGTCATGAAGAAGATCAGAGGGCTGGAGCACCTCCCCTATGCAGACAGGATGGGAGGGTTGGGGCTGTCCAGCCTGGAGAAAAGAAGGCTCTGGGGAGACCTTAGAGCAGCCTTTCAGTACCTAAAAATGATCTCCAGGAAAGGTGGGAAGGGATGTTTCAGAAAGGCTTGTAGTGATAGGATGAGAGGGAATGGATTGAAGCTTGAGGAGGGCAGATTTAGACTGGAAACTAGGACAAAATTCTTTACAGTAAGAGTAGTGAGACACTGGAAGAGGTTGCCCAGGGAGTTTGTAAATGCCCCTTCCCTGGAGGTGTTCTGGGCTGTGTTGGATAAGGCCATGAGCAATTTCGTCTAGTGGAAGGTGACCCTGACAGTTCCAGGGCAATTGGAACTAGAAGATCAGATGACCTTCAAGGCCCCTTTCAACCCAAACCAATCTATGGATTGTAATTTAAACATGCAAATTTCAGCAAGCATTAGTATGTTTGCAGCTTCAGGCCCTTAACAAATATTTACTTCCTGTTGCTTTTAATTTTTATTATACTTTCTCACTGTTATTTGTTTGATTCCAATTAACTCATCATCTCAAGGGCATTACACAAACTCATTCTTGCCAACCCTGACATTTCACAGCTCATTTGTGGCACTGCTCTTATTTTAAGTATTATGAAGATTTTGAGATTCTTTATGTTCTGCCTTTCCGACCTCTTGGATCCACTCAGGTGGTGCTCTCAAGCTTTTCCCTATAGTTGTGTAGGCATTCTTTCTCTAAAGGGAAGCTAAGCAGCCCTCAGCCCCAGAAGCTCACAAGCTGGGGATTTAATTAGGCCACGAACTTATTTCCCAACTCACAGTTAAAGCTGACAACATTACAGATAATTCAGACAGGATCAGACCAAGGTATAATCGAAAGAACAGGCTGTAGAGTGGAGATATATTTGCACTTGGAGTCCTCTGCAGAGTGCTCAGGTCCTCAGCACCACACTTAAACATACTGTTCTTTTGGTTATTTGTTTATTTTAAAAACCCAGCAGGAGTGAAAGTGCTTTACTCTGTCTTTTATGTGATAAGCTTGCACAGCAGCCAAAAAGAAACCAAAAAAATCCCGTAAAACCCAACCCACTCAAGAAAAAAATAATAATCCACAAGCAAACAAACGGCTGCTAAAACAGACTTCACCTACGATTCCTGCAACATGAAAGAAGCCTGGCGGGGGAGGGGGTGGGAGGGTGTTGATGCATTCGGAGTCAGTGTGTGGACAGCTTTAAATAAATGTAAAAGGCTGAAATCCTCTACCACCGCTACGTATCCCCACAGCTTAACAAGAAAATCCCCAAGTATGTTTGTTGACAGACTAGTAACAATTGCAGAGTTTATCTGTTACTTACCACCTCTACCCCTCCCTCTCTTTTCTGCTCTCCCTCCTTTTCCTCTTGATCTCCGAATTTTTGCCCGCATGTATTTTATCTGCTCGTTGGTTCAACTAAACTCTGGTTTAATGCAGGAGAGCAGGAGCAAATGAGGTCTGGGTTTCTTTTTTTTTGTTATGGTGACACTTTTTTTTTTGCAGGTACTATTTGTTTGGAGATTAGTGGGGCCTGGGGAAAAGGGGCGTTTGAAGCAGGTCTCCTAGGATGCCTTATTAAAGGATGGCAGTTTCTTATCACTCCTCATCACACAGCTGTGGCCTCTTAATTCCTGTTGTTTCTCAATATGCATTCTTTAAGCATTTCCATGTTGACAGTGATATAATTTGTGGTATGCCCTCCCTCCTTTCCCTTTCTGTTTTCCTCTTATCTGATTTGTTGCTGTGTTTTGTTTTTTTTTGGTTTAGGTTTTGTTTTGTTTTGTCTCTTTTTTGGGGGAGGGGCTGTTCTATGAATTTGCAGGGAACTATTTTTAAGTTTCACAAAGTTTTAAAACGGAAGGGAAGTGAAAATGAGGTCTGAGTGGAATGAAAAAAGCAGCAGATTTAAGGAATGCTGGCAGGCAAGAACAGTGTGGACTCTGGCCGGTTTTCAAGGAGGATAGTCTGGTCTTGGAATTATAGAATCACTTTGGTTGGAAAAGACCTTTAACATCATCAAGTCAAACTGTTAACCGAACAGTTCTAGAACACCACTAAACAATGTCTGTCAGGGTCACATCTCCACGTCTTTTAAATTCCTCCAGGGAGGGGAACTCCACTTCCTTGGGTAATACATTCCAGTGCCTGACAATCTTTTTTGGTAAAGACATTTTTCCTAATGTCCACCCTAAACCTCCCCTGGCCCAGCTTGAGGGCGTTTTCTCTTGTCCTATTGTATGTTACTTGGGAGAGTAGACTGACCCCCACCTCACTACAACCTTTCACGAAGTTGCAGATCATGAGGTCTCCTCTGAGCTTCATTTTCTCCAGGCTGAACAACCCCAGTTCCTTCAGCCACTCCTCATCAGACTTGTGCTCTAGACTCTTCACCAGCTTTGTTGTCCTTCAGACATGCTCTAGCAAACCATCTTAAACAGCTGCTTTTAAGACCAAAGTTAAGTGCTTAGACTATTCACAGCCACTTTGAGTTAGGATATGGAAACTACAGGAAAGACTTCAATACTACACAACCTTTCAGAGTAAGGGAGGAGGGTAGAACCCAGAGGCTTCCTCACTCCAGCGCTATCGTAGCAGTCCACCCTTGGAGCTGGGTGCACACATAGACCCTTAGGCTCCTCACCAGCACCAGAGAACTCTGGTGGACTTTGGAGGACTCTGCAACATGCCTGCAAGGCTACTGGACTTTGAAATTTCCTTTTTTTTTCTATAGCTGACCAGGGAAAAGCCTCATCTCATTCTCCCTTCCAGGTGATATAATGCTCATCATGACAGTATGAGCACTGGGAGTAAGAAAGTAAGAGGATGGGGATAACTAAGACTATAACAGCTCATTGTTAAATTAGTTACTGTTAGCAAATAAGTGACTATAAAAAACAGAAAAGAAAATAATCCTATTCCCCTAAAATTGCCTGATGTCCCTGCCAGGCAGCTCATACATGGACTATAAATTAAACAACAATACATAATAGAGCCAGTAAAACTGCTGAAGAAAGCACCCACCAAACGTTTCAGACAAAATAAGGAAGACTTTTAAATGGCCAAGACATTATAGCACCATCTGAAGTTCCC